>NW_020837945.1:65706375-65775066 GCF_003676395.1 Aethalodelphis obliquidens
GAGAGTTCTTAATCATTAGCTGGAACAATGTCCCTCGAGTCCCACATGACAAGCACTGCTCAAGAACTTTGTAAGGCAAACAAAAAATCCGCAGCTTCCTGGGGACAAAAGATTCAGGTGGAGACATACAACAGACCGCCTAAGGCCTGGGAGGAAAAGCCAGGGAGAGATTCTTTGGGAAATAAGAACCATTCAAAAGTGTAAAAGACTTGAGAAGACCCTAAGCTTTTATAGTTGGCTGCTCTCCAAAGTTCAGCGCAAGCAGGAAGTGAGGACTGAGGGAGAGTTGCAAAGGGCTAGGTGTTAAAAGGAGTGCCCTAGGACAAGCCACTCCACAAAGAGTAGGAAAGGTGGGGGGTTTGTTTTGTTTTGTTTAGCTCCTGGATTTCAAGGAAATCTCTGTCAAACACTAACTGAATATAAGCTAAGCCTTCAACAATTAAGAAAAGCAAACCGAGGGGGACAGGAAGAATCTGGCTTCCAGAGTTAACACATTATAATATTTGAATGTCAAATTTTCAACAACAACAAAAAATCACAGAGCATACAAAGAAGCGGTAAAGTATGATCCATTCAAAGGAAAAAAGAAAGAATTGACAAAACTGTCCATGAGGAAGCTCAGATATTGAACTTACTAGACAAAAACTTTTAAAAAACTGTTTTAAATATACTCAAAGAATAAAAGAAAACCAAGGACAAGGACTAAAGGAAACTAACTACAGCTGTTGAGAGAAGGTCATTGTCATTAATATTGCCAGAAAGAGGCACTGTTGTGTTATCAGATTCCAGATTTTCACATTCTTTCCTCAATTCCTTTATCCCTCTTATATATTATAGTGATTTATTTAAAAATAAATTTAAAAGTCCAAATCATATCTTAGTTTTTAGGTAATTCCATATATATTTAATACCCAAGTATTTCTTTACTGTCAAAATATAATTTATCTCTATCATGACTTTTGCCATCATTGTGTACGTAAGTTTTAAAAAATTAAAATTTAAGATTTTACTCATTTAAATATTAATTCATTTAATAATAAATTAAAAGTAAGCATGAGTTTCGTTCAATGCTATCGTGAGCTGCAAGGAAGATTCTTTTTTTTTTTTTTTCCTTCGGTACGCGGGCCTCTCGCTGTTATGGCCTCAGCCGCTCCGCGGCACGTGGGATCTTCCCGGACCGGGGCACGAACCCGTGTCCCCTGCATCGGCAGGTGGACTCTCAACCACTGCGCCACCAGGGAAGCCCCAGGAAGATTCTTTCAAGGTGGTTGTGAGCTGATTTTTCTTTCTCCTTTTCAATCAAAACAGAACTTTATTAAAGCAGTGTTAGGAAAGACCATCTTTAAAAGAAATATTGAACTGAACAGAGCATTCACCAAATGAATGTGGTACAGGTGATACAAAACAGCTGCCCTCACGGAGATTATAACCTAGTAGCAAAAATAGACACAGGTATCACATTCTGCAATATAATTCATGAATGAGGGGAAACCAGTGTTCCAAGACTCTGAGAGGAGAGATACTGGGGCTCAACTGATACTGAGCAGGACTTGTGGGGCTCCTGGCCACAAAAGCCTTTCTGTGTCCCCCATTTCTTAATTACAGGAAATAGGCTTCATTCAGCCTCCTTGATCTCCCCTGAGTTGCAACAGGCAGGTTCAAACAGATGCTAATTAGGGAAGGGAGGAGATGCAGAGACAAGGGAGGAGCAGTCAAGAGGAACAACAGTGCAGCCTTGGGGCAAGGTCCTGGTCCCCCCTCAGGGGATATACATAACAGTATCTTTGAGCTGTTGTGCAGATATGCAAGCCCCACCAGGTGGGAGAAGTTAACAGTATGCTACCCACAAGCACATTAGACCGTTTGGAACCAGAAGGATGATGATGCTGCCTCCCACTTACCTCACCACCAACCAATCAGAAGAATGTCCACGAGCTGACCACGCCCTCTTTGAACCATTACTATAAAACTCCTCACTACCCCCTCCAGGTGGGGACACAAGAGTTTTGAGGGCATTAGCCCACTGTGGCCCCCTTTGCCTGGCAAAGCAATAAGGCTATTCTTTTCTACTTCACCCCAAACTCTGTCTCTGAGATTTAATTCAGTGTCAGAGTACAGAGGCTGGATTCGGCTCCACAACCACAAGTATGACTGATGGTGCCTTGGAGCAATTATAGGGTCCGGAACAGCTGAAACTCAAGTTTAGTAGCTCCCCCAGTTGCTGAAACCTGCCATTTCTAGGAAGGGAAGATTCTTGGCACTGCTCCCACTTATGAAAAGTGGGACCACATTCAAAGAGAAGGTTCCTATTCCTTGTCTTCTTGGGTCTTTTCTATCTCCACCCAAGGACAAAAAGGGAGAGGGTGCCTCTAGGATTGCCTCACGTGGGTCAGAGCTGCACCTCCACGTGTCCTGCCCTGGCTGCCCCCTGTTCCAGGGGTCTCCTAGAGTACACCCCGGGGGGAATCTTAAGAGATTTTGAGAAGGATACCTGTCTAGTTGATAAACATCTATTTTCCTCAGGCTCGACCTGAATTTATACCATTAGTGAAAAAGTTTTATTCGGGGATCTTACTGAGGACTATATCCTGGGAGATGGCCTCTCAGATGCTCCGAGAAACTACTCTGAAGAGGTAGGTGAGGAGCCAGGGTATATAGGAGTTTGGGGGCTGGAAAAACAAAACAAAACAAACATGTGGTCGAACATCAAAAGATTACTGTGAATCACAAAGAACAGACATCTCAAGTTAATGATTTTAGTGCTTTTCTATGTATGGGAAGATGCAAGAGTCTAGACTCATTGAAATTATTCCTTAGATATGCATCTTAACTATCAAGAGCCAGTGTCCACTGCACAGGATGTTTGCTATCTCTCTCCATCCTGAATTCCCCTCAGGGGGCACTGCTACAGTGGCTCATGGCTTGATCCTCGTAGACCTGGGATGGTGAGCAACATTCCCTGTCCACACGTTTCTCCTTTAGTTGACTCTCTCTGTTCTTCTTTAAAATACAAATATTCCTCAGAGGGAGGTAAAACATTAAGTGGATTCACACTAAGGAAACTCCCTAGGTTTATCATATATGCTTTTCTGTTACCAGCAGCTTAAGAGCTTCACATTTCTGGTTGCTGCAAAAGAGTAGAATATAGGTCGGGGACACAAAACTTCTCCTACTTTTCAGCTGTGCTTGAAGCTGACTCATCTGGGGACATCAGTGTGCTGTTCTTAATAACAAGAGTGTACTTTCTGGGTGTTTCTTAGCTTAGAGCTGTGCCTAAAGTTAAAACTGCCCTTATAGACTCAAGAGGCCTGGCAGTCCTGCAGCCTTTTTCCTGTCTTCTGACCACACAAGAGACCCAAAGGAAAAGGGATCCAGAAGATCCCTGCAGAAACCTGAGAATAGTTTCTGTGCCTCAGTGGTTTTATTAGCTGTTCTTAGTTCCCTGTTCCTTACTGTAAATAATTTGCTATTTTTATAAGAGAGCTAAGACCAGGCCCTTGTGAGCCAGGAAGGACTGAGAGATGAAAACTATGTATTTTACCCATGACCCAAGGACTTCTGGCAAGCTGCCTTACCTGAGCTGGGATCTGCCTTTTTCTCCTGGACACAGAAATGCCTGTCTTTACAAAAGGGCCTACTTCTTTTTTTAAGACTTTGGTTTTTTTTAGAGCAGTTTTAGTTTCGGTTTTTTTTAGAGCAGTTTTAGTTTCACAGCAAAACTGAAAGAAAGGTACAGAGTCCACATATACTCTCTGACCCCCACTGGCACAGGCTCCCACCAAAATGGTGTAACAGGGAAGAGCCAAATCTGACTCCATGTTGGATCTGTTTCTTCTACTTTAACCTTTGCTTCCCATTGCTTTGGTTCACTAAAATGATACTGTCTATACACAATGGCCTGCCTCAGGGAACCCTGCCCCTCTGCCTGAATGTTAAACCAAAGTGCTTTCATTCAGGGAGGCATCCTGACCCTGTCCACCTGTGGATGGCTGCAAGAAAGAAGAAATTAACACATCCCCTCCCTGAGGCTGGCCATTCCAGGGGATATTTGCAAAACTTATGGCCTTTTTACTTTACTTCCTCATTTCCTCCCCTTCTCTATGCTATAAAAGAAACTGCATCCAGACCCCCCGACAAGATGGTTACTTTGAGACATTAGTCTGCCATCTTCTCTGTCTGCTGGCTTTCTGAATGAAGTTGTACTCCTCACCTCAACACCTCGTCTCCGATTTATTGGCCTGCTGTGCAGCCAGCGGAGCGAGCTTGGACCCGGTAACAACTGGACATTTGTTACAATCAATGAACCTACATTGACACATCATAATCACCCAGAGTCCAGGGTTTACATCAGAGTTCACTCTTGGTGGTGTACATTCTATGGGTTTGGATAAATGTATATGACATGTACCTACCATTACAGTGTCCTACAAGATTATTTTCACTGCCCTAATTATCTCCTTAGCTCCCAGAAAGACCTACTTTGAATCGTGGAAATAAAGTCTCCTGGGATTAGTTCCTAACCATTTTCAGCCTTCCAACCCCATGTGGCTGTGGTCATGACCTTCTGGTCATAGCTTATCAGGGTACCAGAGGTGCCACGGGGCCCAGCATGCAGCCCCCAGGGCACACTAGAGAGGCTGCTTCCATTGGGACCAGGATCCAGTATTTCACTTATTCTAGGTTCTTCCTGTCCAAGGCCCAAGTCAACCTCCCAACCAGTGGGATGTATAATTCAGTGCTTCCCAGTCTTAGCAGAATCCCCCGTGGACAGTCAGAATCTTGACTGAAAGAAAAGAGCTCCATGCCCACGGGTCCCAGTCACCACTGCTGCTGATCTCTTGCAGTGGGCTGTGTGAGCTGCCCTATTATCTGTGCTTGGCTGGGAGGAGCAAAGCAAGCAAGCACTTGAGAAATGTTGACCCCTAGGAAGTCCCAGACTCAAATCCTCCTTATCCCCTGGGAGGGGCAAACTGAGTAAAAGAGACAAACCAATTTAACTAAAGACCAACCAAACAAACAAAAACCATACTTAGATATTCTTGCTCTTCTCATCAGGAGGGCTGGATTAAGACATGAGTTCAAAACAAAAACAATTTAAATCAGGAAATAAGTGTAAGGAGTCGGAAATTTTCACACGAAGACTGCCACAATAATTTTTTGAGAATCCCTAGTTCTCTCCCCCGCACCGCCCCCCCACATTGCCATCTAATCAACAGTTCTTCTCCCCTTCCTCTCCCCCTCCCTCTTCGTGGCCAGAACCCTCTTACTGTTGTCTGAAACATGTATCTAGCCCACTCCCTACATCTGCCATAAAGCATCCTTAAGAACAAAGCAAGTGGGAGAAACATATCCTGTGAAACTCACCACTTTGGGCTTCTGTCTCCTCTTTTCCCTTGAGAGCTAGAACAGCCATCAGCAGCTGCTGCTGGGAACCCAAAGGATTAGGCTGACGAATGAGGGGCTGCTGGCTGCTGGCAGGGCCTGGTGGAGGAAAGAACCATTAGAACCTTTCCCCATGGTCCCTGCTCCCTGCTCCTGGTCAGCCAGCGTCCTGAGGTCTGAGCCACAGATCACACTCTTGTGAGCTGTGCTCAGACCCCTCATCTCAGACTCTTTCCCTCTCCCTGAGTGCTTGTCTCTCTCTTACACAAACATGCAGTTTCAAGTAAGGAACCCTATCCAGGAAGGTGGCTCAGACAAAGGAAAGAAGTGTCTGGAGATCTAAGTTCGAATTAACTTTGCCCCGGGGGCTAAAGTGCAGAGCCCCTCAGATGCATGAAATTTGCTCAGAACTAATTAGACAAAGCAGATACTAGCAACATTCCTCCCCTTCTCCTGTGTTTTACAGTGAAGACATCCCAGAGAAAAAGTCAGGGGCACATAATGAGAGTAAATACGGTAATCTGGTCACTTGCAAGTTCAAGTACTGGACTTGGGACTTAGTAGTGCCAGATGGGGGGCACTTACAGCCTCCCTCTGACCTGGACTGAAATGTGGGTGACAGACAAGATTGGATCAGATCCTGGGAAATAATAACCTATGACTACAGCACAGGGAAGAGGAAGCACTGCCCTGACCAGAGAGGCAGCCTCTCACCCAAGTGAAGTGTTTGTTCACTCCTGTGAAAAGCAAAAGATTAAGCTAATGCTCCAGTCTTTAACAAGGCAACTACTTCAGGGATATTGATGTTTTGATTGATCCTTTATCCCTGATTGTTCAAAGTGGACCTCAAAGGAGAAGTCACAGCAAAGAAGTTACCACCTAACAGGCATGGTTTTTCTTTCTCTTTTGCTGCTGCCCCCAGTTCCATGTGAAAGAAGTGTGGGAACACAAATGTATCTTAAGTTTGAGGTCAACATCGTTGTGGGATGTGTATGTGTTGGCCTTGCTGCTCTCCACATTTCTAAGGTGGAAAAAATCATGAAGGGAATCACTTATACTGAGTCTCATTCGTAATGCTTCCTGATCCTGCACTTGCCTCCTAGAGAAATAATCACAGTGGAAACCTCAACCGTAATGAACCGCCGTGAGTCATACATACACTCAGCCCACTCTCTGTTGCAGCTGGAGCCTCCTGACCCAGAAGGTCGGGGACTGTGGGAGCTAGACAGTGGGAGCATCCCAGCCCTGGTTCCGCTCAGCCTGCTGAATTAGCGTTGGCAGACCCTGGGACCATGGCTGAGACAAAGCAGCATGACAGTCACAGGGTCTCAAGTCCTCAGTGAGGGGTCCCTCCTAGGCCTGCCACACACTGCACAGCCCTGGGGCTGCGCTGGCTTTGCCCCAGTGAGTTTTCTGTCTCCACTTGCCAGGAGAGGCACCTTGTCCCATAGAACCGAGCCTCTCCTACAGGTGTCAGCACCACCAAGCCCTCCTCCCCACCTCACAGCCCAGCCTGGCTGAGCCTATGGCCAGAGACTTTGCTTTAAGGCAAGTCCACATCTGGGGATGGTCAGGAGTCACCTCTGAGGCCACTGAACCTTGACTCAGTGAGTCACGTGTGGCAGGCACTATCCCCGCCATCCCACGGATGGCTGTGCGACTCTGCTGCTGGGAAGGCCGATGGTCACCACCGAGATGGCCAAGGTAAATGGATTATCTCCACTGGGATGGGTGTTTGGTCTCTAAAGATATGGCCAGAGTCTAAAATATTCTAAGCAAGGCCCCAGAGGCTACAGCTTATTGAATTAGTTGGTTAATACAAAAGATTATTTTCCCATACAACAAAAGCACTTATTTAAAATACATTTTAGTTATATAATAAACTTAGTCTAAACAACAGGTTCGCAAACTACGGCTCAGAAGCCAAATGTGAGCCATTTGGGGTTCTTTTTTTTATCATCTTTATTGGAGTATAACTGCTGTACGATGGTGTGTTAGTTTCTGCTGTTTAACACAGTGAATCAGCTATATGTACACATATATCCCCATATCCCCTCCCTCTTGCGTCTCCCTCCTACCCTCCCTATCCCACCCCTCTCGGTGGTCACAAAGCACCAAGTTGATCTCCCTGCGCTATGCAGCTGCTTCCCACTAGCTATCGATTTTACGTTTGGTAGTGTATATATGTCCATGCCACTCTCTCACTTTGTCACAGCTTACCCTTCCCCTCCCCATATCCTCAAGTCCATTCTCTAGTAGGTCTGTGTCTTTATTCCCGTTACCCCTAGGTTCTTCATGACATTTTTTGTTTTTTTCTTAGATTCCATATATATGTGTTAGCATACGGTATTTGTCTTTCTCTTTCTGACTTACTTCACTCTGTATGACAGACTCTAGGTCCATCCACCTCACTACAAATAACTCAATTTCATTTCTTTTTATGGCTGAGTAATATTCCATTGTATATATGTGCTACATCTTCTTTATCCGTTCATCCGATTATGAACACTTAGGTTGCTTCCATCTCCGGGCTATTGTAAATAGAGCTGCAATGAACAGTTTGGTACATGACTCTTTTTGAATTATGGTTTTCTCAGGGTATATGCCCAGTAGTGGGATTGCTGGGTCATATGGTAGTTCTATTTATACTTTTTTAAGGAACCTCCATACTGTTCTCCATAGTGGCTGTACCAATTCACATTCCCACCAGCAGTGCAAGAGTGTTCCCTTTTCTCCACACCCTCTCCAGCATTTATTGTTTCCTGATTTTTTGATGATGGCCATTCTGACTGGTGTGAGATGATATCTCATTGTAGTTTTGATTTGCATTTCTCTAATAATTAATGATGTTGAGCATTCTTTCATGTGTTTGTTGGCAGTCTGTATATCATCATATCTCTTTCTCTGAATAAACCCAGGAAAGCCTTTTAAGAACTCTGGTAATTAGATGGAGCCCACCTGGGTAACTCCGGGTAACTAATTCCCTGTCTCAAGGTCTGTAACCTCAATCACAGCTGCAAAGACCCTTTTGCCAATATAAGGAAATATATTCACATGTTCTGGGGATTAGGATATGGATGTCTTTGGGGGCCATTATTCTGTCTCCCACAAGGAGACAATCAAGATATCATAGAGGAGTGTCAGGAAGTTAATTAATTAAAATATTAGGCTATTTTTCTGCATTTCATGATGTTTGCTACTTGTCCTTTTTAGTATTTGTTATTTATTGTGATTTCTCTTCTCATTCTTTCTCACAAATACATATTCTCTTTGGTACCTAATTATGTATTTTCAACCTTGTACTCTTTTTTTGTAAAGAAGACTCCTCCAATTGTATAAGCCTCAGACCCCACATAAGCCGACACATGGGCACCTCTACTCACCCACTGACTCAACTGGGAACTTGATGAAATCTCTCCCACTGCCAGCTGGGGAGAGAGTCTGCTGCTGGCCGGGGTGGGTGACCCGTGGGCTCACAGGCCAGCAGGGGAGCCAGGGAGTGCTAAGTGGAGCTGACTGGTGTCTCACAGTGACCCTCCTTCTGTCTGGGCCCTGGAGAGTCACTTTCCCAGTAAATGCAGCACATGGACAGGCCCTTAGGGCTGCCCAGAATGACATCTCTGCTAAATTTCAAAACCTAACAGGCAGCACCTTGGACCTCTCACTGGGCATCTTCTTTCTTGTACCTAAAGCCAACCAATTCCCATGTCAATACCTGATTTCTGGCCCGTTGGCCTGGATGTAGCCACAGCACCGTTCCGGTGGTCTCTAAATACCTGACTCCAAAGGTTACTAGTTGATGGCTTCCCATCCTCCTGTTTCCACCCCCAGGCAAAATCTTCCCAGCACCTTCCTTCTACTCCTTCCCTTTCACACGTTCCTTCTGTAGTAGAGGAGCGTGCATGTCACACATTTTTCTGATGTTTTCTAGTCTGGAGTCGAGATCAGCCACCTATCCCGTATCATTCATGCTGAGGGTGCTGCATCTCACAGCCTAATCCCCTGAGCAACAGGAAATCCCGGGTCCTGAAGCAGGGTCTCATTCAGCCTAGTTTAGGAACCTGAAATTGCTGAGTCCGCTCGCAGCACCAGGCTCCCTTTGTGAGCCTCCTGTAACCTGTCCTCCTTCTCTGCGGCTCCCAGCTCACCCCTGGGTTCCATCTAGTTCCCATCCTCGAGGATGCCTCTGCAGTCCTTTCCTTGCTCCCTTTTCACCCATGAAAGTAGCACCCTGTGCTACTCTCCTTTCTCCCCTCCCTCCCCACTCCGTTCCTCTCTTCTGCTCTCCCCCCCCACCCCCCCCAGCCCCACCCCCGGGATCCTTGTTCCCTCTACTGCAGAAACAATTCACATTTTCTTTAGAATTTGCCCCCTTATCCTCTGGTCTCGGTATGCACCACTCTCCTTCCTTTCTTTCTCCCCAAGTTGGAATCTTCTCCCTGAACAGCACGCTCTCCACCCACAGTGGTTCCCTCTGGGCCGACTTCTGAGGGACACGTGCCTCTACAGTTCCTCCTCCACTTCTCTCCCTGCCAGATCAGCCCGTGGATGGACACAGATCAGCTGGTAACATCCCCAGAAAGGCACACTCTCCTCTTCCTTTTCATGCTGAAGGCCATGTTGGCCTCTTCCAGCAGGTTCCATTTATTTATGAGGAGCCTTAGCACCAGAGAAGTTAGTGAGTAGAGAGAGTCAAAGGCCAGTGGCAGGGGCTAGGCCCTCTTGACAGTGAAAGCAGGACAGTACCTGCCACATCTCCAGCCCCAGGGAGCAAAATCCAAAGTCCTCTGACCTCCAGGTGACAGTAGGACAGCTGGGTCCTGTTTGGTCACAGTTAGTCATTCCCATGTGTACCCCCATGTATGTCATTCATGGAAGACCTCCCTTCTCCCTAATTTAATAGGAGACCTGGGACTTTAGCAAATGAAGTTACTGCATTTATTTACATCAGCCTGGTCAGGCCACTGCTGCATGCACCCAGGACTGAGCCTTCAACAATGTCAAATGATTTCTTAGGCAGCACACACTGTGGAACCATCCTGAATGTGCAGCCACCCCAAAGCTCTCCAAAGGTCCTTTGCCAAAGCTGTTTTTTTTTTAAAGGGCTTAGTAAAAGGCCCTGGCTGGTGAGAAACAAAAGAAAAAGCTCCAACATAAACAATGAGGAAAATACAAAGGCTAAGAACCACTGAATCTGCAGAAAACAGGCCGCATCAGCCCCAGAAAAACTGCAGGTCCTTTTAGTGGTATGGCCATCTGCTCACATGAGCCTCTGCTTAGAAAGTGAAGGATATGGAACACAGATGGAGCCTCCCTGGAACTGCTCAAGAGAGCCAGTGGACTGACACATGCTCCTCTGACTGTGAGAGGGAGGACCCGCAGCTCTCCAGAGGGTGCAGGGCCAGATGCCTCTGGATGTGGCTGGAGTGACAGCAAAGTTCCTTGGTCCCTTCTGCTGTAACCAGCATTGAGATGGCAAGAATTGAGGACCTTAGGGAATCACTTTCTGCCCAAGAACAGAGAGCTACCCCAAAGGACTCACATGACATGGAGGGCTCTGTGTGAAATGAACTGCCTAGGAACAAGTCTGCACAGAAATGAAGGTTTAATAAATGGTTTACCCACTCAGAAACGCATCTTGTGAAGGATGCAGCACAATGTTGAATTAAGAACACCGGTCTTGGGACTTCCCTGGTGGTGCAGTGGTTAAGAATCCACCCGCCAATGCAGGGGACATGGGTTCGAGCCCTGGTCCGGGAAGATCCCACATGCAGCGGAGCAACTAAGCCCGTGCACCACAACTATTGAGCCTGCGCTCTAGAGCCCGCAAGCCACAACTGCTGACCCTCGCGCCACAGCTACTGAAGCCCGTGCACCTAGAGCCCGTGCTCCACAAGAGAAGCCACCGCAATGAGAAGCCTGCGTACTGCAATGCAGAGTAGTCCCTGCTCGCCGCAACTAGAGAAAGCCTGCACAGCAACAAAGACCCAATGCAGCCAAATAATAAATTAATCAATTAATTTAAAAAAAAAAAACACAGGTTTTGGAGTCCGACTGACATGGGTTCAAATTCTGGCTCCACCACCTAGTAGCCAAGCCATGTCAACTAATCACTCGCCCACAGAGGGGGTGAGGATGTGTGCACTCAGGGCAGCAAGGCCCAGTCACATACAAACAGTTTATTAATTTATTCATTCATTTATTGATGGCTCTTCCTTGCTGAGAATTTACCCCATCTTTGGTATTCAAACTAAATACTGGATTTTACAATTAATTATTTTTTCAAAGGCCTCACTGAAGAAGTATTTTACTTTCATGGAATTTAAGAGGCGATCATTTCCACCCTCTGCTGGCTAGATTTCACACATTCCCAAGCAGTGAGGAACAGGTGCAAACCTCAGAGTAAATACAGCTGGAGTGAATTGAAACTGCACAGCTAACTGGTCTTATTAAATTCACATGAAAGACAGATGTGGCTGGCACATACCAGTCACCTAGTCACTGTCATTTTCCTGCCCACAGGGCATCGTTCTGTAAGAAGGGCTGATATAAGAGTGGAATAGGATCAAGACTGGGGGTGTTGGCTGGCACCCCATCGACCCCAGTCCAGATCGACATCTAACAAAGCTCCAGGCCGTCTGTTTCCATGATCTCCTGCCAAGTAACAAACCTCCCCCAAACTTACTAATTAAACCAACCACCATTTTATTTTCTGTCGTGCTCCTGTGTGTTGACGGGGCTCTGCTGGGAGTTCTGCGCACACAGCATGTGTAGACACTTAGCTGGACTGAGACACGGGTTAGGCCATAAGACGGTTAAGATCTCTAAAAGGCATCTACCCCCCTGTCTCCCTCCTGGCACAGCTGTGCGGGGACGTGTGGGTGCAGTGCGCGCTCACCCCACTATTACGGGCCTCTGAACCTCTCTGTTCCCCTAGGTCCATCAGGAGAATCTGCTCTTCCAAGGGGAAAGCCTTTGTCCAGTGAGGTAGAAAGCATCCCATAGTCTACCCGGTCCTCTGGCTGCCCCTGACCCCCCAGTCCAGAATGGGGACTGGGGAAGGCAGGGAGCTTCTATACTCCCGGGGACAGGTTTCCTCCGGCTCCCTCTTCCAAGAAGGAGAAATCCTGGAAGAGGCCGCCTCCACAGAAACCTGGGGGCGCCTGGGAGTGAGGGGGAAGAGGGCAGGGTGCGGGAAAGACCGAGGCTCGGCCTGGCGCTGAAACATCCCAGAAAGCAGCTCTGGTGCAGGCCCTGTTGGAAGCAGTGCCCACCTCCCGCATGAATGTTGCAGGACAGTCTCCTCCCCCGCTCCCCTCCTCCAGCCGGCTCCGGGGCCCAGCACCCACCGACAGACGCCTGAAGAGCGTCCACCTGTACCCCTCCTGTGGCCCCGACCCAACTCAGAGGCAAAGGCAGGGCCCACAGAGGGTGTGACTAGTGTCCGTGTCGGGAGGGGACTGGGAGCCAGTGCCCCACGCGGCCTACCTCTTGCTCTTTGTCCTCTCGCAGCACAGCCATGAAACGCAACGCCCAGCTCTGGTGCCCTGTCCAGAAGGGCACCTACGAGATCACCCGGAAGACTCGGCGGCAGTGCCAGGCCTGTCGCCTGCCGCCTGCGCAAGTTCCTAGAGAGCGGCTGCAGGAAAGACAGCACAGGCCGCGCATGCGGGCGTGGGCACGTGAGCCCGAGCAGGCTCTGGCCGCGGGATGTGTGCGGGCGCGTGCGCAGCCGTGGGATGTGTGCAGGCGCGTGCGCAGACGGGCGGGCGTCGGCCTGAGGCCAGCTGCCTCTCCTGGAGGGGTGGAGCGCGTCTGCGCTCTCTGCTCTGAGAGGCCAGGTTCTCTCTGGCCAGGGTCATGCCCGCCTCTCCCGTCTGTTGCGCTTGTGTGATTCATTTTGTTCCCTTCATAGTTGTTTAAGGCAAATTGGGGGCGGTGAATTGGGGACGGGAAGCTGGAGTCGCGTGGTGTGCTATGACCCCCACCTTCCACCAGCTGCCCAGACCCGGCGTCCTCCGAGGATCTGTGTGCCGCCAGTGACAGGGGGGTTCTCATTTCCCCTGTCCAGCTTTGGTATAACTGTGCTCCCAGGGGCTCTGAGATTAAAGCACATGGGGAAAAGGCTGGAAGCTACCAGAGTGTATTTCTCTCCATCAGTCACAGAGGGACCCGAGACCCTGGGCAGCCTTTCAGGGGCCAAGTTCCTTGGGCATTTGGGCAGAGAGCCTTTCCTGCAGACCAGCAGTCCCTGCCGTCCCCTCCCTGCCAGGATCCCCACAGCTTTGCTCTGCACACACAAGTGGGCCCCAGAAATCCAGGGAAGACCCTAAGGCTACCGGCTACATAGGAAGTGGCTGGAGTCGATATTTCTTGCTAAGCAGTAGCCCCAGCTCTCTGGAGTCTTGGAGTCCCAGAGATCTTGGGGGCCTCTGAGGAGTCTTGTTGGTATCTGATCCACCATAAAAGAATAATCGAGTGCATTTATTGAACAACTATTATGTACCAGGAGCTGTACTAGGCATTTCCTGTGCAGTGTCTGATCCTAGCAGCAGTGTGAGGTGAGCACTGTCACTGCAGATTACCAAGAAGGAAACTGAAGGCAAGAGAGGTTAGGGAGCCTGTCAAAGTCACCACTAGAAAGTGGCAAAACCGTCACTCAAGCCGGTGCCTTAAGATCCAGAAGCCTGAGCAATTCCCATCGCTCCACGAAGTTGTCTTGAACCCGTCCTTCCCCAAGTGTTTCTTCAGAGGAGCCCAGAGTCCTTGAGAGTCTGGAAAAAGGCAGGTTTCTTGTCACGAGCATGTCCCCATCTGCTGCTGCTGCCCGAGCCCCTGCAGGCACCTGAGGCTGCTTCTGGCTATCCCTGCAGTGATCATGTCTGACGTGACCGTGGAGCAGAAGCGGGCCTTGATCAGGAGGAAGAGGAGAGAACAGATTGGGACTCAGCCCCCTGGAGCCAAGGCTCTGACTGAAGAGCAGCAGATGATGATCAGGGAGTTGATAACCGCTCAGGTGAAAACCTCTGATGGCATCTTCACGCATTTCAAGAATTTCCGGGTATGAGGCTTTAGAGACGGCTTAGCTCCTGCACTAGCTCCTCAGAACCCCAACCTCATTCCCAGCGGTTCTCAAAGAGTGGCCCCTGGACTTGCAGCAGCAGCAGCATCTGGGAACTTGTAAGAAAGGCAAAATCTCAGATCATCCCCTGTCTCCTGAATCAGAAACTTTGAGGTTGGGGCCCAGCAGTCTGTGCCTTGACAAGACCCCTCAGGTGATTCTGACTCATGCTCAGGTCAGGAACTCTGCTCTCTCCTTCCGCAGCAGGTAGAAATTGAGTCTGAGCCATAAATGGACTAATGGACAGCTGAGTTGCCCCAGGGTTGCTGGCGTTCAGGGCTTTATGAGGACAGGGGCAGGACCTGCAGGGGCATGACATTTCTGAACTGGTTTTACCGAACCAATAAACTCCAGTGATCTCAGCAGTGGTAGCCGTGTCTGATCCCAGTGCCCTCTTCCACCTGTGCTCACAGGTATCTCGGTGACCCGTCCAGCTCAGAGAACTGGTAGCCAGTGGTCTCCAAAGTCTGTTTCTTTCCATATTTAGCTCCCAGATCCTTTTCTCTGAGTTTCTGGAGTGCAAGGTCAGGAATGCTTGGGACACACCCCTGACCAGGCAGGGATGTGAGGGACCATGAATTAATAGATCCACCTGATAGGAGAAGACCAAAAAGAAGGAACAAGTTCTGTGTGTGGAGGTGGGGTGTACACTCCTGCCACCGTGCAGCCACTCAGGGTGCAGCTGTGGCTGTGTATGCCTGTCTGGGGCCTGTGTCAGAACCTGTTTGGGGGAATATATGCTGTCTCTCCTCTCTTCTCTCCCCCTCCCGGCTCATGTCCCAGCTGCCAGAGGTGCTTAGCCGTGTCCACAAGATTCGGAGTCTCTGCAGACTCAGTCAAATGAAGAAGCTGCCAAGTGGTGCAAGATCAGGGAAGATCTACGTTCAGTGAAGGCCTCCCTGCAGCTGCGGGGGGAAGACGGCAGCATCTGGAACTACAAGCCCACAGCCGACAATAGTGGGAAAGAGATCTCTTCCCTGTTGTCCCACGTGACTGACACGTCAACCTATGTGTTCAAAGGCATCATCAAGTCATTCTCCTATTTCAGGTAGGACACAGGGGCCGGGTGGATGGTGTGGAAAGGAGCAGGAAATGGCCAATAGGTTCAAATGGTCTGGGGTAGATTTCTCTGAATTTGGGGGACGTTGGTGCCAAAAGACCCTCCTTTACCTCTGCCCCCAGGCCACCTGGTCCTGCTGGGGAATGGAGCCCTCGCTGTCTGTATGGCTCATTAGCTTTGTGACTGTGGCCTGCCCTTTAACCTGTGTCTCAGCCTCTTCATCTGCTAGACAGGGGCTAATAATGCCTACCTTGCAGGGCCGTTGTGTGGAATAAGAGAATATCTGGAAGAGCATTCATCACATACACGGTGGACGTTCAGAAAGTAATCCCCCTCCCCGTTTCCCCGCAAAGGGGCAGGAATCACAAGTTGACAGTTCCAGAGCAAAGGAAGAGTTGGAAGGAAAAGGAAGGAAGTCCAGAGGGAGAAGAAGGAAAGGGCCAGGAACAGACGCGGGGTCACTGGCAGTCTGCTGCCCAGAGAAGGCTGAGAAGGAGGACAAGGGGCCGGGATGCCCCAGAGCTAGGCGTGAAGGCAGCAACCACTGGGCAACCGGGGTGAATGAGAGACCCTGGACCCTTCTGGTGTGGTGGTAACCACAGCCACACAATATGGAGCCTGTCAGGGCTGGAGATGGCACTGGGCGTGTCTCCCCTGGGGTCAGCCACTGGCCTTGCCAGGCCTGGGCAGGTGGAGCTGAATCACACATGAGGAGCCCTGATTTCATCCGCAGGCAGAGGGCAGGTTCTCTTCCAGGAGCCCACAGGTTGCCCTGTGGGTGACACGTAGGACTTATTTACTGGGGTGACGGTGGCCACAGGCTGGAGTGGAGTTCAGATTGCGGCAGAGTAGGTCAAGGGAGCAGGGAGAAAGGCCCCCTTCCACGCATAGACCTGGCAGATCCCCACCAACATCTCATGACCCAGACCCTACCACCAGGGTGGGAGGCCACTCATTTCTCATGACAACCAGTTTGGGGTACAGCCACCCCAGGAGGCAGGAGTTGCTCTCACCTTCATTCCACAGATAGAAAACCAAGGTTAAGGCGAGTGCGCGGGATCGCAGCTAATCAGAGGGGCCAGCTTTGGAAGCAGAGTACAGCCTCCAGAGCCGGTCCCCTGCCCGGTCCTGGGCTGGGAGCTGGGCGGGGCGGTGGGGGTGAGGGCAGCGGCGGGGACACACGGAAGGAAAGATCAAGTTCACGGCATTCGTGGCTCAACGCCGTGGATCTAAAAGAAGGGACTGAACTCCTGAGGAGACCAAAGCCAGGCAAAGGTCCTCCTGAAGAGCTCCCTCCTGGGTTTTCAGTTGGAAGGCCTCCATCAGTGGGGAGATGGGGGCCCCTCTCAGGTTGGGAGGGGTGTCAGTCTAACCGTGAATACTAGAGGCATCCACTGTGGCTGGGCCTGTGCTCAGTGCTACGGGTGGAGCTCAGGGCATCCAGGCTGCCTGGAGAGAAACAGAAGAAACAGCAAATCCCAAACAGACGGCAGGAAGCAAATAGCCCCGCTGCATGGAACTCATGCTGGAGGACTGGCACTTGCAAAAGGACTGCAGTCTGGAAAGACCTCTAGGAGGCACAAGGACAGCTTGGCCCAAAGGACTAGCAGAGTCTACTTAAGTGAAGCTATAGGGGTACTCATTCCAAGTGGGGAAACCGAGGCAGAAAGCAGGAGGCCAGGGACCAGGAGCCAAGGCATCGGCTGGGGGGTCAGTGGCTGTGCAGGGAGCTGGTGGTGATGGGGCTAGGCTGTAAGGGCCTGGACACCAAGCTACATCAGCAGTGGACAGTCCCTGAAGGTAGCAGGAGACCAGAGGAAGACGGCAGGGAGGAGGAATCTGCTTGCTGGCTTGGGACAGGGAGAGATTGGAGGCAGTTTGAAGGCACCTGCAATAATCCGCAGGGGGAGGAGCCCATCCTCCCTCGCCTCTTCACCACCCTCCCGCCCTGATTCTGGATTATGGGAGGGGGTGCTGGCCTGTGGCAGTTTCCTAGGAAGTGGCATCTCTTCCTTATCCTTTGCTGCCAGGGACCTGCTCATTGAGGACCAGATCTCCCTGCTGAAGGCGGACGCCTTTGAGCTGTGCCAGCTGAGATTCAACACGATGTTCAATGCAGAGACCAGGACCTGGGAGTGTGGTCAGCTGTCCTACTGCTTGGAAACCCTGCAGGTGCCCGAGAGATGCCTGTCTGCCCCGGCAGAGGATGGGAAACAGCCGTGGAGGGAGGAGAGGAGCCACGCCAGGTTACACGGGTCCTGGGATTGCAGGGCATAAGATTGGGCAATGGGAAAAAAGACCTTGGTGAGGGAAGTCTGGGTCTTGGGTCAGCTTCCTGAGAAGTTTACCCCTCCAGCCTGCACCCACCCTACAGGTGGCTTCCAGCAGCTTCTGCTGGAGCCCGTATTGAAATTCCACTACATGCGGAAGAAGCTGCAGCTGCATAAGGAGGAGTATGTGCTGATGCAGGCCATCTCCCTCTTCTCTCCAGGTGATGACCCACCTGTCGTCCTACCTGGCTTCCCCGTGCCCCTCCCCCACCTCTCCAGGCTTGCTCACACCCCGTCAGCTTCAGCTGAGGGAGGCAGCAGCCCCTCCTTTGCCTTCCCTAGGGAAGGTCCCAACTGATGGCCTCGCCCTCCACTCACTGCTCAGCCAGGATGGGGACTCTGGCTGTTTTCTCCTAGGGTCAGAGGGGTGATGCAAAGCCCTCTTAGCGCCCCCCTCACTTCCTTGCCTGGGAATTCCTGGCTCTGGAAGGTGGTTGGCAGTTTGTCCCCTCTGGGATGGACCAAGCTTGTCTCGGCCCCCATGGCCTTGCGGGGACCGTACCACCTTCTCCTCCCCACCAGACTGCCCGGGTGTGGGGCAGTGCTGCTTGCTGGACCAGCTGCAGGAGTGGTTCGCCATTACCCTGAAGGCCTACATCAAGTGCAATCGGCCCCGGCCCGCCCACCGGCGAGCAGC
This sequence comes from Aethalodelphis obliquidens, assembly GCF_003676395.1. NCBI lineage: Eukaryota > Metazoa > Chordata > Mammalia > Artiodactyla > Delphinidae > Aethalodelphis > Aethalodelphis obliquidens. The sequence continues at coordinate 65,724,906 of NW_020837945.1, forward strand.
AAGCAGAGAGGGTGTGAGGGGGTGTGAGCCCTGCCCCCAGGCCCCCGACTGTTCTGGGTCTCTCTGGGGGCGCAGACCACAGCTGCTCCTGGGGCAGCCTCTAATTACCAGGGCTTTGGGACCCTGCTTTGTGACCTCCACTGAGGCCTCCTGCCCAGTCGACCTAGAACAACTACTGTTTATCGAGAAGAGCCAGCCCTGGTGCCAAGCAGTTTTACATGCACATCACCTTTCATCTTGAAAACAGCCCCATGCAGTGGGCGCCATCATATCCTGTAAGGGACTGGGGGCTCCGGGCGACTGACCCAGGTCCCGCCCCAGGCAGGTGGGTTCTGGAGATAGATCCTTGCGGGCCAAGCCTAGAGCCCACACCCTTGAACACTAACTACCTAACCACCTCCCAGGACAAACAACAGATAATGGGGTAGGAGACTCCTTAGTTAGTCCTGGTCACAACCCGAAGGAGGAAGGCTGCTCAGGGCTTGACCAGATAGAGGCCACCCCCCCTTCACTGGGCCTCAGCAGCCCTGTGACCTGGTACCATGGTCCCGGGCTGAAAGGGGGAAGGCCAGCACTGGGTGTGCTAGTGCGAACATAGAACCTAAAGTCCTTACTTGGCCTCCGCTGCAGCTGGCTTTTGAGCTTGGCCTCCTGGGATGCTGGGGGTGGCCGTGTCTTGCTTTGCTCAGTCCTCCCCTGTACGGAGCCAGGAGGCATCATGGGGAAACTGAGGCACGAGGTGTGTCTCAGACACCAGATCCCAGGCTAGATCTGGGGAGGGACTGCTGCCTGCGGCCCGTGCCTCCACAACTACTCCACCCCATCCTGACCCCCGTCCATTAGCCACGGCAGTGATGTCCCCCCGGAATGACCTATTCACGTGGTGCCTGCAATGCCTGGTTTTCCCACAGATGTCCCTGTGTACAGGGACTCAAGCCCAGAGGAGGAGGTACGAGTGGGAATGGTGGGTGCACACCTGCAGGGCCCAGGCTGTTCTGCCCCCTCATCTGCAGGCTGAAAGGGAAGCTTAAGGAATTCAGCCAAGCCTTGTCTCTTGGCTGACCTGTGAGATGAGATGAAAACCTGAGCTGAAAACCCTCAAATGTGTTCAATTTCAGAGGGGCCCCAGTGTTGGTGGGTGGGGGCAGGGCGGGCCACACCCCCAACCCTTCCCCTGACTGGCCCGCAGGTTCCTGTTCCTGAAGATCATGGCTATGCTCACCGAGCTCCGCAGCATCAACGTCCTGCACACCCAGCGGCTGCTGCGCACCCCGGACATTCACCCCTTCGCTACCCCACTCATGCAGAAGTTGTTCAGCATCACAAATGGCTGAGCGGCCGCCGCACGGCAGTCAGAGCCAGAGCCCTGGGAGCCAGAGCCACCACTCCTGGGGCCACACAGACAGACACTGACAATGCCGGGCAGGTCCTGCCTCTCCAGGGAACTCACAAAGACAGCCGTGAGGGTGGCAGGCTAGCCTTCCTCAGCCCCCAGCTCAGCCTGGGGAGAGCCAAGCCCTAGAGCCTTACATGAAGAGTATGCTGGCCCCTTGGTCAGGCCTATCGAGAGGCAAGGGCACCCTCCCCTTAGAAAAGGCCCTGGGTCTGGAGATCTAGTATCATGGTGGGAGAGGGGAGAGGGGATACGGTGCCTGGGGCTAGGGCATCTGAGGGTCTATGCCCACACCCAAGTTCATTAGCTTCTTGGGTATTTTCACGGCTACATCTGCTACCCCTGTCTCCCACTCGCCAGCCGTTCCCAACCCACAGCCTCCTGTCCTGAGTTGCTCCGTGGGTTTCAGGCCTGTGTCCACCAGCAGGTGCATTAGCGTCTGAGGGAGTCTTTTAGAGAGAGGCCAGAAGGCCTGCACCAAATGTCACAAGCTTGTCGTTACTGTCTCTGTGTTTATTCTTCCCTCCTTCTGGGCACCTCATTCTGTGTCTCTGCATCCATTAAAACACATCATTAAGCACCAACAATGTGCAACCTGCTGTGGGGAATACATGCTGACTGACATGGATCCTGACCTCGAAGGGGTTATACATGTGTGTGACTTGGTGCAGGTTTGCTTCACAACCGACCTGGGGCTGGGTGGCTCCTGAGGCTGGAACGCCGAAGGCTCTGTGACGAGGCTGTACTGACGGCACTTAATAAATGTGTTCCTGTTTACACACCTGTTTGCAGAGCTGAAGAGTATGAAAGTGTCTGCTTTGTTTGTAACCTCTTTGAGTAGAAATGTTGCTGCATTTTTCGAAAATTACATTTCAACTAACTTTACATAGGGCATCACACACCTAAGAACCAGGCTTAGCAAATATGATCCTGTGGTTAACGTCAAATCAAGGCAAGAGGACTTCAATAATTAACTTATGGCTAGATTTAAGCCTTTTTTGGCCTTCCTTTCTGGGGGAAAAAAAGAAATGTGGGGGTGGTGAAATAGAGATATTATATATTTGTATATATTTCTAAATTTTTATTTTACTATTGCCCTTTACATATCTGAAGACTGTTGGTGTGAGAACATAAAAATGCATTATTTGAGCTTCCCTGGTGGCGCAGTGGTTAAAAATCTGCCTGCCAATGCAGGGGACACGGGTTCGAGCCCTGGTCTGGGAAGATCCCACATGCCGTGGAATGACTAAGCCTGTGTGCCACAATTACTGAGCCTGTGTGCTGCAACTACTGAAGCCTGTGTGCCTAGAGCCCGTGCTCCGCAACAAGAGAAGCCTCCGCAATGAGAAGCCCGCGCACCACAGCAAAGAGTAGCCCCCGCTTGCCGCAACTAGAGAAAGCCCGTGCACAGCAACGAAGACCCAACGGAGCCAAAAATAAATAAATAAATTTTGAAAAAATGCATTATTTAACTTGGTTTGCTCATAATTATTCTATATAAAAATTTAAAATGAATGATTTAAAATGTAGTAATTAATTTTAAATGGTTAATATTTTGATGCAAATGAAGCTACAAGTTAACTGAATTTTAAGAAACAGATACTGGCTTAGCTTTTACCATTTTACAGGAAGGCCAAACTTGGAGAACATAAATCATTGAGACTATAAATCAAAGCAAACAAACATATTCTCTGCCATCCCTCCAGCCTCTTCTGCATCAAGGGGACATAGAACGCACTCATTTTTAGAAAAGAAATGGAGGGGAAAGGAGCTCCTCTTTCCAAACACAATGAATGCAGATTTTGCCCCCAGCAATTGTGTCTAATTATACTCATTTGGAAATATAAATGTCATTTAACTGTATTCATATATACATCTCTTCTTTCCCACTGAAATAATTTTGAGTGTGCTATTCACTTAAGAGCCTGAAATGGTTGTTAAACGTAGACTACGATAAGGTGAGAGCAAGGTGAGATTAAGGTGGGATGTAGAGTAAACTCGCATCTCCCAGTATTGATTTTAAAAACACCTGGGCAGTTTCACAAACATTGAATTGATATGTACATATGAATTACATATATTATAAAAACTAAGTGCAGTCCAAGCGCAGTTAAGATACAATGTTAGATGCACCAGAGAGCTCACACTGGATACTTCCTTTCAGCAGCTTTGTGCATCTCGTTTTTAGGGCTAGGAGCCAGATTCAACTTTCCTACTCTCAAACATTTGAATTTCCCTATACTCCCTTCTCTGAGCCCTTGAGCAGTTGAACCAAATGTCAGTTTCTAGGCATCCCTGTGGCCCCCATTCTTTTCCTAGGTCTTGCTTCAGTCAGGTGAGGATGGAGTCAGTCTCCAAAGCTCAGGAGAAAAGCCCCTACTGCTTACCTTCTGGCTGCCCTGTTAGAGCCCTCCGCCACCAGTCTCTACCTGGCCCGGACTTTAAGGATCGTTAAAGCCTTGACATCAACAACTCTTGTGGGAAGGCCCAGGGTGTCCTCTCCTTTCTGGAGAAAAGAGGATGTAAAGAGAAACATACATTGAATGGACCATCCCTTCCCAGCTTCTGACAACTTGTGGGCCTCATCATGCCATCTTCTACAACTGTTTTAGTTTTCCCCTTAACTGCAGCTCTCCTAGACCTGAAGGTGCTAGTGGGTGGGCGAAGTATTTTTGCACCTGAGAGAGGGGTGACAGCCCCATCACTTTTGTTCCCTTCCTTTCACAGACTTCTCCATGAAGGGGAGCTGCAACCTGAGCGCTCCCTTTCCTAACTACACTTCTAGAGCACCTTCTCAACTGGCATCCAGCCTCACTGCTCTCCTGAGACATGATCCCGAAGGGCTGGTTCGTCACAACATTTTGGAAGACCTTAGAAATGAATGACGCAGTCCTTCAGGAGTTTTTAAGTTAAAAAGGTATCTTGTTCAATCCCAATTCAAATATGGCAGGAAATAACATAGTAGTATATCCCAAACAAACGCACTTCAATGCCATCAGGAGACCCATCCCACAAGTGACATCTTGCATATTTGTGCTGATCCCCACCCTTCCCCCCAAATCCCCGCAACTGGTAAACATGTTAAACTAGTTTACAAATATTAGCTAAGCACACCACCACAATAAGAAGTAAATAAAGAGGACCAGACTTTATCCAATATAAATTTGTTTTTATTGAAGCAGCAGTCACATGACTTTATATCTAGCCTTTAGATTAGGCCTGACAGAGTGAGCCAGCCCTAAAAAAAAATGATGTTTCTTTTTGCACTAAGAGACATAACATGTTTACATACATCATCCAGTATTGGAAATGAGCAGACTCAAACACAACGTGTTGGTTACCTGGGAGGTACAGCCCCACTGTTTGTGGTGTTCATATAATTCACAGATACTCCCAAAGACCATTACTAATGGGATGAAAGTTAAAAGAAAATACAGCTACACCAAACCATGAACACAGTAATCAGACAGCAGCTTATACACATTTTAAAAATTCGTCCCTTTCAGGGATGTATTCTTTCTTTTCAAAGCAGTGTCTGCAAAGCTTCCTCTACATCAAAGCCAAAGGTTTCCAAGATGGAAGCTGCACCTGTTGGGGCTATACAATGGAATAAGATCATTTGAAAGAAGAACTGGTGTTCACATCTTGATTTTTATAACAAAGATTCATGTTTCTCTAATTGGAGGAACGAAGTGGTGATGTGACTACATATTGCAGTGGCAGAATAGGTAGGGTGAAGAAAAGAAGGTTGGGTACTGAAATAAAGACCACACACTTGTGAATTTTAATTTCATTTCCAGGCTAACCTACTTTTTATTTAATGCAAATTACAGTACCAGTTAACTATTTCCAAACCAAGTCACATAGAACGAAATGTATTTACAAGGGAATGGGGAAAGGGAAAAAAAACATTGAGCATACTTTTCACAAAAAAGTTTATATTTAAAATGAAAAAAAAAATCAGTCACAGAGGCATTCAAGTAGTAATAATGTTATACAGATTTTGCTTTTCCTTTATATCAAGACAGATTTGCACAAGTGTTTGCAATAGTTTGTATACAACCCACAGTCCTTTATATATATATATATATATAATAAATTTTGTTTTTTAGATTTGATTTTAAGATGGAAGTGGTCACGCTAATTGGTATGTGTACAGGCCCAAGTGATCCATCGGCAACACATTTATGAATGCAAATTTTACAGGCAAGCACATTTTCATACATCTATCTGTATCTGCCTGTAGACAGATATAGTAAGAAAAAAAACTTAAAAATTAACACAAGGAAGTCTACTTTGTCAAGCTAACCCCTTATGTACTGGTTGTCATTTTGCTTTTATTGCAGAGGTGCAAAACGGAGCAACAAACTTGAATAAAATGTCATAACCCTTGTGAAAATAATCCAAACCCCAGGGATTACTTTCAAAGCCTCTCAAACATAGACCTTAGTCTGGGACTCTACTCTGCTTCTAGTTGTTTCTCTTATTTTCAGTGGCTCAGGTTTCTATTAGAAAAGACAGATTTTATTGTAAAGCATGCTTAGTTTATTTTTCTGTATAGGGGAGAAAGTGTTCGACTCTGTGATTAGATGATCACTAACATGAACAAGAAGAATCAGATACAATTTTGGTTTAAAACAAAGAAAAATCCCCAAACTTCTGGGAATCTGGCACTGGCCAAACTTCCTTTGGAAGATTCCAAAGTTAAATCCCTTAAAAAGGAAAGGGAAAAAGAAATGAAATGCCAGTGTCTTTATATCCACAGGGATAGAGAATACAATAGTCCTCTCAGAAACCTTTGCATTGGTGCAGACAAGATGACTGGTTAGGCAGGCTTTGTTAAAACACAAATCAAAAATACGTGTCTAAAAATTAAGAGGACTTAAAAAAAAAAGGACACAGCACGTTGCTGGAAAGAAGGTGCAGTCTTCTGCCTTGCTGGAATGAACACGTGATATTTCAAAAATAGCAACCTTTGGTTTGGTAAAGTTTTTTTTTATTCTACTCAAGACATATGGAGTACTTGGAGGCAAAACAAATTTGATTTTTTTTCTTTCGAAAAAGGCCTTCATGATGTGCACACAGTAAGAATTAAACTGATTTTTTTCAAAGATAAATTAAAATGACATTTCATTGAACAGGGGTAGAGGTGGCAGGAGGGAGGAAAGTTCCCTTGCGAAAACAACAGTCCTCATCATGCGGGCGGCAATTGTGCAGCAGCCACTAGGAATTGCACCACAGCATTTTAGACCACTCATGTATCAAAACTGATACATTAAGAAACTTTGATTCATAAATCTAATTCTCTCTCTATTTCTTTCTCTCATTTGGGAGGGAAGTAGACAAGGAGGAGAGAGAGAGAGAGGGTGGAAGTCTCCCGGAATCTGCTGTTTGTAAGACCCATGGTTAGGGTTTGGGGACAGAGACGAGCAAAATCTAATCTATTCAATATCCTCCAGCTCTAGGGCTCCCTGGCACTACACTAAGTCCCTGGATGGACCGAGTGAAATGAAACTGGTCACTGCAACTGAGGAGGAAACAGATGTTCAGAACCAAATCAAAGGCAGGGCTTAAATGAAATGAGATTATGAACATGGTTTCCTCTTTCCACTCCTGAGCATGGTATCACTGAAATTAACTGTGGAAGGGGCAAAGATAATGTGTTATGAGTGAGCTATTATTTCAAAGGGAAAGGGGCGGGACAGGGAGACATGGATAGAGAAACCAATTAAAACTTCCAAAATGAAAAACAAAAAACCAAACACATAGAAGCGAAGGCACTCCAAACTATATAGATACACTATACATTGCTAGAGTTATTGTTACAATAATACAGGCCGGTACCTACTGTACAGAGTTAAAACTATATGGCTTTAAAAAGCTCGTCTACAATTTGTCTGATTATTAAACAGAATCACTGCCCTGAACAGTAACTTTTTGCTCATTAATAACAGTTCCTGGGTCCACATATTTACATACAAAACAATAAAACTTAAATTTAAAAACATTGAAAGAAAATATAATGTACAAGCTTGAATTTGGTGAGGAGCTTTTTATTATTATTATTATTATTTACAAAAAGATATTCAGAGACCTGGATCTCACTTGTATAAAAGAGTTCTGTGATCCCGCCATGATCCTTGAGAAAGAAAAATCATGCACCTCAGCCCTCACACACACACACACACACACACACAATAAAATAAGAGAAAAGCATCTGACTTTTCTCTCTTCTTCTCTTACCCCATTTGTGGGGGGAAAGTGTTTCCTAAAACAAGCACAGATTTTTATGGACTCTAGCAAGTATACCAAGTCCAGAGTAGTGTCTGTGTCCAAATGTTTGGCTGGGCAGTTTGGTCTGAAAGTAGGTCCATTCCTTTGTCACAGACCTGCTGTCCAGCTTCTTTATAAATCTTTTCTGAAAATGGTCTATCAAAGCCATTCCCTTTAGGAATTATGCTGCCAAATACTTTGATTCAGACTTCTTTCAAATCTTAATTTGCTCTCGGAAGCTCATGATGCAAAGTAAAATTCAATTTGATTTGGTTTGACTAAGTGTGTTTCCCTTCTCATGAACTCTGATATAACCAGAGGCTTGAGAAACGCTTCTGTGGCTTAAGAGCTTAGCCAGACAGTGAGTGAAAACTAAGATGGCTCACCGTTGTCTCTCTGGGTACTGGTTCATGTCAGCAGGCAGTACGACTCTCTTGGAGAGTCACACACACTTTGTTAAGAAGCAGGACAGGGTGCCGGGACCTGCATGAGGGCTGCCGAGACACTCTACTTCCACATCACCTGGAGGGTGAGACCCCTAACATGTCCTAAGGTGGCAACAAGGAGGGTGAAGGGAGGTTACACACAATCTGGGGCTCAGCTCTGCAGCCCTACAGTTATCAGCTAACCTTGGAAGGTGTATGGGGAAGGAAGGAAGGTAGGCGGGAAAGGCGGCCATCACTCAAGTGATCTTTAAATGTAAAGTACAACTGATTGTGCCTTAAAAGATTCATTAGGTCAAGTAATGGCCCATAAGCACCAAGGTGACTAAGGTTCATTTTAGAGTATATAAGGCCCGCATAGATGTCAACCTTAAACATATAAACCAAACTAGTTGTGAAAACCTATTTCCTCACTGCCAACATAATCCTTCAATTCTCCTTGCTTTCCAAGGAATATTGCTTTTTCTTCAAAAACAGAGACTGATTCTTACACTGTTCACTGATTATACAAAGAATAACAGAAACAAAAATTCTTAACTGGGTTTGGGGGGAAACATTCTTCTCATGCTTCAACCAGTCAATTTTGATACTGTGGACAAAAACAAACAAACAAACAAACAAAAAACCCAAAACTAAAGGCAGTATTGAATCTATGTATATAACATATATACACACATTTATATAATCAGCTTTCCTATAAAGTCAGCAGGTACAAGTGACTGTTTATATCATTTTGATGTGTAGTTTTTAATATTCCTACCATCTAAAATTATAATGGTCTATCTCACATGCATCAATAAATAAAATTTAAAAAGCATGAGGTTAAAAAGGCTGAAATTAAATACAGATTCTAGATTTGGATTTAAAATCAGAACTATATGCAGAATGTGGCACTTTCTGCAAGCTCATTTTGCAATTAAAAAATATGAAAAATAAACCAGTAGACTGTTACAGTTCACATTATTTAACTGTGATGTCCTCTCAAGTGTATCTTTCCAAGGGAAGCAACTTTAGAAAAAATCTGGACAAATTCATCCAGTGGTGAGACCTGCCCCTGGCCTGTCCCCTTCCTCCAGGTTCGTTAGCTTTTGACCTCTGCAGTCAGAGGGGCCAGCTCAGCACCCTTTTTAGTCTCCTCCTAGGTCACTAGATTAAAACTGTACTAAGATTTATAGAGAACCTTTGGTCAGGCAAACAAAGATCCACACACAGAGCACACACGCTCCTCCTTTGACAGCTTCCTACGTAAGTTTCTTCACCACTAGCACTGATTAAGAGCAAAACAAAACCTTGACAAATCAATTAAGAATTTTCCCCTTATAGATTCAAACTTTATTGACCTCCAGGGTTACAAATGACACACATTTCCTTTTTTGTCTGCCACACCTGCCATCAACATGCCAAAGGCATGTCTTCAAGTACCCGAGGATATGGATTAATTTTACAAGTGACATTTAAGTCCCCATTGAGTTACACCTGCTAAGCTCCCAACCAATTTCAAGCTGTGCACTATACCCAAGTCTTACACTTGACTTTAAAAGAAAACGAAGTTCAAAAAAACTTCCGCACAGAACAAAGTTTTCTTCTTTTGTGGAAGGGGCATGAGGCAGGAGTCCTGTTTTTAAAGTATACAACAGCAGACTTTTGATAAAAAAAAGATTGTCGTGGGAGAGAGACTGTGTGTTCTAGTGCCCCGCTTTCCCCTCCCCACGACCCCTCCCAACCCCTGGGTCTCCCTCAAAGTGAGAATACAATGAAATTGGTTTGTATTTATAGATATTTTACAAGGTTAAATAAGAACAACAATAATAATAAAAAAATTGAACACTAAAATGAACAGGTTTTTTTTCTCTTTTTAATTTTCTTTCCAAATGTGACCAGTGTTGCTGAGTGACACTCAAGTAACTGGTGGTTTTTCCTGTGCAGCTGGCTGCTCGGGACTGTTCAGGTGGAGTTGGAAGCTGATGCGGAAGCGGCGTTATTGGTCTGTCCACGGTCTCCAGCATTAGCATCTGCAAATCAAAAGCCCCAAGAGAGAGCATGAACAATGCTGTAACACCCCAGAGAGAAAAGTACGTGGCCTCAACTGCAGGCTGAGAGCTATATCTGGAACGTTGTTTTGAATATGGCCAATACTACGAAATCTGAATTTTCTTCTGCTTAGAGTTAAGTATGTGCGTTGGCCAGGTCTTGGTACAGAGAAGACGGTATCTTTGAGTAAGTTACAGACTCGGGGAGCCAGAGACCATTTCTGTCAAAGCTCTTGCCACAGCTGGGATTAGCAGAGCATGAATACTCAGCTGGACTCTAGCTCACTTGAAAATAAGTGAACAGTGTACAGCTGTGAAAACTTGCTAAAAATTCTGAATGGTGTTACACTATGCCATCTGCTTGAGTGGGTGAATGAGTGGGGCAGTGAAAGTAATATGGGTCAGTGGTGATGGGAGAAGCACCAAGCATAAATCAAACTCAGCTGCTTGCTTTCTAGGTACAGTCCCCCTTCGTTATTCATACAAATGGAAGACACAACCAGCAAAAAGGAAATTTCAGCCATTGTAGTACCAATTCCCTTATTCAATTCAATAAAGCATCTTATAGTCAAATGTCTTAGCACTTGAGCTTACTTTACCTAATCCTTTAAAAATACATATAACTTTACAACTAACTTGAACCCCTGCCCCCCCCACTCACACTTTTTAAGGTCCATTATTATTTCACAGCCTCCATTAACATTTACACAGACATTTAACTGTGTCCAGACTGGCTCTCCATCTCCGGTAGGCAAGATACTACTGTTTCAGTGGCTTGTCAAGTGGCATCCCTGTCATCACACACGTGACTGGGAATATACTGCTAGGCAAATTTTCTCTCAAAAACTTCACACTAAGCCCTGAGCAAGAAGGGAGGTGGCTTGACTGAGATGGGCAACTTCCAAGAGCCATCGCCCTAGAAGTCCACCATCCTTGGCTATCAAGGCTAGGGACACCAAAAAACAGACTCAGAAGTTTTGTCTCTCTCTCTCAAGACTGCAGCTCTCCTGTATCCTATGTTGAGTAGAGTAAATGTTATGGTTGAAGGCAACATTTGGCCTTTGGATCTTTCTACTTTGAATTTTTTAATTGAGCAAGAAACAAAAGACCCCAAGGATACACAGCAACTGTAGCTTAAGGAACTCTTAAGGATTAGCTATTCAGTTTATCATTTTGATAGCCACTCTTTAAAAACTATACTTCCTTCCTAAATTCCCATTGTTCCTCAAAACAATCTACCCTTATATACATTTAACTCAGCCTTTGGGGAAAAAATGTTTATATCTCTTAATAAGAATGGTTGTGTTTAATTCATTTTACTTCCTTCAAAACATCTATAGCACTATTTTCATGAAAATAAGCACAGACATTATGACATCAGGATCCACACGTTAGTTTCATATTGCCCATGGCATGGCATCATGCTAACTTATCTGCATGGCACATGGACAGGTGGCAAGAGAGGGTATATGATATATAGCATATAACCTAGTCTCCAAAGGCAGGCAAACAGCCCTTCCCAATAATCAGTCAGTAATTGTACTAATACCTCATTCATTAACTCTTGGTTTTTCCTGGATATGCCCTACTTAGCAGGAGTTTTATTCTCAATGATCATCCAAATTCTGTGCATCAATAACCTAACATCAATTCCTATCCAGGCCACAGGTTCCTATAAGGCTTTCTCAGGAAAAATGTTCATTTTCATAATTTAGGGACAGGCTACATTAAAAACAACACTCCTGAGAAAGCCTGGAAGGCACAGAGATATTTCAGAATTATAATGCTCCTCACAAACCCATGCTTATTATTGCAGCATTTCTCATGTTTTGGATGACACTCAGAACCTGCATGATTATCATCAAACAGCACTTTCCTCTCATTTTCAACATGTGAAGATGACAGGTAAAACTGTCACATTCTGGTCTTCCTCAGGACTTAAGAGATCAGCACACATACCAGCAGTGTTAGCAGCTCTGGCTATAGCAGCCATTGGCTATTGGCAAACATTCACCAAGGCTCCTCTACATTGCCAGCCCATTACATTAATTTACTCTTTGGCAATATCTTATTTAGCTACTAATCTGCTATTGTCCTTTCAGCGGCTATTACCTATGAGCTTATGACATTCCCAAAACTAGTCTTCCCTTCCTTGGATAAATTCAAAGGCTGCTTGTATGATCATAATAAAAAGCATAAGTCTTTTAAGTGGGCATATAACCAGAAACAAAATCACGTTCTGAATAATAAAAAACATTCATATTCCTCAGGTTTGTAATTTAATGATCTCTTATTTTTCTTTGAATTATTTCCAAATCACCTAATGAGTAAAATTTTAACAGCTAATTATTTTGATTACAATTATCCTTGATATCACAGGATAATATAGTCACAGCACTGGACTGACTCATTCATCAAAAACAAACAAAAACCCTATGCCCTGTGCAATGAACTCTACTTAAAATCAAATTATACATGTCTTTCCTGAGAAAGGAGAGTTCTCCGCTTTTCAGAGGGAGACAAAGCACAGGGAGGAGAAAAGCAAAACAAACAAACGTGACTCTCCATAAACTCAATAGTAGCTCCAACAGACTGCCTGTTTGCTAAATGAGCAAAACTATGTTTTTAAAGTTCTTCTTGGTACATGCTTATTTTGATCTCACTGTCAAGTCTGTAAATTTATTTTACAGAGTTGAATCTGAATATGGACCCTCTATAATAAAAATGTTCATTAATTTAAAATTCTGATAAACTGTCACTAGACTTAGATGTTTACTGCAATTTCTGTAACTTTTCTTCTCAAGCATTTAAAACAGTAACTTTTTTTTGACATTCTTTTTTTTAAATATTCTTTTCCGTTACAGTTTATCAGACCGGATATTGAATACACTTCCCTGTGCTATATAGTAGGACCTTGTTGTTTATCCACTCTATATGTTAATAGTTTGCATCTGCTAATCCCAAACTCCCAGTCCATCCCCCCCAACACGCCTCCCCATTGGTAACCACAAGTCTGTTCTCTATGTCTAAACAGTAACTCTTTAAAAGCAGCAAAGCTCATTTTGCCTCTCCTTCATTCCCTTCCCTTTACATATGTACTGGTAAAAGTGATGCAACCTGGCATTATGATTTAAACTAAGATCTTTTGATTATAAAGGATCCAACTATGAAGAGTCAAAGATTGACTATATAGTCTCTTGTTTTCAGTCTTGAGATGCTCTTCTGAAGTTCACAGTGATATATCTTCCTTAAATCTAATCCAATTTCACAAAGTTGTACAACTTAATAACTGTGTGATTTTGGAACAAGTTATTTAACCTCTCTACCCTCAATTTCCCCATCTGTAAAATGGTGATAATACCACCCATCTATGTAATAAGGCCTAAGAAGTGCTTAGTAATTGTCCAGTAAATGGAAAGGTAAAAGAGACACCTAGAAATACAGAGATGTATAGTTTAGTGTGACTGCAATAACCACCATCACCACCACAGTAAGTATCAGTGGTAGCAGCTGTTGACATCTGGGTGCTTACCAATGTGCTAGACATCATACTAAGTATGTTGCAAGCATGTCATTTAGCCTACAAAGCAAGAAACAGGTACAATTATTGCACCCATTTTGCAAATGGGAAAAAATGGATGCACAAAGCGATGAGATAATGTGTCTAAGGTCACAGAGCTAACAAGTGGAGAGCTGAGCACAGAGGGAACAGAGGAAGAATATGATTACCTTTATGCCTATAGGAAACAAGCAGAAAAGATTTCCTAGCAAAGGGAGAAGAGAGGACTTTCATTCAGGTCTAACCTCTACATAATCCAGTGTGATTTCCAGAAGTCTATTTCTATTAACTAAAGAGTTACTACATTAAAACAGGTGAATTTATAATATGAAGAATTAAGAGGATGGCTATTTTATTATCTAATTTTCAAACAGTCTCTATGGGGTATACAGAGATACAAGTGTTTTGGAAACAACTATAGAGCTGATATTTCACTGACTTCCAACATTCCTAGAAACCAATGCTCATTACCACCCCTCTGATACTGCTGCACAATAAACCAACTAACTAACAAACCAAACGAAGGATAGACTTGAGGGAGAAAGGAGAGAATAATCAGTTTTGGGGGAGGAAGGTATAAGACCGTTCTTTTACATTGTGGTAGCCACCCTCGAAGATGACTTCAATGAGTCATGCACCTCTTGATGTCCATGCCCTCATGCAGTCCCCTCCCCCAGTAAATAGGGATGACCTGTGTAACCAACAGGATATTGCAGAAATAATGGTGCGTGACTTACAAAGTTAGGACGTAAAAGACACTGTGACTTCCACCTTCTCCTCCTTGGATTGCTTGGCCTAGGGGAAGCCAGCTGCCACAATGTGAGACACTCAAGTAGCACTACGGAAAGGTCCACGTGGTGAGGGACTGGGCCTTCTGCATACAGCCAGCTCAGAGTCACTAACCACACGAATGAGCCATCCTGGAAGTACAGCTTCCAGCCCCAGGCAACCAGCCTTCAGATGTCTGAAGCCCTGGCTGACATTTTGGCTACAACCTCATGAGAAATCCTGACCGAGAATTATACAGTTAGGCTGCTTCTGAATTTCTGACCCATGAAAACTGTGTGAGATACTAAATGTTTATTCTTTTTTTTTAATGTCTTTTTTGTCTTTTATTCGTTTTTAAAAATTTATTTATTTTTTTACTTTTGGGTCTTCGTAGCTGCATGCGGGCTTTCTCTAGTTGTGGCGAGCAGGGGCTACTCTTCGTTGCAGGCTTCTCACTGCAGTGGCTTCTCTTGTTGTGGAGCACGGGCTCTAGGTGCTCAGGCTTCAGTAGCTGTGGCTCGCAGGCTCTAGAGCACAGGCTCAGTAGTTGTGGCGCACGGGCTTAGTTGCTCCGTGGCATGTGGGATCTTCCCGGCCCAGGGCTTGAACCTGTGTCCCCGGCATTGGCAGGCGGATTCTTAACCACTGTGCCACCAGAGAAGCCCGAAATGTTTACTCTTAAGCTGCTAAATTTTGGGGTCTCTTGATACACAGCAATAGATAACTAATGCATACATATAGGTCAAATAACTTAAATGCCAGTTAGGGTCTGTGTTCACAAGCCCATGAACCAAGTCCCTCTACAAAATTAGGTATGCTCCTAATAAACTGTACAAGCAAGAAAGATTGCATCAGATGTTCAACTGTTTTTTCCCTAATGCTGAGAAGAGTCTATGGTTCTATGACTTTTGTATTGGATATGGCAAAGGGAATTTGTGCATGTACTGTATTGAGACCAATTTTACTCTGTGTGACTTCAGATGTAAAAATGACAAGTTGGGCAATCCCATAGTGAAACTAAGGGTGAAGCTCTAAGGTATTAGGTTCCCAACAGAGTCCACCAGGCTGCGATTTTTGTCCTAAATTTTTATGTACAAAATTCCATACCTGATACATATATTTTTCAGGAGAGGATTCACAGTTTTATTCTCAGATTCTCAAAGATCTGTAAGAGTTGCTACATAATCGAGTCATGGATTTGATGGGCAGCTGTCTCAATTCCGAGGAAACTGCATCATCTAGCTGCTCAGGCGGTAAACCAAAAGTTCTTACCTCGATTCTTCACTCCCCCACCCCCGCCAATGCATCAGCAAGTCCTGTCCATTCTCCCTCCAAATGTGTCTGATCAACGTGTAAATGGGGAGGGGAAGGAGAGTGAATGGAAGGTCCCACATTTACAAACTGTCACCAAAAGGTTTAAATAGAAAAGCAGAAAACAAGGGAACAGGTCAGGAGGAAAGGACAGAGAATAAACAAAGGAGCTGGGGTTCCTAAGACTCTGCTCAGTATCCCAGAACTATGGGTCTATAAAAGTTAAAACCTTCTAATTGATACAAGTGTTCATTGTCTGGCTCAACAGCAATAATGGAAATGTTTTATCTGCACTCTCTAATAGGATGACTGCTAGCTACATATGGTTATTTAAATTTAATTGAAATTAAATAAAAATAAAAATGTAGTTCCTTATTTACCCTAAACACGTTTTCAGATTCTCAAAAGCTATAAAATCATTATTGGCATATTAGTAGAAGAGCGTATTTCAGATATATCAAATCCTTTTTGTGCTTTACATGTACTTTACAAGTATACTTGGGAACTTTAAGTATACTTTTATTTCCTTATTTCCTTTATTATGCTCTCCCAAGCCTATATTATGTATTTCTATTCGCCAGCTATCCTGCTTTTATAGCAAGTTAGAAATGTCTCATGACAGGTCAACTCCTCTAAAAGATAAAGTTTTGGAGGCCTGGGCCACGCTGTTTGTACTGTGTAGCTAACTCAGGATGTTGCTATTCAAGCTGTTCCAAGTGGAAATGCCTCTACTATAAAACTATGTCTCAGACATTCATGTTATTAACTGACACATGAACAAACAACACATGAACCATTACTCACAGAGAATTAAAGGTATACCCCAAAGTTACATTTAAACCGAAATCATAATCCACACTAATGAAATCAAAGTAGTATCAGTATTAAGGAAAAGGATTCAATTTTCACTTTTCTCTTTATACTGTGTACTATGATTTTGACAATTTTGTGTGTGTCATAATGAGGGAGAGGGAGGGGAACCACTCCTCAGCAAAGCACCATCACCTCTCATGTCATATTATTCCAAGGAAAAGGTGTGGCACAAGACTCCATGGTGGCTTCAGTCATTTAAAAAATAGAACTGAAATTCAGGTGCTAGTGAGCCAATCAATCCAGCAGCAAACCTGGAGGGCTTATCAACAACACTGTTTATACTTGATCTGCCAGCAGTAGAGGTCTTAGCTGCTGTGAGTTCAGGGGCAGAGCACATTTCAATTAAGAGGCTTGGTTGTTCAGGGTAAAAAAACTGAAGGCCATGGGGACACAGGATATATTTTCATCTTTTAAGTTAAAAGACTTAGCTTAGGAACAAAGAATAAAAAAAGGCATATGAATATAAACAGGTAACTTCAGGTAAGGAACTGAGGAACACCTGAAGAATACCCAGAAGAATGTCTTATAGGACACTCACCAACTTAATCAAGAAGGTTTTATTACATTACTTTTGGAGGAAGAAGGAAAAACCCAGGTAAAATTTTTGACTTAATAGGAAAGAACATGTTTTACATAAAAAGAAGCAATTTCCTAGAAGTGATACTTAGCACTGCTCTGGTGAAAATAATGACAAAGATGGTTTGACTTTAGATACCTATACGCAAACTCACTATGTGAACTTGAAATTCTAACAGAGGGTAGATATAGTCTCATTGGTGTCAGTGAATTTGTCAAACTGGCACATATGGATGGAAGTCTGTATTTCAAACACAGAGCCAATAGGAGGAAATGGGTATAGCACTGTACCTACACCCATCTTTTTCATCTGCTAAGTTGGTAATGCATAAAAATACACGTGTGCAGATACACTTTGCACCTCCCCCACCCCACTCTGGGCTGGCTAGTGTTGAAGTAACAGAGAAGTGAAAAAATATGTGCATTACCACTGTAGACTGGGACAAACTTTCTGGAAGGCAATTTGACAATTTGACAAAAAAAAACTTCCTTATATCTTTTGACTCAGGAATTCTTCTAAAAACTGGGACACAACCCAAATGTCCAAGAATAAGGAATTAGTTAAAGAAATTATGGTACAGGCTTAGAATACTGCTTGAATACTAAAGTCATGTACTCCCCTTCCCCCAAATAGCATAAGTCCATTAAAAAAATGGGACAGAGTTATCTCTGTCCACTGATAACTAGACTAAAATATATTAAATAGTGTTACCTTTGATTTTCTTTGGAAGTGAGAATATGGAGAGTCTTATTTTCTAAAATAATTATATACTGTATTTTTAAGAGAGAAAAATCCTTGGGTTTTTTAAAAAAGTTATATATTTTTATAAAATTCCACATACATTTAGGTTAAGACAAAGAGAAAATAGACAGGAAAGAGTTCGGAAGATGAACACCTGAGGGCAACACTGTGGGTTCTGCAGCTAGACAGGGTATGGGTGCAGTTTTCCCAGAGCACACTATACAAGTGCCACAGAGGAAAAGCGTAATCATACTTGGGGGTTGCGGGGGGATAAAGGGATGGTAACCATCATTTTAGGAAAGTAAGTATTTGATACACTGACTTAATTTAACATTTTATTTTTCAAAATCAGTGGAAACAAACAATGGGAGAAATTACTCTGGGTTTAATTCTGCCCAGCTAGAAAAAATTGTCTGGTGATGTAGAAGGTGACAGGGTGACAGAAATTCTGGGGTAAAAATAACTGTAATAGTAAGAAAAAGGGATCACTAGCCCTGGCTAAACTGAAACATGACTTTAGCAAAATGCATTTCAAAAAGTTCAGGGAACAAATAGGTATGATTTTGTAGTTACAGTCTTCAAAAGGGGTTAATAACTGACAAGAAATAGAAAATTATGAAAATCAAAATTCTGACCAACCAAACAATTGCACATACTCTCAATGCAAAATAAAAGGAGAAGAACCAAAGAAACCAACTAAAAGGGTTTTCTTTGATGGGTTCATAATTTAAAAAGTAGGGCACACATCCCAGGAAGAATAGAAAATAAAAATGTGCACTTGTCAGAACAGGCCAGATTTGGTTTAAATGAGGTAACAGCAAAGGGTTTCAAAGCAAGATCAAAAAACATTAAGCCCCCTGACCAGGTAAAAAGACAGAGAAGACAGACCTTGTCCAACTCTTATCATGATTCCCTTTTCTGTTAGAAGGGTTTTCAACCTGGAAAGGATATAACAAAAATCCTAATAAACAAAATGCAGCCCGATGAAGGTGAGGGAAATCTATACATTTTAAATGTCTTTAAACCCAGAATCTATAGTCCAACAAACACATTCTTAAATGGATTACAGAAATTCAGTTTACCAATATTTAAGCACTACAAATTTCCTTAAGTCTTAAAAAAAAAAAGATTTCATTTCCATCTTTGACAGTTTCTTTTTTGATGGAAAAAATCTGAAAGTTTTCTTGACAACAGCAAAGCATTTAACTTAGTTTTCATAACATTATTATATAAATGAGTATTGTAAGGTTGGTCTGTAGTTAAGAGACCAGTTATTCAGAGACCGTCAGAAGAATAATCCCTAGTAAGCGTTGCATAGTCCCATTTAACTTATTTTATCAGTAACTTCGGTAAAGGCAAAAAAACAAAACAAAACAAAAAACTAGTAGGCTCTGCCTTGTTCTGTTTAATATACTCTATTAGTTGCTTGGATAGAGGCAAAAAATTGATGTGTTTATGAAATGTGCAGATGACAAATAATTGTATAGAAAACCTAACATCCTGATACTTTAGAACATATTCAGGATTAGGATTTAAAATCCTCATTAGTGGGGCTTCCCTGGTGGCGCAGTAGTTGGGAGTCCGCCTGCCGATGCAGGGGACGCGGGTTCGTGCCCCGGTCCGGGAAGATCCCACATGCCGCGGAGCGGCTGGGCCCGTGAGCCATGGCCGCTGAGCCTGTGCGTTCGGAGCCTGTGCTCCGCAACGGGAGAGGCCACAACAGTGAGAGGCCCGCGTATTGCAAAAAAAAAAAAAAAAAAAGGAAAAATCCTCATTAGTATGGAGGGGATACTAGTCATCATTAAAATTTGAAGGACTTTTGCGTGTAAGAATTGGGTTGGTTTTCTATAATCCCAGAGTAGGATCACTGAATGAAAGAGGATTTCTAACAAAGTGATACAAAGATGGAATGTGTTACTGAATATTCCAGTTACTGAATATACACAAGCATGAGACACTAGTTCTCAGTAGATAATAAGGAGGGTGAAATCAGTGGTTTTCAAATTTGTTTTAATAGCAGAACTATTGCACTGGAAGAAGACTAATATATACAAAGCAGAGAGAAAACTGCTCTAGCTGAAATTCCCAACCACATCTCACACTTAACTCAGGTGGCACTGGATCAGATTATCTCTAAAGTGGTTCGTATTTGATTAGCAAAACTATAATTCCTCAAGATGTATTACTCTAGATGGTCCAGATGAATGGTCTCCCAAATGGAATAACTTGGAGGATCTGTTGGGGGTGTGGAGAAAAATCAGGTATAAATATCAAAATAAGAAATTATACTTTATGGACTGAGAGTGGTATGTATACTTTTCAGGAGTTTCTCGTGTCAATCAGAGCCACAGTCAGATATAATGCCCCCAGGCACTGAGGTATTCTAAAAACAATTTAAAAGAATGAAAGTTTTTGAGGGAAAAAAACTCCCCACCACTAACAACATCCATACCCACTAATTTAACACAACTGTTTTAATTTCTGTATATTTGTATCTAGTTCCTATCCACACGCAAATACATATTTTGGCACAGTTACCAACATGGTACATAAGATTTTTAAGTTTTCTCCACATAAATTAAGATGAATATTTCCACAAATGTAAGTTTCATAATAATTGTCTTTCATGGTTACATACAAATGGAGATTTCATAATGTACTGAAACATTTTCCTACTGTTAACCATTCAGATCATATTGGCTCTCTTCTTTTGTTATTATATAATTATTCCTATTCATATCTCTGTACATGGTAGCTTTTTTTCTTCTATTAGATGTACCCTAAAGTTAAGATCCCTAAAGTGGGATTAGTGAATAAAAAAGTATGAACGCTGCTGTGATAGCTCTTGTACATAGTAATGCTTTCCAACAGGTCTTTATCCATTCATCTGCAGTCACTACCGGAACCTTGAATACAACACATGGAAAAAGTAGTTGAAACATCTGCAAAAACAGTTTCCTCAGTATTAATCTCATTATACTGATAGAAGCTATCTTTACTATTTTCAAGAAAGGTGAGAAAAATAGCTATTACTGTGATATTCTATTGTACTGATCAAGGTTCTTTTGGAGAGGCTAGAGAATAACAACTATATATTCCCGGAGTAATCTCACCTTTAGGCCATGGAATAATAACCTTTATGCCACAATCTGGATAAGAAAAGGTTTACTTTCTTTGCTTTTCCAGAAGTAGCAATATAGAGACTAAATTGAGATTTCTGCCTACAATGTATTTAAAATTTAATAAGACCTAACATCTGAATACCATTTAATAACTTTGGCTACCAAAAGAAATTGACTAAAATCTAAAGCTTATTTCATGATAATATAGTCAGTATGATCACGGTTGATGGCATCTTCGTCATTCTACTTTGCTCTTCTTCTGCTTTTATCCTACCTACTTTAGGATTTAGCTTTGCTCCCAGATCAACATAAATGTCACAGAACTCCATTCTTATTTAAGTCAGCTATAAACAACATAAAAGCTTCTGAGGCAGTCATCTAGGAGCCTCTGTATTCTGATGATCTTGCTCAAGATACAAACATGTTTGACAGAAGCTGAACTTCAGTGGTGCGGAGCATCAGCAGAAATGGTATTTTAACAGATCAGAAGATAATTTCAGGGCTATGCTTCTCTTCCAAAGTTGTTTCTTAGTGATCTAAATCCAATGTTAGATGACTAGGAGGCACATTCTCAGGCTAGTCAAAGTAGATATTCTGCTTCTTGTTGATATGGTTTTGTCCTAAACTAAAAGTGGCTCTATTTTCATGTATATCCTTCATTAAATTGACTTATACTAAGTAAGCCAATTGTTTAATTAGAGGTACATATTGCAATTAATTCACCCAAAGACATATTGGGTTCTATTGTGGTGCTGCACCTAGGGTGGGTGATTAGAAATTCTAATTTTGATAATTTTAAATTAGAAAAATTTCCAGGTTCAGATCTTCAAGGTCTGAAGCTTTGTAGCTTAACAGTTTACTTCTTCATACCTTGGAACAGACCCTGAAATGCTTTGTGAGGAAAGTTTCAGCCATGTCAGCAGGCATTCATTCCCTCACTGCTTGGGTGGAGAGATGGGGTGCCTATTTATTCAGGCGAGGAGAGTCACAGGTTCTTTCATAAGAATGATCCTTTTTCATAAGAGGATGGATGTCAACCTGCCTTTCACATGGCTGGTTTTTAACATTTCTGGATCTGTCCTTACTTGGCAATAACAATAATAAAAATAGTGTAGCAGTTTCCTTTCACTGAAAGTCTACCATGTGACCAGGCAAAGTGTTAAGCACTTTGTACATTTTATATCTTACTTCTCACAACTATATGTAGTGGGTATTTACTATTCCTGTTTTATGGATAAAGAAACTGAAGCTAAGAAAGACAACAAAGAGCATGTATATTTTAAGGTGTTACTAAAGAATATAACTTATACTACCAAATTCTTATTTAAAATATGTGTACACGCACAGACATATATATTTACATAAATACAGGTGGCCGTTAAGGTCATACAGTCAATCCCTTCATCTAGATGAGTATTTCCTGAGGTATGTTTGGTGACATTTACTTTGGCTTGCATTACTTTGGCCCCAAAGGAAACTGTTTTCCTTTAACTACACTGTGGTGGTATGCCTTTGGCTTACACTGAAGGGCATGAAGGGCACTTAAGAAAGTATCCAAATGGAACTCACCATTACATTTATTGTTGAAACTTTATTGTTGAGAATTTCATTTACTCTTATCTCTTATAGTACCAAATCTGTGGCCCTAAAGGAGAAATACTTCTCAAACAGCAGAGTCAGAAACACTTTGCTTCTCCTAAGCCACCAGTGTGCTTTTAATCTAATGAATGATGGAAATTTTTTTTTTTTTTTGCGGTACGCGGGCCTCTCACTGTTGTGGCCTCTCCCGTTGCGGAGCACAGGCTCCGGACACGCAGGCTCAGCGGCCATGGCTCACGGGCCCAGCCGCTCCGCGGCATGTGGGATCTTCCTGGACCGGGGCACGAACCCGCGCCCCCCACATCGGCAGGCGGACTCTCAACCACTGCGCCACCAGGGAAGCCCCAATGGAAATTTTTAACAGATATCATTTCTTTACTTACTTTAGCCACTAGGAGGCTCAGAGAAATATGTGAAATCCTTTCTGATAACTATTAAGATACTCAAGGCATACATTCCTTTAATTTTAGCTCTGCCCTTAGCCTACTATTCCTCTATTAAATTCCTCATACCCTGATCTATTTCAACTTTAAAGTAAATTCTCAGGACCAAAGTCTAATGTCAGTTTCCATATTTATGTTGAAATTCGATTTCAACAGCTATAAAATGTATATACCACAATAAAATATTTTTTGAGGACTGCTGTAACCTGTAGCAAAGCAACATCAAAATCAGGTTACATACTAGGATCCTACCAGGCAGACAATTTGCCCAAAACCTTAGTTGCAATCATTAACTAGTTTAGTATTTCACATTAAGAAAATCATTTAAAATTACCCAAAACTTACCAATCATAATTCTCATTGTTATTCAGTCTAAAACAATTCCTAGAAACTAGATCAACAAGTAAATGTACTAGTTCGGGGTTAGGGCCTATTTAATGTTTTGAACAATCTGTGTAATCTAACGTTGGCCAGTGAATTATTAAGTTTATTAATAGCTCATCTAAGTAATTCTGTCTTCCTTCTAAATAGAGGTCATAGTTAAAAACAAAACCAAAAACAACCTCTATATTTTTACATTTATAAAATTCAAAGCACATTTCAGTACATAATTGATTTGTACCATATTACTCTAAGAGAGCACTGCCACTCATTTTACAGATTGAGAAAACTAATAAGACATTACTAAAACTAATAAAGTTCAAATGACTTTCTCAAGGTTAACATGTGCTGATGAAACTAGAATTAGAAAAGAGACCTTTCTTTTCAAACTTTTTCTGGCATGAAGACAGGCCACAGATTAGAATGAAATGTTTTAAATCCTTATTAGCAACATTCTAAAAGAATAAGATCGGACAGGAACAAACAACTCTGTGTCAGACAACATGAGAGAGATTTTGACCTCACTGTTGAATGCTAAGAACTAGTAATGCAAGATTTTATCTCTTGGAGCATAAACGCCCTTTGGCAAAAATGGGTCTGATCCAACTCAATTCAATGAAACAGATGATTAAATAAAAATGGAGTCAGCTCCTGACATCTGCGTTTTCGGTGGTGGTGGTGGTAGTGGGGTGTTGAGGGGAAGATACCAAATTCTTTGTGAGCCCAACTGTACTACCTACTATATTGCTAACTTCATTTTAGCTGTCCTTCCGAGGACCTTCAATTCACTCAAGGGTTGGGTATTTTCAAAATATCTGTAATGACAGTAATTCTCACTAAATCAGGTCCCAACATTAGCTAGCTATGGGACCAGCAGTGTACCTGAGCTCTAAGCTGAGAGACCATGTGGACGTTCTTTTCTTTTTGGATAGACAAGATTTAGTCATATTCTGATCTAAGTCTTAGCTAAATGTATTGGCATTGCAGTTTTAGCCCTTTCAAATGATTAAATTACACCAATCTATATTCATACTTCTTGAAAATTTGCCTCTCTAGTATATTAATATAATTTATATTCAGGGTGATGGAATTAAAGTGAATTATCTTCAATAATATTACATTTGTACAGACTGCTTTCTGCTATAAGCATCTCACTTCACATATTAATCAAGAAATTATACAGAAAGCATGACTTTTACAATAACAATTATGGTGACATCACTTAACATTATTATAAGATATTTATACCTCATATATAAAGCATTTATGGGGTCCTTTTATGCTTTTTGGAAATTAAAGCAACATTTTATTCCCATTTAATCATTTGGCTATGCTATGTTTTTGATACTTGGAAGGCACTAAATGTTCACATTCACCAAATGAGATAAAATGAAGACAAAAACAAAATATGTTTTTATAGAAGAGACTTATGTATTCTCACCTGAGGCTGCTGTGGTATTTGAAGGGGTTGAAGCAGCTGCTTGAATCCGAGCATGAGGAGGAATAAGGATGGTAGCTAGAGGTGGATTACTTGACAGTTCTAGAGAAAAGGTAAGACGCATGTGTTAGAATCCACTCTTAAATTTTATGTGAAACTATTTTATTGGTAACACTAACAGAAGATACAGCATTAAAACATTGGTTTAACAGAAAAAAAAGACATGATAAACCTACATCTGAAACTAAATCATGAGCTAGTAATTAACATATAGAGAAAGTCCACAGAAATGGTGTGATACATAACAAAGGC
This sequence comes from Aethalodelphis obliquidens, assembly GCF_003676395.1. NCBI lineage: Eukaryota > Metazoa > Chordata > Mammalia > Artiodactyla > Delphinidae > Aethalodelphis > Aethalodelphis obliquidens. The sequence goes on from NW_020837945.1 coordinate 65,750,169, forward strand.
ACTATCTGCTAAAATTAGGGTATCTCTGAGAACTAAAGATAGGCCGGGGAAAGGTACTGGTCAAAAGTTTGAGGGTAAGCATATTAATAAGATATATTTCCATCTTTCATTAACTTAAATATACTAGGTTTTCCCTTGGTGCTCTGACAGTATTTGACTGCAGGGATTGAGGGTGACAGTGTCATGGAAAAGAGAATATAATTGCAGTTTGTACTTCGGCATGCACAGACCAAGTTACTCGATAGCAGGTAAGATTTATCCAAACAGTAGTGGAAACGGGATTTAAGGAACACCTGTTTAAATTCTCATTGCTTTTATTAAAAATGTCTTTACTGAATTCTACTTTGCTTTTTAACTTAGTAAGATTATTACTTTTTAAAAGTTTGAAATACGCTTTTATCTGCACATGGAAAGTTTCTCTCTGTCAACTGTATACAAACTGGCTTTCTTTAAAGAATTAAGTTCTGTATATGAATCTTGAGAAAAAGATGATATTGGACTTAATAATGTAAACAACTACCGAGACATGGTGGTGAGCTTGTACATAAAATTATCTGGTGTTAACTTCCGATAATACGACTTCTTCTAGTCTGCCTGGGATAACCCTGGTTTATTCTTGTAGTTCTGGCATTTAACTAGTGAGTGCTTATTTCCACTCTAATAAGTGTCGCTATTAATAATTCTTATTCCAATAATTTGAAGGAATAATTATACGACCGTACTAGCTAAAGGAAGATGTTATCCTCTGAGCTACAAGCAATTCACAGTTACGGCACGGACTAAAAAAAGTTAGGAAATAGTATTTTCTTTAAATTAAAGTAAAATTCACATAATATAAAATTAATCATTTTAAAGTGTATAATTCGTGGAAGTTAGTACATTCACAATGTTGTACAACCATCACCTGTACCTAGTTTCAAAATATTTTCATCACCCCAAAGGGAAACCTTTAAGCAACTACTCGCCATTCATCCCTCCCGCCAGCCCCTAGTAAGGGAAATATCGTTTTAACGCAGTACTTTACAAAGCCCCTGGCAATACTGATTTATTCAACTTGGTGCCTTAGTAGCTAAATTTTGTACTAAATCGGATACTAAATGATAACCAGATTCTGGTAAAAAGAAGCAATATGCTGATGTCAAGATATATGAAAAATGAATGGGAGGAAAAGCTCAAAACTGAGAGAAGACTATTCATTATCTTTTCCCCTTAAATGAGAAGACTTATTAGGTCAGCTCATCAAATAATAACCTTCCCTGAGTTGGAAAATCACTGCCCTAATGATCAGGTTTGAAGAGATGCTGTTTTCTCATAATCAGCTTTAGTAGCTGTTTCAGTTCTCACTGAGGTACAGAAAGAGCCAATGTAGTTTTACTTCAAATCAGTCCAATTTTAACGCACAACCTTACACCTAGAAAAAGAAAAGAATCACTGATAATTGCCATGGCTGATGAGTTTATGGTTCTAAGAATAAAAATTAATGTAAGATGTGGTAGTTACTCTTCAGTAATCCAAAAGAAAGTCAGACTTACCATCCCAGTTAAGATTAAAATCTTCTAAAATAGAAAAGCTTCTTTAAAATCCACCCATCCATCTACCCACCCACACCCTCATCCAACTAACAATACTGAGCATGAAAGATTGTGTTAGGTCCCAGGATAGACAGATAAAAAGATGGTTGTCTTTGTCTGTTCAACAGAAATAGGAAATGGAAGGACAATTACACAAATAAGCTGGCAAGAAAGGCATTCAATCGATTCGAGACTGGGACACTTTTAAGTTAAAAGATCTCTATGACTATGAGCCCAACATCTAAAAGAAAACCCAAAAAAGGAAAAGATGACCAAAGATTTTAATATAAGACATTCTGACAGAGCTACAATTGAGATAATCTTTAAAATAAACTGAGTATCAGTGGTCTGTGGTCACATGCTGTCCATTTTCTCCCATTCACTCAATCTCTTTTACCAGATCACCTATCCTTGTGTATTTGCATGTCCAATTGAGGGCCATGGTGGTTTTGTGTCTTATTCTGGTTAAGGTGTATGTATGCGTACACACACACACACACACAGTTGCAGGGTTTGAGAAAAACAATCCTCTTTTTTACTAGGTGGTAGGGGGGTAACTAATGAAAGTGAAAGGGAACAGCAAAGAAAGACGATGATAACCAAAAAAAAGGAAGCTATGGGATACTGGAGGCTTTGCCACATCTAAAGACACAGGGGAGAGGTAAGTAAAGTTCATGAAACAACTTAAAAGACTAAGTTCTTAACCTAGAGTGAACAGTGGATAGCCTTTGGGGGCGGGGAGAACTTTTGTGAAAGTTTTGAGTCACACACCCAAAAACTTAAGAAATTCTAAACTGGACAGCCACATATAGCTCTATTATCTCTCCAACTTCTATACACCATTGTCCTTTTCCTCTTCCCTAATTATATGTATTCCTTCAGGTCCATTGCTTTCCATCCATTAGCTCTTCTCCACTTCAGAGAGCTTGCTAACTGTCACAGCTTTTGCTTGTGTGAACGAGGAAGCCTCCATGTATTATAGCACTGTTTTCTACACTACAAGTCTGTCCCTTTTGTGAGGAGAGACTATGGGCACTTCTGTGGGCTGTCACAAGTAGTCCAAAATGCTTGCAATTTTTTTTTTTTTTTTGCATGCAACAATTACAACCTACTCCCAATCTCCCTGTCTATCCATGGCACTGAATAGTAAGGAAACGGAGGCAATGAGTATGCATACAAAATGCACAGAAAGAAAGCAAAAAAAAGGATGGCATTTTGGAGGACAGAAAGAGCAAAGCAACAGACATTTTTAGAATCAGGGAAAGTATATGTATTCTTTTTTTCTTTAAATTTTATGGACTGATTGATTGGCTGTGTTAGGTCTTCATTGCTGTGCGCGGGCTTTCTTTAGTTACAGTGAGCGGGGCAACTCTTCGTTGCAGTGCGTGGGCTTCTCATTGCGGTGGCTTCTCTTGTTGTGGAGCACGGGCTCTAGGCGCTTGGGCTTCAGCAGTTGTCGCATACGGGCTCTAGAGCGCAGGCTCAGTAGTTGTGGCACACGGGCTTGGCTGCTCCGTAGCATGTGGGATCTTCCTGGACCAGGGCTTGAACCCGTGTCCCCTGCATTGGCAGGTGGATTCTTAACCACTGTGCCACCAGGCAAGTCCCAGTATATGTATTCTTAAAGGCAGAGAACATGATGGCGTGTAGAAGAGATTGAAAATGAAAAGTTAATATTTATTCACTAAATATATGTGTGAGTCTTGAGAGCAGGGAGATTATTAAGGAAACAAGGAAGCCCATAATATAAAAGTGGGTCTAGCTATGGAAAAGAGGTGGGAAGAATAAGAGACCGCATTACTCCAGAGACATGGTTCAAACAAAATGGCAATAGGTTCCAGAATGTTTTAGAAAACTTCATGCATGACAAGGATTTCTTCAACCAATTGAAGATGCCATAAAACTACTCATTAAAAGAAAAATCCCATAGTAGTTTATGAGGAAACATTATGAATGTTTTGATGGTGTATCAATCATTATGTGGTCCACCATCAAAACATAATGCACAATTCGAACAAAAGCAAATGAATTTAAAAATAGCTATCAATAAGCCAACCAAGAAAGGTATCAACCAACCAAAAGGTTAACCGAACTCATTTAAATAAATTTTGCTGCACTGTTGACACTAAAAACTATAGAAGAAAAATTCCCATGAAAAGACCACTGTAAGTTAAGCAATCTTTTTAAATGTTAAAAACAAGAACAGAACCTAAATCTAGTTGTTTTGGAGAAACCTGAAGTTTCCCTTAAAGTTTCTCTTCTTCCAAATATAAGATTTCCAAATTTATTAATAAGAAAGGGCGGGTTTTTGTTTTTTTTTAATTTGCAGGGGTGGGGGATAGGAGGAGGGGTGGGAAGAGGTATATACGTTTGTTAAAACTGTGTTGTGTGAAAGCTGAGGATAAGTTTGAGAATAGTAATCAATGTACAAACCAGAAGGAAGAAATCAACCCTTTATTAACTAGACCTCTTACAGTCATAAGTTAGAAGGAAATCTTCTTTGTTACCTTTGAAAGGGCTCAACATGCAGACCCCCAGAAAGGAGTCACTACAAGAGGCAAACTTTCTTTACCTTCTATAAGTAGTCTGAGGTTTTCATGTGTGTATCAGGTCTCTTAAGAATAAATGAAAATTGCCAGTGGTTGTCTATATAGTTAAAACTGCTGTTTTTTTTTCCTATTCACAGAAAATGACTTAACAATGGCATGGTACTTTTTCTTTGAGGAGTAATTTAAATGTTAGGATGGTGAACCTTGATCTTACACACTGAATTCTAATGTTGCTTGTTTGGATATATATTTTTTAGATGAACAAGTAACCCCATTACAACTGTTTCTCTCTTAACAATTTCAAAGTGCCCAGGCCAGGAAATCTCTGACCAAGTTCCTAACGTTGACTACATATGCCATACTCATTCAGAAAAGTAAACAAATACTAATCAGAAGATCAGACAAATAGTAAACAAATTACAAGGCTTGCTCCTGCTGCTTGGTAATATTAGCAATGTTTCATGCGCGGACTACATGATACCTGTAGAAACCCATGACTACTTTGCCTTGGAACTGCCCAAGAGGGAGCATCACAATTTATACTAGTCACCCAAAAAGGTCTGTACTACATTTATAGTAATGCATTGTATACAACATAATGCATTTTGTGTACTACATTTATAGTAATGATACATTTACAAGTTATCTAGCAAAATGTTAGCATTTTTAAAGTCCTGGTGATTAAAAAGAATAAGCTTTAGTAACCTGAAAATCTTAGAACTCCATTCTTGATGAAATGTAATAAGTGTAGCATTTATGTTGAATTCTGCAGGAACCAGTCTGTGTTTTTCTTGTGTCCATTTGTACCATGATTTTACATATCTTACCCTTTCATGCTCTATGTTTTTAGCTTTATTTCTCATTTTTTCTTTGTCCTTCTGGAGTCAACTCATTTTTTATAATCAGAATTTTGGAGCTGTATGTGTCTTTTTTTTTTTTTAAACACATGTTCTTTCTTATTTTATTCTTTCTGACAGAGTTTTGAAAAGAATCTTTTTTTTTTAACATCTTTATTGGAGTATAATTGCTTTACAACGGTGTGTTAGTTTCTGCTTTATGACAAAGTGAATCAGTTATACATATACATATGTTCCCATATCTCTTCCCTCTTGCGTCTCCCTCCCTCCCTATCCCACCACTCTAGGTGGTCACAAACCACCAAGCTGATCTCCCTGTGCTATGCGGCTGCTTCCCACTAGCTATCTATTTTACGTTTGGTAGTGTATATATGTCCATGCCACTCTCTCACTTTGTCACAGCTTACCCTTCCCCCTCCCCATATCCTCAAGTCCATTCTCTAGTAGGTCTGTGTCTTTATTCCCATCTTACCCCTAGGTTCTTCATGACCTTTTTTTTTTTTCTTAGATTCCATATATATGTGTTAGCATACGGTATTTGTTTTTCTCTTTCTGACTTACTTCACTCCATATGACAGACTCTAGGTCCATCCACCTCACTACAAATAACTCAATTTCGTTTCTTTTTACGGCTGAGTAACATTCCATTGTATATATAGAACTACCATATGACCTAGCAATCCCACTACTGGGCATATACCCTGAGAAAACCATAATTCAAAAAGAATCATGTACCAAAATGTTCATTGCAGCTCTATTTACAATAGCCAGGAGATGGAAGCAACCTAAGTGTCCATCATCGGATGAATGGATAAAGAAGATGTGGCACATATATACAATGGAATATTACTCAGCTGTATGTGTCTTTGAATATCCTTTAATCCAACTACCTCATCTTTTTAAATTAGTAAACTCAGAGATAGTGTCTTGGCCAAGATCTGCACCTAGTTAGAGAGAGACTGGGAAGGAGACTTTAGGTCTGACTTACTCCATATGCAATACTGCATATCTTTATTGCCTTGGTTATACATCACATACCACCAGTATTCTGGTCTTCCTGGAAGTGTATCTGTCCAAACTACACACAGAACTTTAAGTCCAGACATTAGTTTTTCATTGTTTGTTCCTATAACATTCCACATTCTCTCCAATAGTACAGTTGAGGCAGCAGAGACACTCAAATCTCAGGGAAAGGGAAAATAATCCTCATAAATAATTGATAATTTAGATCCTAAAATTCTGAATACAGTCAATACTGTATGTCAGTAGTACTCTAGTTGCCTGAACTAAAGCTAACCTGCCCCCTCTTACTGGCACTCACGAATTTCCTAAGCTCTCCCTTGCAGTGTATTTCCTTGGTTTAGCTTTCAATACCTAGAAGAGTACAGCTTACCTCGATATTTTACTCTTCTAAATTATTCATAAAATATTAAAGAATAATGCTGACACCAATTCCTTTGATAAGTATAAACAGCTCCATCTCTCATTTATTTACTAGAATAATCCTTTTATTTATACCCAAATTTCCTCAAGTCCATTTATCAAGATCTTTTATAGCCATTTTTCACCCAGAAGAACACAGTAGAAAAACAGGGATAGCCATGTGAAAGGTTTATAGTTTAGTTAAAAAAAAAAAAAAAAAAGAGGGGCACTGCAAGTGAGAGCAGTTTATGAGTTCCTCTTTAGGATTTGATTCATATCCTACATATAAATCAAGATTTCCTATCTTATGTAAATTTGTTCTTGCTATTGTAAATGATAATAAATCTAAAACCAAAAAGACCCTAGTCAAGGTTAGAATATTACAAGATACTTCATTACCGTAATTAAGGTGGTTGAAATACTATGTCCACTTTATTATTTTTTTTAACTTTTTATTTTATATTGGAGTATAGCCGATTAACAATGTTGTGACATACTATGTCCACTTTAGATGTGGCTGAGGGTAAGACAGGCTAGAAGAAAATACCCAGGATATAGAAAGCTAGGTAAGCAGGTGGGCTGACCATATTTATGCATATCACTATTTCATAACAAAAAAACTGGTTTAAAAATCATTGCTATAAAGATATGGAGCCTCCTAATTATCAAAAATAATGAGTTACAACAGATTTTATAAATAAGTAGTCTACTGCTTTCAGATGAAGAAGTATAAGCCTTTGGTAAGCTGGCCTTCTGTAACACTTGCTTTTGTTGCCCACGCCCAACTTGTCCTCAGACCCTGTTTTCATCACTTCCTTTTCTTTAACACAGTCCTAAACGCATTAAAAAAATCTTTCTCTGATCCTTCCCCCATTCCCTTCGGTTTTCTCTTACTCTTCCTTTTACTGTCTTTTTTTCCACTTGATTTCTGGAACCCCTTTGCTGTCTCATCACTGTTTTCCTCATGTCCGGATACTCTTTTCCCTGTATCCCAAGACATCCGTAGTCTGCCTGAGTTTGCATGCTGTTTTCTGAATGCTCCAAATATCCTGTTTTAACTCTCATTTAAGCAGTCCCCCCTTCTTCTGGCCTAACCAATAAGCCACTCTTCCTCCTTGTTCCCCCACAAAACTATCATTCCCTCAGATAACCCAGCTAAGTGGTAGAGCAGTAGACTCTTCAAACTAAGTCACACTAATGGAAATAGTTGATAATCTTTACTTACACCTGCCCAACCCCCATCCTATCCAATGCCCTCAGGGGGACGTTTACTAAAATAATTTTACTTGGTAAAATCTCATAAAATCAGGTTAGAAAATTGGAACTGGGGATGTGTGTGGTGGAATTAACTGGAGACTCATCTTTAAACATACAAAACTACCTATTTCCAGTATATTCCAGCCTTAGAATAGGTAAGGAATTGGTAAACAAAGAGAATATCGATCTCTGTTGGGATTTCCAGATTCTATTTGATTCCTAAGGTCTGATTAAGTTATGTCCAACCTTTCAGATCCAATAACTGAGGGAAAGGGAAAGAAGGGTATGGTATGCTAAAGGTCTGTCCTGGTTTCCAATGTCTGGAGGCAGGTAATACTGTCAGTCAGGGGATCCTAGAACACAGAAACCCCAGTGCCAGAAAAAAAGAGAGGTGTAATAGTTATGGATCCAGAAGGTCAGAAGGATCTCAAAGTTTTCTGTCCCATATCTGTTCACCTCTCTTCTCCCTCTAGCTGATCACAGAAACACTTGTTTTGATCATATGAAAGTAATATTAACTAACATTTATGGCTATTTACTCATGGCACAGTAACAAACATCAAATTGTAGTTAGCTATAAGCTTTACTATATTCTACTCAAGTGTCTAATCTTCATAGTTCTGTTCATATGGTAGGTTTACTTTACTAATTAAAACAACAGTACCAACAACTAGAGGGAACATTAGAAATGCCCAATAAGTACAGGTTGCATGAATTAATAAATACTGTGTGTATTTAAAGTGGCAGGTATCAATCACTCAAACAGTCATTGAGCACCTACTATATGTAGATCAGGGATTACCTTTAGTTTATCTGGGGAAAATAGTATAGACTTCACTGAAAATTTGCTGTGAGGATGTAGGAGCGTACAGCAGAACCTCACTAATGACACCCTCCATCCCCCCCTACCTCTGCCCCCATGTTTCCTATCTCTGCACTCTCTCTAGCTATACAACCAACTGGAAAGTTAGTTCTCCTTCTTCATTCTCTTGAATTAGCCAGTTTTATTCTGATCATCCATTAACTGCTATTAATTAGTATGTGCTTTAAAGTTGCATCTGCACAACAGTTACATCTTTGCCTTAGTAAATAAGATGACCATTTGCAAAAACTGCTCCAAAATCAGAACAGGGAGGATCAAACAGAAATAACAAAAATTATTGACATCAAGTAGCACCTCTTTCCTGGACAGCTGTGTCCTTATATGGAAACACTGTTCAAGTATAATAGTGATCTAGAAGGATAGGGAGAAAGTACTACTAAGTGATCATAGCCTAGTTTCAGAATGGCTGCTAAGACAGGGCAGCATTTAACAACTTTAATAAAGAAGGGCCATATTACAAAATGATGTCATGTTCAACTTAATACATTGAGTTTTATGAAAAACCATTTCAAGGATATATTCACAGGGTCCATTTGAAGAGGTACAAAGATTCATGCACATCCTTTTCACTGATATCCAAAGAATCACATAGAGTCTGACAGCCACAGAGATTGCATGCCATGTCTACATATACCACATCCCTGTACACACATATTCTTCAACTCCTCAAAGTCATATGCACATTCAGACATACACAGAGTCATATTTATGTTTGATATCCTGGGCAAATATAAAAAGTTGAAATATCAAAATAAAACATTCTTCATTCCTTTTTTAAAACTTGTAACAATTAGGTATGTGTGAACAAAGTCTGAGTTAAATTATTTACTCTTTAAAATGAGCCTTTTCTTTACTTTAGTTGATTCTATTATTTGACAATATGAAAACTGCCCACTCACAAAAGTCCTTCCAATATTTTAGAGACCATATTCTAAAATCTAAGCCGATTTATTTTCATGTTAATCTGTCTTATGAACACAATTTACTAGAGAACAGGTAAATAGCATTTACCAGGTTCTAAATCATTATACTGCAGTAAGCCTTAGGATCAAATGAGATACCACTTCACACCCACTGAGACAGCTATTAAAAAAAAAAAGGAAGACAAGTATTTGTGAGGATGTGAAGAAATGGGGACGCTTGTAACATTCCTGGTAGGAATGTAAAATGTGCAAGCCATTGTGCAAAATGGTTTGGTAGTTCCTTAAGAAATTAAACATAGAATTACCATATGACTCAAAAAAACTGAAAACAAGTATTCAAACAAATTCATACTTGTACACAATGGTCAGAGCAGCACTATTCACAATAGCCAGAAGGTAGAAACAAACCAAATGTCCATCAGTACATGAATGGATAAACAAAATGTGGTATATCCCTATGCTATGGACTGAAGGTTTGTGTCCCCTTAAACTTCATATGCTGAAGCCCTAATCCACAATGTGATGGTATCTGGAAGTGGAGTCTTTGGGAGGAAATTTGGTCATGAGGGTAGAACCCTCATGAATGGGATTAGTGGTCTTATAAGAAGCGACACAAGAGAGGTGATCTCTCTTCACCACATGAGCAAAAAGTAGCCATCTGCAAACCAGGAGGTGGGCCCCTGCCGAACACTGAATTTGCCGGCATCTTGATCTTGATGTTCCCAACCTCCAGAACCGTGAGAGATAAATGTTTGCTGCTTAAACCTAAGTGTCCATCGACAGATGAATGGATAAAGAAGATGTGGTACATATATACAATGGAATATTACTCAGCCATAAAAAGAAACGAAATTGAGTTATTTGTAGTGAGGTGGATGGACCTAGAGTCTGTCATACAGAGTGAAGTAAGTCAGAAAGAGAAAAACAAACACCGTATGCTAACACATATATATGGAATCTAAAAAAAAAAAAAAAAGGTTCTGAAGAACCTAGGGGCAGGACAGGAATAAAGATGCAGACGTGGAGAATGGACTTGAGGACACGGGGAGGGGGAAGGGTAAGCTGGGACAAAGTGAGAGAGTGGCATGGACTTATATATACTACCAAATGTAAAATAGATAGCTAGTGGGAAGCAGCCACATAGCACAGGGAGATCAGCTCGGTGCTCTGTCACCACCTAGAGGGGTGAGATAGGGAGGGTGGGAGGAAGACGCAAGAGGGAGGAGATATGGGGATATATGTATATGTATAGCTGATTCACTTTTTTATACAGCAGAAACTAACACACCATTGTAAGGCAATTATACTCCAATAAAGATGTTTAAAAAAAATAATGTTTGCTGCTTAATCCACCTAGTCTATGGTATTTTGTTATAGTTGCCTGAACTGATTAAGACATGATATAATGAAATATTATTCTGCCATAAAAAGGAATGAAATACTGATACATGCTACAACATGGATGAGCTCTGAAAACATGCTAAGTGAAAGAATCCCACATTATGTGATTCCATCATATGAAATACCCAGAATAGGGAAATCTATAGAGACAGAAAGCAGATTGGTGGCTACCAAGGGCTGAAGGAGGGATTAATGGAGACTGAGTGCTTAATGCGTATGGAGTTTTCTTCAGGAGCAATGAAAATGTTTTGGAATTTGACAGAAGTGATAGCTGCACAACACTGTGAATGTATTAACACCACTGGATTGTTTACTTTAAAATGGTTCATCTCATGCTATGTGAATTTTATCTCAGTTTTTTAAAAAGCTTAGAAATTCATAAAATAACAAACTTAGTTGTTTTAAATTTTATTTTCTTTAGTAATAATAGAAAATTATTAGCCAGTGACTGAAGAGTTAAATGTAATTACTTCAAAAATAGTGCATGGGAACAGTGAAACTGAATCCTGGATTTTAAAATCTGATCAAAGAAAGGTTTAAGCAGCATCTCATTTTCAATCAACACATACAGGTGCACACACACATTGAAGAGTATGTATCAAAATATGTCTCAATTTAAGGAGAATTATTCTCCAAAATGTATCCATCATAAATATCACCTTGTATGCATTTGAGTTTCTAGCAAGTTGTTCACTTGACAAGGGGCTGTCTTGATTTGTGTATTCTGAGAAACAAAGTACTTGCTGGAGAAGATACTTAGCATGGGAAAAAACGCAATCAAGTTTCCCTTCAAAATTTGGGAAACTTTAAAGTTACCTGACAGAAATGGTAAAAAAAAGAGGTAAAGAAATTTAGCACTGACTTAGTAGTTTCTGATGTCAAGACTCCACAGTTCCACTGGATGTCACTGTATACAAAAGCCTTTTAGATACCACTTTAAAAAGCAATCCACTAAATAATTATATTATGCAGACAATAAACATATACCTACAGTACAAAAAGGAAAAAAATGTATCATGCTATGTAAATGGATACATGTAGAATTTCCAATGGCGGTCTCAGACAGATTCAAAAAGTGCTTCATATTAAAAACTTTAGGTGATGTAACCTAAAAAACTATATAGATGGTTCAAAAAGTAGCTCTACTGATAACAAAGACACAGATGTAAAAGATGCATATACAGTTTGAAAAAAATTGTTTTATGAAATTTGAGATGTAAAATAAATTCCTAACCTAATATTAACTTTACATAATATATAATTTTCAATATATTCAAGTTAACAAAAAGAACCCTTTTGGGATCTTCTAAATGGGAAAATAGAGGATCACTTTATATTCAAGGATTAACAGTTTTAGCATTAGAAAAAAGACTGAAAAGAGCTACACCATAAAATGCTAAAAGTGATTATTTTGAAGACTAAAAGTACTTCGGGATTGTGATTTTAATTTTCTCTACCTCCTCTGCATTTTCAACATTTTCTTCCATCTACATGTATTACTTGATTAAAACAAAAGCAGTAAGAATTAAAAATAAAATTTATTTTCTCAAGAGGTCTAAAACTTGTATGACATGGAATCAATGAATTTCTGTTCTGGAAGAGGCCAAGAGTCTCCCAGTCTATCCTTCTTCCAAATCAGAATCATCTTATCTACAATATTTGACATCATCCAGCTTTTCCCCGATATACAGATCAATATTCCGAAAACAGCTTGTTCCATTATTACCAGCTGAAAACTTCTTTATTGATTCATCAATAATTTTATTTAGTCTCTATTTATGCCAGGGGCTGAGGTCTTTATTTGAGGTATTTTTCTCAGGAGTCCCTTAAGTCTTCACTTTTCCAGGCTCTATATCCAATTCTGCTCCTTTGTATACCCTACCTGGCATTCATTAACATTCTTCTTAGAGAGGCATAGTCAGGACTTAAAACAACATTCCAAGTGATTTCTGATCAACCCTAGTCAAAATTAATAGTCCCAGGATACCTGAACATTTTTCTTAGATGAACGTGGACTACATCAGCATTGCCAGCATTACATAATAGTGACAGCTTAAGATTATAGTCAACTGAATCATCCAGGTCTATTTTACTAGCAACTTAGATGTTCCAAATCTAAAGTTTAAGCAGCACATTTTTCCACAATCAATTTTAGAAAAGTTTAAATATGGGGGAAAAATTGGCTTTATAATAAAGGAAATATATCTATTTCCTGATCACAGAAAGCTCTCCATCCCCCTTCTATATTTTTAGCTTGACTAATCAATGAAAACAAGCAATCTATTTATTCCTTGTTTTATCTATAGGGAATTGTACACATTTAATGTTCAGTTTAGGAAGAAAATCATATCATCAGAGGCAGTGTGGTTGATGAATTAATGAAAAACAAACATAGAACTGGTGAAGAAATGACTATCCCTGGGCTTTTTAGAAACCACCAATGCACAAACTTAGTTTTCCAATCAGTGTTTTCTCAGCAGCAATGATGCCAAGCCCAGAAGGGATGAGAATTTCTCTTCTACATCCCTTATATATAAAGTTATATTAAGTTCCAAGAAGGGGTTTATAGGACTCTAGTTTTCCCCATCTGTATAATGTCTAAAATTACAAAAATAGAGCCACCAATTTATTCCCAGGTTAAAAAAACTTGATATAAATCCTTGGGAAGCAAGAAATTTTAATATTCTAACTTTTATATACAAAGCTGAAGGTTAAATTATACATTAGTCTTACTAGTGATAAACCTCACTCAGTGAAATCTCTATATAACTTCTCCAGTGCCAAGATTTATCATAATCTGCTAAAAATTAGAGAAGCTATGCCTATTTGAAACTTTTTGCCTGCCATTATTTTGTTCAAAACCATACAAGTGGTAGCCTAATAAGTGGTTAGATAGGATGCTTCCTACCTGCATAAGTACTTAATATGCCTACTTTTATCCTACACAGATTTAATTAACAGAGTGTCACTTCACACACATGTGTAATTTTCCCAGAAATGGTAAAAGAATTAAGTGTTAGAAGTTACCTTGAGTGGTGAAGTTGAAGAGTGCAGGTGTGTCTCGCCCATTTGGTAGTTTGACATTTGGGTCCCGTAATTCATCAAAAAATGAATGTGCACAAGCTTCCAGTGGTGTCAATCGGGCAGTTGGGGTATACTCCAGCAGACGGCTACATAGTGCAATCGCCTCTGGTGGAGTTCGAGGTCGGAAGACCTACGGTATAAAAAAAGAGAAGGTACAATTAATGTTTCCTTGTAAGAATCTTAGCAAATTATCCTCTGAGTACTGAGTTAATTCCCACCATGTACAAAAACATGGTTGCATTTGTGAAAGGAACCTTCTAGAATGAAAGGAGTTAACTGCACATGATTTACCACAGTGATGTGAACCGCTAATTAAAGACTATATGAGAAAAGCTCAGAGAAAAAACTAGGGGAAATGGAAAAAAATCTATATATGCTGATCATAAAGCAGTACAATCAAACATGCACACAAAATGTGACAGGCACAAAAGAAAGCCTGAGTTCTGGAGGCAAGCGCAACTAGGAGAATACAAAATTAATTTTAAAGTTTTGACTGCTGTGGCAACAGATAAAACGTTGCCTCTTTTGTGTGATTTTTTTAGCAGAACGATTATGGATAATGGACAGCGCTGTTCAAATTTTGGCAATTAATATCTTTTAAAAAAGAAAAGCTGTTTTACTCTTAGTCTATAAATATTAATGATTTGGTATTAATTCTTCAATAAGCAGAGACTATTATTATTTGAAGAAATTCTTGAATATCCAGAACTTCGCAAAATGTCCAAAACTGTTTTCTCAGGTAGTGGTTGTCGTGAACACGGCCAGTTTACCCTCATTTGAATAAATATTCTAGGGTTTTAATCAGGAATAGAGAAATGTATTTTTCATTAAGAGCTATTAATTCACAGAAAAAGTAAACTGAAAGCTATACTGAAGCAAAATGCAAATAAATAAATTTGCTTAAAGGAATAGAAAGCTTTCTACTCATCTATGTCTTAAAACTCCTAATAAATACATGAAACTATGAAAAATATACTGTGTTCTAAATTATGGACAGTTAAAGAATAAAAGCAGAAGGTGAAAAACAAATAAACGAACAGAAAGCCTTTGAAACTAAAGAAAAATGAAACATATACCCCTTGACAGGAAGAACACAGAATCAAATAGAAGGTGTAGTAGTGGCAGTGGTGGAGGTGGACAGACACATAAAGAGAAAGAGATGTGTAAAAATGGAGGGAAATAGACCTAAAAGTGAGGAAAGAACATGTAGATTGTGACAAGGCACAGAGGAGCCTGGGAGGCTTAAGTTTTCCTAACGAGAAAGGCTCATGTAACATTTGTCTATTCACCTAGGCTGAAAGCAGAACTGGTTACTACTACAGACTCCTTAGGTTATAAGAGACTATTTATAAGAGTACTCTACTCTGAAAATCTTTTTTTATTCCTTTTGTTTTTACACAAAGTTTATTATTAATAAAGATATTTTCCATGGAAATTGAGAGATTGGCTTGGGTAGGATATTAGAAATTTACTTCCGAATATTAAAGGCCTTAGTTAATTTATTTGGCTTGTTAGAAAACCCTCTCTCTAAGGTCAAAAACTGCTTTATCTTTATTCTTTTGAGTAATCTGACTTGCCTCAGTCAAGGAGTTACTGTATTATTTGAAATGTTTAGATCTTACACTGTTCTTAGTCATTTTCCCCTTTCTTGCTCCCCAGCCAGAACCATAATCAAAGTGTGAAAGAAAATAATCAGTGGAAATATTTAGAAAATTTTTCGTAAAAATATTAAGCACTACTGACATTGCTCTGAGGGCAATTTGCATTTGACAGCATATGGATTTATTTTGCTAGCTAGTCTAATAAAAATGTCTCTGCACCAATATGGTAACACATAAGTAGAATTAAAAGTACCACCACCAAAAGCAGAAATAAATATCTTCTAACATTCAAATGCAGGGAAGCTACACAGTGAGTGTAGTTTAAATGAAAAAAAAATTTGTGTTATTGCTATTAATAAATCAGTATTGTAAGCTTATTTCTGATTATTAAAAAAAAAAGTCATCCACATCTTTCTGGTTTCTTACTGGCTACAAGTGACCATCCATGTTGGTACTAAGACACATATTAGCTTATTCTTGCCAGGGAATCCTAACTCACAGTATCAAAGAGTTAAAAACAATAAAGAAAAGAATTCATACCAAGAGCCTAAAATTAAGACTTAACCCGCCTTTTAAAAATGTATCCATTATTAATTTAAACCCCTTGAGAGATTCTTGATGAGAAAAGTCTTGGTTCAGTAATCTATGGATAAAGGTTAAGCGGAAAATTATGCGGGGTCAAAACCCAGTGTACCCAAAGTCCAGATTTCTGACCATAAGACTGGGTGTGGTAGCATGCAACTTTCAAAAATTACAGGCCAAACTAGAAATAGCTCTTCTGAATTATGTCTGTGTCTAAAGAAAAGGAAATCAGTAACTATTGAGATTTGGCTTCTTTTTTTTTTTTGGCCGCAATGCGCGGCATGCAGAACTTCCCCAACCAGGGATCGAACCCGTCCCCACTTCAGTGGAAATACAGAGTCTTGACCCCTGGACTGCCATGGAAGTCCTTGGCTTTTAGTTTCTGCTGCTTTTCATTCCTTACTCATTTAAATTGCCTAACACTCGGAATCTTTGGTTCTGTGGATCTTTGTCAATATTTATTCTTGTAAAAATAATAATTTTTAAACCCCTCAACTCCTAAACTTCAGCTTAGATGTCAATAAATCACTCAGGAAACTGACAATCTAAATATACTATAAGCAAAACCTATACCATACAGTGAGTAAAAACAGAAATCACAGCTACCTACATTGTTTTTACTATTACATTTCAAGAATGAATAACTATTTAGCCTTTCAAAAAAAGTTTTCCCCCTAGTTTTATAGACCTGCCCTGAAATTTTGGGAAAAAAAATTAAGTACATACCCGAACTCCTGAGGTGAAATGTCCTGTTCCTGACGAATCCTAAAGATGAGAATGCAGTGAAATAATCCAAACAGGGGAAGTCAATCCAAAAGAGAATAGTCCAGCAAGGAAAAATATATCCAATGTTATAAGAAATCCATGGTGTGGGGGGGGGACATAGAAAATGTTTATACAGTTATAAACTTTAAACATCAGTCTCCACAGTAGCAAGTCCAAGTTTTAAAAATTATTTCACCACAGTGTATGCAAAAAAAATTTGATTGCGCAATGGTGAGGCACAGTAAAGAAACATTTTAATTTTAGTTAATTATGTTCCGATGCCAGTGCGTTTATTAAAAAAATACAAAACCAAAAAAAGTTAAAATCAAAATGAAATCTAGAAGTAAAGTTCCCAAAGTAAACTGTTTGGTCTTCTACGACCTGGATTCATTGTCCATTGACATGGCTTGGGAGGGGGCATATCAGACTGCTTTTAAAGATACAAGTTCCCAATTTGCTAATTTTCTCTATTAATGAATTTCAGTACACAGTATAAACATTTTTTGCTAAATTATTAGTGATGAGAGAAAAGTAATAAATATATTTAATTTATATTACTATAGATTTCAAGCCAGATATTTTCAATTTGTGTGAGCTAAGAAGGATCAGGCCACCGCGGATTATTCTCCATTTTGGATTGACTTCCCTGCTAAGAGATGTTTACTGACATTCTCATTATCTTAGAGGACTCTTCAGGAAATTGACATATCACCTCAGGAGTGCGGGTATAAACTTACTTTTTCTATTGTGGGCTTTGCCCCCTAATACCCTTGCACCCATTACTTAGGAAAAATAATGAACATTCTTTCTTTTTGGAAAAACTCACTGAAAAAAATTCTGTATCTTTGAGCACTACAAATTCAACACAGTTCCATCTGCAAATATGCCCAATTCACCCACCAAAAGCTAAACAAAAATATATACAATGAACAATACAACTAAGGGACAGTCACAGTTATAGGTGACATGCATAGTAATGTACACCAACACCTAGGCACAACGGAGCCAATTATGCAAAAGGGAGGTAGTCGGGTCTATTATGTCTAGGTATTGAGAACAAAAAAATGGCAGACCTCACCAGTAGCTGTGAATTCCCTTGGCTATTCTAAGAGAATTTAACATTCTTTTAGGATAGTTTCCAGTGGGGGAATTAAATATTTTGCAAAAATAAATAATCCGCGGATTATTTTTAGTCTGCAGACTAAAATTTAGTACACGGATTAAAATCCGGCCCATCAGGATAAAAATCTCTCATGAACTTAAAATACAACCAGGTGGACAAAAATAGAAAACCAGACTCAAAAAACTGAGAGCACAAAGTAAGACTCAACTGGGCCAACTAATAATTAGTGCGCAGACTAAATATGGCCAGCCAAGAATGTCAGCAAGGCCATGAAGAGCCCAAAACACCCCCTGTAAAAACTAAAACCAAAAATAAATAAATAAAACAAAACAGAACAAAGCAAAAAATAAATAAACAAAAGGAAAGAAAACAAAAGAGAAAGGAAAAACTGAAAAGAATCAAAACACTGACATGAACTTTTAAGTGATTCAAATACTACCTCACCTGTGCAGCAACTCATTTTCTTAAATTGAAACAAACTCTCATCACAAATACTAGTCTACAGAAGAAACTGAGAGAAAAAATTCATTTTTTTCCAAAATAAATTATCTGTGGTACTGAACAAATGCAAATGAGTCCTTAACAGAAGAATTATTCAAAATAAATTTGTATTTGGATAACTCAGAAAGGACAGAGGTAATTTTCTCCTTTACACGTCCTAGAATAGACTTTTGCCATCAAACATCAAATTTCAACCTGGAGCTGTTATGACTGAATCATAAGCCCCTTAAAATTATCATTTATAAATGGTCATATATACCACATCAAGGCCTATGGTTGATTCTCATAGCATCAGCTTTCAACAATTCCACTGTATTAAACAGCCAACCAGAGCAATGTAAGAATGCCTATGAGCAATGATAATTAATCTAAGTAGAATGCAGAACAAGTACTGTGCCTGTTTCAAACAGCTACTCCTCCCAAGTTTTCATTGTGATAAATGTACAATACAGACGACACTGTTCTCTGGTCATACCCAAAATACACAAGCATCCAATGCTAAAAACTGATACACCATGAACATTCCTGAAGAGCAACCCTAATATATAAAATTATTTGCAATTTGTAAGCCTTAAATACAGGACTAAAAGTGAGACAATGCCATGGATTTGTTGACTAGTTAACTATGCTAATTAATCAAGTTAATTAAGAAAAGAAGTCTACTGAAGTGCTCATGTGCAGTACATAATTCATAAGAAACAAAAACATCCTTTCCTTAGCCACAGCAGAGCCAGCATTCAATACATTTCAGCTGCACTAATTAAAAGGCTTATGGAGATTTCCTGAGCTCTAATACACATAAGGAATATCATATGTGTATTGATATCAGCATTTAACTATGAAATGAAATTTCTCCCTCTAATCTCATTTACTGATAAAATAGTACTATACTATAGAAGTGTGAATTACCAAATGTCCACTTATCCAATTTAATCTTTCATTGTTCATAAAATGGTGACTATAGTCAGCTTGATCTTCCTAAGAATATTTTCTTTTCATCCACACCTCCTTATCTTAAGGGATATTCCCCTAAACTACAGCAATTCCTAACTTAAGCGACACCTAAGCAGATCTAAATCCTCCTTCAAAAGTACCCACCCTCATTCCCCCTAGCCCTTCTATCACCCTTAAAGGAGGCTTCCTTTTCCCCTCCACCACCCATGCTGGAACTCTTCCCTATAATACCTATAGTATGTGAAACAACTTTGAATACCAATAGTACATAATCAAGTATATGGTTATATATATTATTCAATACTTGCTTCAACTGAGTCAGTTATATCATCTCTAAGTTTTTCAAAGAGGAGGACTATATATTTTAGTTCTTTTGCATCCTTTATGGTAGCCAGCACAGCACTGATTACACAGGAGATAAGTGTTTTAAAGAACAAATGATTAAGTCAGAAGCAGATTTTTGCCTTCTTTTTCAATCCACCCTCAACCCTATCCTCTGCTCCCCACAAGTGATCTTGAAACTTATGTCTTAGCATTCTTTCTTTTTTATATTATTCTTCCCACATATGGACTAGCCACACTAGTAGCTGGATTTTAATGTGCAATAGTTTCCAAAGAAATAGCGGTAAAGCCAGTATAAACAGAAAAGTGAGGAGGTCTATTCACATAGGAAAATAGGTGATGTAGGTAGAAAATTCAGTAGAGAACGTAGTATATTTATGAGATAATTGATAATGTACTAGTTGAGGTCAGCATGCAGATGGGGTTGAGTAATAATATACAAATTGATTACCTAAGCAATAGAACAAAACAGACAAGTGGCAGACTTAGGAACCAATAGAAATCCCCAACACAGTTTTATGCTTTCTGGAATACATGTGAGCAAAACAAGGCAGACAGACCAGAAAAGGTAGAGTGGACTTGCAAAAAAAAAAAGTTTGACAGCAATTTTTGTTTTGCGCTAAGACCCTCTGAAGACATTTTTGGTAACATGTGAAACTGTAGTTAGAACAGGTAAGTTTACCAAGTGAAAAATCTTGTACTCAAAGGCTCAGGGAATAAAAACCAACATTATGAAGAAAAGTCTTTTAAAAAATATTATAGTGGGGCTTTTTGGTTTAGCTTTAAGCATAGAGAATAATACATATAGTAAGCAGTTCATCTGGTCTGAGTCCTTGATGGCTGAAATGACCTCAATTTTCTGCTTACTCTATTAGCTAGCTGGAAACACTAGTATTCATTCATTTCACAGCATGTGGACTGTGTTCTAAGAAATCAAGTATGTAAGGATTGATTTTTGTAGATAAGGCTTTCTAGGATACTTAACCAATGATCCAAGGTCCTCACATACCCTAAAGACAATCAAGTATTAAGTAAACTTAATACTTAACATTAAGTTTTGGCATACATACTCATGTATGCCAAAAACTCAGCAACAAACATTTTGAGGGAATATTCATTTTATTACTACCATTACAAAAGAGAAATTAGAAACTGCTACAATACATATGGTATGAATTGACAGCTACTACAGGAGTTATGTGGTGGGAATAATCATGTAGAATTTGGATAATTAGAAAATGTTTCACGGGAGAAGTGAGATTTGAGGTCTTAACAGAAGGTCAAGACTTGGTAAGCAGAGAAAAAAAGAGTGTTCACTAGGAAGCGGTAGAAACGAATGTGGCTTCTCTGGGGGATCATTAGGAGAACAGTTTGATTAGACCAAAAAAATTCAGCATGACTGCATGATCCCTTCAAAGTGAGGACAACACTGTCATATGTAGCTAACATATTAAACAGCAATAGGTCAACAGAAAGAGACCAAGGCCCTTGGGATTCTAATCTACTTCCTTCTACTAACCAGATACATCATTTATGAATTTCATTACTCTGAAAGAATATACAGATATCTGTGTTATCTAACTGACCTCACAGGATTACTTATTACTGGGATAAAGGGGAATACTTGTTTTAACTTTAAACGTTACTCAAAATTGGGAAGAAATTTATATAACTATTACAATGTAACCTTATCAGAAACCCTTAATCTACCTCAACTAAACACTAAGCTTTTAAATTCATTGTTTAACTGTATGCATTTAAGGGTGAAGGAGTTGGAGCACTTGGGAAAGACTGGGTTTAATGGACTAGATGCCTCAGAAAAAGTTAAGAGCAGGACAAAGAACTAAATCTCTTGTTTTTCTGGAAAGAAAAAGCAGAAATGATTAGGAGCAGAGTGACTGGATAATCTGTCACCCAAACTAGGACAGTGAAGAGTGTGAAGGAACGTGGCATTAATAATTTCACTGGACAAGCATAAATTGGGACACATGATCACTCTTGTCTTTATGTGTATAGTATGTCAAATTTTCCTAAAGGCAATGAGGAATCAGAAAAATTTTAAATAGAAGTGACAGTATCACATGTGCTTTTAAGAAAGCTGACTTTGACAGCAATGAGGATGTGAAAGATACGAAGGAGGGAACTTAGGATGTAGGAGGTTGTTTTAACAATTCTATGATATGATGATGGGCTAAACTAAAGTCAGGGCAGTGGAGATAGAGAGGACAAATCACAGAACTACACTGGAGGTACAATCTTTACATTTACTCTGAACTAAAATGAAATAATCCTTTATATGCATACTTTGTTTTCAAAAGAATTTGGAGAAAAGACACAACAGCTAATTGCTATCTTACCAAAACAAAACAAAACAAAAAAGACAAAAACAAAAAAAATTTTAAGCACAAGGAATGGGAGAAGTGCTTAAACTAGATCATTACTTCATACCTAAAAGAACTGTCATTTGACCAAATCTCCATGTACCAAATGCAGAATATTTCAGCTTCTTCTCTTCTTCCAACCAATCACCATCTCTGTTTAATTCTCAATTTATTTTTTTTTCAATTTACTTTTATTATCACTTCCTTTTGCTTCCCATCTGGCTTTTATTCTTTTAAGTATACACCATACACCAGTGGGGAGGTATTTATCCTCCCCACC
This sequence comes from Aethalodelphis obliquidens, assembly GCF_003676395.1. Taxonomy (NCBI): domain Eukaryota; kingdom Metazoa; phylum Chordata; class Mammalia; order Artiodactyla; family Delphinidae; genus Aethalodelphis; species Aethalodelphis obliquidens. The sequence continues at coordinate 65,772,645 of NW_020837945.1, forward strand.
CTCACTCTCAATATTGGTCCCTGTTTCAAAACATTAGAACATATTTCCTTTCCAACTTAAGCCTCAAATGCTTATCCAATGAATTAGGTTGTTATGGCTATTAAGTAATAGTCAAGGCCATCTTATTGGATTTCTAAATTCTCAAGATTCCTGCTATATATCACACTAGGATTATTTCATTGTTTTGTTCTTCTGTTTGTTATCTTTCTTACACATCTTAATACCTTCACCTCAATGTTTCCATGGTAGACATTTTCTCCCTTGATCTTTTTGTCTGCCTACATTTTTTGAGAACAAGAGCTCCCAGATCTGGGGATATAGTTGTACTACACTGCCACATAGGAAAGGAGGGTTTACATGCTCACAGCTTCAGGAAATGGGGCTAAAGTGGGTTTTAACAGAAGACCTCAATAAAGGCAAAGCAGGTTTTGTTTCCAGACTCCCGTTTACCTGCCCTCCAAAGGCAAAAAGCTCTTCTCTTTAGAGAACATTTTGTATGTTTTAAAAAAATAACTCCATTGACTGCCTAGCATAAGAAAGCATTTCTCAAGTTGGTGTTCACTATCACAAGGCAGGGGAGAGGGTACTGAGTTCCCTCTAGAAATTTAAAATTTTTTATTATTATGTTGATAATAATCTACTTTTTTTTTTTTTTTTTTGTGGTACGTGGGCCTCTCACTGTTGTGGCCTCTCCCGTTGTGGAGCACAGGCTCCGGATGCGCAGGCTCAGTGGCCATGGCTCACGGGCCCAGCTGCTCCGCGGCATGTGGGATCTTCCCAGACCGGGCCACGAACCCGTGTCCCATGCATTGGCAGGCGGACTCTCAACCACTGCGCAACCAGGGAAGCCCCAATTATAATCTACTTTTAAAAATCAATATATTCTGGATCACCTGAATGACAGAGTAGTGCCATGGAATTTCTATGTCTGAATTTGGTTTTGTGTTTACACCCACAGTAACAGCAACCTAATGGTGTGCACTATTAAGAAATTAATATATGTGTACTATTACATAATAAATGCATTTGTACCAAGTGAGAACCCAATTATGTTACATATATGAATGAAGAGTTCACAAGAGTTTGAAGAGACAAAATAGGTAGGAGAATTGAGTTATTATTCTACACATGGTACAGGAATGGAAGCCTAAATAAAACAAACAAGTAAAAGGGCTTTGTATAGATTATTCAGGTTTGAAAAGCATTAGTGTAAGATATAGAAACATCAGGAATCCACAAAGGCAAAAGAAGATGTAAAGCATGCAAATTCACCACAAATCTTCAATTGCCTGCATGGTAATTATAATAAATCATTCCCCACATACCATCCCGGCTAATACTTGAAGAGATATAATCCAGGGGAAAAAAATGCAGAATATGACACACACTAATACTGGTGTCAGTCTTGACAAAAAAAAAAAAAATTGAGGACAAGGACTACTAAATAAGATCTCATGACCTCGTTTCAACATTATATTGGTCAGAAACTCTATACATGTGATGAATACTTAGATTAGATTCAACCAAAAAGAATTTTACTTTTCTTTCTTCCTAAAAATAACATGCTTATTAAATAAAATATGGAAATATAGAAATGCAGAACAAAGAAAATAAAATCACCTACACTCTTCTTACCCTAACTACTAATTGCTTTTTGTTTCTCTTTAACATGGTTGAAATCACTTGTTACAAACACTTTAACTTGGAGTAACTTTGCTGGATTCAAACTGTAACTCAGCTTCTAAATCCAAACAGGCCACCTAGGATTCTCTGAGTTTAGAATAAGTGAGAGACACTAAATATCTTCTGAACCAGATTCAAAATAAACTTGAAGTACAAAGACCAAAGAATGATTTACCTCAGAATATTTAGTGTTTATTGTAAACTTAAAAAGAGGGTGGGGGAGAGGGCAACATCTTAGTCAGTGAAAGCTACAACCTATAGCTCTGGCACTAAAATATTACTGAGGTCTTTGATTCTAAATAATAAATAATTAGTAATAAGAGGATTTTCTGAAGTGAAGAGAGGTGAAGAGAAGTGAAGAGAAGTGAAGATAGTGATTAACTCGAAGGAAAGTAACTTGAATCATAATACAACTTATAGAAAGAGACCTACTTTTAATCTAAAATTGTAAATTATTTTACCTAGCCCTAAATTACTTCACCTCTTATTATAAAAGATCTATAACCAATTAAATGAACATGATCAAAACATGTTATATATATACATTTTTAAATATACAAAGTCTCTGCTTGAAATACATATTAAAAAGCTGAAAACTTCCAACCCACAAAATATGTAATGAAATGTAAGTAAATTGGGAAGGGCGATGCATGCATAGCACGTAACTAGAAGTTTAAAAGACCAGGCATTAAACACACACACACACACACACACACACACACACACACACACACACACA
>NW_020837945.1:65775076-65842475 GCF_003676395.1 Aethalodelphis obliquidens
CACACACACACACACACACACACACACACACACACACACACACACACGAGAAGAAGCTTAATCATGGCTTTGTCACAGCCACCTATGGAATCTTTGATAAGTCATTTGACATGTTTAGCCAGAGTTTCAGAATCTATAAAATGAGAGATTCACTCTAGCTATAAACCCTGTTGAGATTTTTTTCTTTTCCCTCTGCATACAATCTCACAAATCAAACTGACATGAAAACAACTTCGTAATAAAATCTCTCTAGAATCATCTCAATTAAGTATCAAAGCAAAAAATAAAGTCTTCTCATAAGTTAGTACTTATGGCTCTTAGAATTGGCTCCGTCTAAATGTTGCGGTTAGGCTTTTCCAATGGCTAGTTACACGCTGTTGACATATTAATTGCTTTCAATGTATACTACTAGTATGATCAAATCTTCATTTTATTCCTGCTCCCAAAACACCAATAGGAAAGTAAACAAAAGAACACAAAATATCATCTATAATATGGTCTATATATTAACAGTTAAAAAAATAAAAATATATAAAATGTATATTTTCATATGCTATATGATACTGAACTAATAATAAACACTTCTAACTATGTAAAGAAATTACTCCTGAATTTTAAGTAGTCAAAATTTATATATAAGATCCTGCTCCTAATGAAATTCTTTATTTGAATGCTATGTATATGTATTGTCCTGATCCTACAAATAAAAACCCAGGCTGAAAACTTTCTATAGGAAGTCAGTGGGGATGAAACTATATGGTCAATGAAACACTGAAGTACAGCTATCTAATTATCTTTACGTGCAGAAGTGCTATTGTACTTTGTACTCTGGCAGCCATCTAGTCTCGAAATAGTTTACTTTAAGAACAAAGAGAAATCCAACTTCTAGTTAACTACTGGTTAATGTGCTTTTTAAAAAACTCTTTTGACTCACCTTAGTCCAAGGATGTGCCTTAATTTGAGGGAATTTGAATTCTGTGTAGTTTGGGTTCATTTCTCTAATTTGCTCCCTTGTTGGTGTCCCCAGGACCTAGATAAAGAAAGCAAGTTATTGCCGTATTTTTCTATGTACTTACAAATATAGTCTTTATGTCTTAATGTACTGGTTTTACTGGAAAAAGGAATCCCAAAGTTATAAAATACACAGCTCATTAAATAGAGCAGACTTTATAAAAAGACTTTAATTTCTAACTGACTACAGAACCCATGCTAGACTACCGTATACGGACATTTATGATAATAGTAATGTTAAATCAGGCTTGTAAAAGAAAGATCACTCAAAAATATTCAAGTAAAAATCCTTGTTCTGTCTAGAAAAACAATCTATTGCAATGATGGCATCTGAAATGAGAGTATCTTTTATTCATTTAGTAAAGTAAGCCAAAGGTTTTATTATTAATAAACTGTTGATATTTAGGAGGATCTTAGTCAAACATGGTCATCAATAATTCCATTCAATCACTGAATATTAAGTGAGTGTCTCTGTGTACTAGGAACTACACTATGGTATATGAAGGATACAAAGAACAAGAGATTTCCTGCTATGATAAACTTACTTATTCGTGTGTGGAAAAAAGTATAACTATAATACAAGATGAAAATATATCAAGTACTTCATTGCCTCCAGAGCTGTATTAGGCACCAGACACAGGAAAGTATATGGACCTGAGTGCACAAAGTAGATGATGGGAAGAAACACTAAATACTAAAATGAGTACTTTGAAGAAAGATGACATTTATTGCCCACCTTTATAACTCTAGGGCCTGATATAAAACAAGTTTGTTAAAATAAAATGTTAAGCCATTTACAATTCAAGGATAGTTGTGCAGGAGGAGTAGAATGTAATGATAAGTACTTGATTTGTGGCGAATAATCACGGCAAAGTAAGAATTTCAGGATTTTGTTTCTACTTCTGTAGACTTCATTAAAACTTGCAGAACTTAATCAAAATTTTAAAAGTTTTATTCTTCAAAAGACACTCTTAAGAAAACAAAAGGTAAGCTAGACTGAGAGAAAACATTTGCAAAACATATTTCAAAGGACTTGTATCTCGAATATACAAGGACTCTTACAATTCAAAAACAGAAAGCCAACACAATAAAAATGGGCAAAAGATATGACCAGATACTTCACAGAAGACACAGAGATGGCAAATAAGCACATTAAACGACGCTCAATATCACTGATCATTAGGGAAATGCTAATTAAAACTACAAGATACTACCTACTAAGGTGGCTAAAATTAAAAGGACTACGTATACAAAGTCTTGTTGAGAATGTAGAGCAAGTGAAACTCTCATCCAGTGCTGGTGGAATTGTAAAAAAGTTATACTCATCATTCCCTCTCCTAGGTAGTTACCCAAGATAATTAAAAGCATATGTCCATACAAAGACTTGTACACTAATGTGCATAGCAGCTTTCTTGCCACTGCCAGAAAGTGGATATAACTCAAATGTCCACAACACGGTGAATGAACAAATAGTGGTATATTAATACAATGCAATACTACTCAGTAATAATAATAAGAATAAAAACATGGATGAATAATTATACTGAGCAAAAGCAGATGAAAAAAGTACCTACTGTATAATTTAATTCATATGGAATTCTAGAACATTTTCTGCCTACAGTGACAGAAAGAAGATCCATGGTTATGAGGAGCTGGAGGCAAATATTACAAAGAGGTACTAGGACATTTTTAGAGGTGACAAATATTTATAAACTTCCTTTCCTTCTTGTAGTAGAATTCCAGCTTTACAGAGAGAAGCAAGGTGTATTGAGAAGGGAAATCTCTGATCTTTGTAGTTGTAACTATCAGATATTTAAAAGTCAGGAGCTATCCATACTTAAAATATGAAAAGTAAAAGTTTTTATTTTTAAATAATAAAGCAAGCACTTATATTCTAAATTAGACCCTTGATGAAGGGTGTACATGTATAACATGTACTGGGAAAAAGGGAAAAGAGTGAAAAAGAAGGGAGAGTGAACTTATCGATAATTCTACTTCCTAAATGCAACTCCACTGGATTTTTTTAAGTTCTAAAGAAAAACAACAGCAATGACTTGAAAAAACATGAGTATTTAAAATGCATACCTTCAGGGACTCCCCTTGTGGTCCAGTGGTAAAGAATCCACCTCCCAATGGAGGGGATGCAGGTTCGATCCCTGGTCAGGGAACTAGGATCCCACATGCCACGGGGCAACTAAGCCCACGTGCCACAAACTACTGCAGAGCTCATGTACTCCGGAGCCCAAGTGCCACAACTAGAGAGAAGCCCACGTGCCACAACAAAAGATCCCACATGCCACAACGAAGATCCCGTGTGCCACAACTAAGACCCAATGCAGTCAAATAAATAAATAATTTTTAAAAAATGAAATGCATACCTTTAATGATTTTACAACCCACTAATTCCACTTTAAGGCATATACTCTAACCTAGAGAATCTCTTTATATATATATACACATATATATATAGTCTGTAATATATATATATGTAGTCTATAAGATATATATGTAATCTGTAATAATATAATATTGCAGGCAAAAACAAAAATCCAAAAGTAGAATAAATAAATTGTGGTATAGTCATACGATGATATACTAACTAGCAATGACAATAAATGAACTAGAGCTACACATACCTCATGGATGAATCTCATGCAGTGGTGAGTTTTCACTCAATAATGAATACATATAGTGTAACTGCCTTATATAAAGTTTAAAAACAGGTAACACTAAACTATATTTTAGTTTACATAGTAAAACTAAATCAAAAGCATGGGAATATTCATTAGAAAAATCAAGTATAGATTATTTAGCTTACTAGAAAGGATGTAGGAGGAGGGACTGTGAGTGGGATGGGCATTAAGTAGTTCTTCTAATTCTAATTCTTAATATGAGTGGTACTTACATGGATATCCACTTTATTATTATGCTTTAAACTTAATATATTTTTGCATTATGATACATTTCACAATAAACAAAATGACACTTAAGAAATGCCCACTGTCAAATCAGTGAGTATTTTTTGCGCAGTCTCCCTGTATTTATTCAATACTTTGTTAACACAAGGCACGGTCCTAACTCCCTACAAGCTGGTAAGAATGCCAAAAGAAATGAGCGTTGTATGCTACCCACTAGTAAATACATTTTTTTACTGTATGAACACAGATCACATGAACTTACCAGCCATTTGGCTGACTGTCCCATATTTACACACTGTATAATTAAAAGGCAGGATGCTCCTTGAAATTTCAATTCTTATGTTTTTTATTATAGCCTATGAATATTCCCAGGGGAAATCTGTGAAATATACACTAAAACAGCTGAGAAACTTATGACATGTACAAAAGGTTTGCTTAACATACAAATTTTAATAATTTATTTTATGTGAAAGCAAGAAGATATACTATATGTGTGCATATGTATAGTCACTCTCATATTCTCCCTAAATCCACTAGTCCAGGGATTAGTGTCTCACAGCCACTTAGATCTAAACATTTAACCAAAATTTTATACACGAAAAATTTCAAACATGAGAAAGTTGCACCTTTTCTTAAACAGTGAAAATGCCCTCGTCTATACCATCTCGATTCTATGATTAATATTTTACTATATTTGTTTCATCACATTTCCACCCCTCAATCCATATATCGATCCACCTTATTTTTTGATACATTTGAAAGTCAGTTGCAGACACCAGTACATGTCAGCATACATATAATTAACTAAGGTTCAATATTTCTGGCATTTTCATCTAAGCATTTTTTACATACCTAGAATTCTCCTTCGATATGCACCAGGTGCATGGATGTGGGAAAAAATCTTTTATCACAATGGGAAATAACCTGCTTTGATGAATAGTTATGATATAAAAAAGATTCTTAATTACACTTCTGATTAGTGGTCAGTTTAACTGTGTTCTTTACCTTCAAAATGTGGATATTTGTGACTTTTAAGAAACTTAATTACTAACTAGTAAATGCAATCATTGACATATTCACTATCAATTATTTAAAAGCAATTAAGCAAATGAACTAGCATGTTACCACAAAGTGGCAATAGAGATCTCCTTACTCCTTTGTTACTGCCACATGACCTTGAATCACTAAGGCCATTAGATGGGGAAAGCGAAATTCCAATGTCACAGTCTGTTCTACGTTTAATTTCTCTTGCCAAATATTCAACTACTATAATAATTTTTCTATTCTTTTTCTTCTCACTTTTAAATCTTGAAAGCATATTCTCCCCAGGCTGGCTAACAGAGATGAAAAGTAGATGGGAGATCCACTAGTCCAGGGATTAGCAAACTTTTTTTAAAGGGCCAGAGAGTAAATACCTTAGGCTTTGTGGGCCATACAGCCTCTGTCACTAGTCAGCTCTACTACTGTAGCACAAAGCAGCCATAAATAAATAGGCAGCAGACTTAATTTGGTCCCTGGGCCCTAGTTGCTGACCTCTAATCTAGTCTAAACATTTTTAGAGATGAGAAAAACTGAAGCCCAGAAAGAACAACTTTTCAGAGGTCAGAACTAATCAGAAGCAGAGCTAGAACATAATTTAAATCTTGGGACTTCCCTGGTGGTCCAGTGGTTAAGACTCCATATTCCCAATGCAGGGTTCAATCCCTGGTCAGGGAACTAGATCCCTCATGCCGCAACTAAAGATCCTATGTGCCGCAAATAAGACCTGGCGCAGCCAAATAAATAAATAAATATTAAACAAACAAACAAACATAAGAAAGACAAATCTTAAAAAAAAATATTTAAATCTCATCAGTGGCAAACCAATTTTAGGAGATGGTATGAAAGAATCTGTTTATTGACTTGGTTGGAGGACAAACTATTTCAGCTTTTAATGTTGGTAGTTGTGAAAAATTTTGATGCTATTAAGCATGAAGGAATAGAGCTGGAGGAGAAAACAGTATTTAAGATATTCAAGAAGAACCTGGAGGAGTTCTCCACCAAGTGGTGGATATAAGTATATCATTTAGAAGTGAGCTTGAGGATGGAAAAACAGCTTTGGTAGTACCTGATGCACAGACGCTAGGTGGTTGTGAGAGTAAGAGGCAAAGCAGGTTGAAGAAGAAGAGTGCTAAAGATGGGGACTCAAAAGACACAAATATATGGAAAAAGGGAAATTTAAAAAGGTTGAGACAGAAGCCTAAGAGATTGGAACAGGTCCTACAGACGATGATACCACGGAGGACAAGGAAAGTGAACATTTATTTAAAGGACTGAGAGGTGGGTATCTGACAAAACGAGCCCAGGTAAAACAAAGCCCAAAAGGTGTTCACTGATGCTGGCCATGAAGACTTCCTTTCTGACCTTGGTGAGGTTAGTCGTGAGAAGAGCAAGCAGACTATAATCTGAAATGAGCAAGTAAAGACAGCATACATAAGTTCTCCTTTTAAAAGGTACATCAGTGAGGGAAGTGGGAGAACAAAAAGAAGAAATGTTTACCGAGTAACCAGTATTAAGAGCTCTGTGCTAGGTATATTAATTTTCTTTTCTCGTTTAAACTTTACAGATACTCTATTACCCCATTTCACACTTAAGAGAAACCTACGGTTCACTGAGGTAAACAGACTTCTCAGAGTTACAGTCTGCCAATAGTAAATACGGGATTCAATGCATGTGTAGTTGACTCCCTAAAATGGTCTACCTAATATTAAGGGCAGGAACAAGAAAAGGTTTCTGAAAAATAATTTAAAGGGACTTCCCTGTGGCACAGTGGTTAAGAATCCGCCTGCCAATGCAGGGGACATGGGTTGGATCCCTGGTCCGGGAAGATCCCACGTGCCGTGGAGCAACTAAGCCCAAGCGTCACAACTACTGAGCCTGTGCTCTAGAGCCCACAGGCCACAACTACTGAAGTCCGCGTGCCTAGAGCCCGTGCTCCACAACAAGAGAAGCCACCATGATGAAAAGCACTCCCATCGCAACAAAGAGTAGCCCCTGCTCGCCGCAACTAGAGAAAGCCCACGTGCAGCAACAAAGACCCAACACAGCCAAAATTAAATAAATAAATTTATTTTAAAAGTAATAATAATTTTAAAAAATCACTTTCTTAAACTCCATTGGTTATACCATAATATAAAACCTGAATTCTTTGGAGTCATGTGGAATATATTTAGATTTTATAAGATCACAAGGCTATAGTTAAAAGTTAAACAAAAAAGTTGGACTTTTCTTGACAACTTAAAAAAAAACATGATTTAAATAAAATCTACCTATATCATGGTAAAATCTAACTATATCAATTTAATAAAAGGAATATCTTGAACTGTTTATGGATTATAAATCTTAGGCAACAGAAGAATAATATGAATAAATACAGGCATCTATTTGGCTAAACAAGATCAAAAAGTGTAACAAATCTCAAACTTATTTTATAAAGTTTTGTAAAAATTCTTTTAATAATTGAGCAATCTTGATAAGTCACTTTCAGGCTCCTTTAGCTGTAGATTTTCACTGTAAATCCCATGCTTACTCATGCTTAAGCATATCTGCAATACCAAACATATAAGTTTAGTACCTTGTATGTAAGTGATTGTTTCACACATGTAGAATTTAGATTGGAATGTTAAATGATGGGCAAGTCCCATGGATTATAAGTAATTCTATTGCTCAGAATTTTTAATCTCAAGGCCTAAGTTACAGAAACCATTGTTATGGAATTGCTTTGGGTATAAATATTGTGCACACCTAGCAGGGAGCCATAACTACTTGAAGGTGGTCTAACGTAAACTAAAAGCCTTATATAACATAGTACAATTCTGCATAACCTGGCATCAGTATAGTTCAATAAATTTGGAATGTCATGCAAAGGCTTGCATTATTTAAAAAAAAAATTATCATGGACTTCTCCTTCTAGTCATTATTAAGTAACTGATACTAGAATTGCTCTCTAGAGTAAATAACTAGAAAACTAACTCTAAAAAAGTTTAGTTTTTTGGGCTTCCCTGGTGGTGCAGTGGTTGAGAGTCTGCCTGCCGATGCAGGGGACACGGGTTCGTGCCCCGGTCCAGGAAAATCCCACATGCCGCGGAGCGGCTGGGCCCGTGAGCCATGGCCGCTGAGCCTGCGCGTCCGGAGCCTGTGCTCTGCAATGGGAGAGGCCACAACGGTGAGAGGCTCGCGTAACGCAAAAACAAACAAACAAACAAACAACAAAAAAAAAGACAAAATACTCTTTAAAGAAAAAGGTAAATATGATCCAAAAAGAAGAGGGGGGGAAAAAACTGGTCAACAGGTACAGATCCAAAAATGACAGAGATGACACAATTGACAAATAAGGACTATAAGACAGCTATTATAATGAGGAGACACATGGAGGATTAAAAACAAACACACAGTAATTGTACAGTTGAAAAGTATGACACGTGAAATGAAAACTTCCCTGGAGGTCTAACACCACAGAAGACAATCAGAGAACTTTAAAAAACAAAAGAAAAACAAAAAATAGAAACTACCAAAGCTGAAGCATGGAGGTAAAATGGCTAGAAAAACACATGTACGTGTGTTTGGAGTCTGAGTAGGGTAATGGGGGGAAAGATGTAGAAAAACTATTTGAAGAAATAGTGGCCAACATTTTTCCAAATTTGATGAAAATCTCAGTGAAACCTAGGCAGTTTAAATAAAGAAAATAACATAACAAGTCACAATCAACTAATAAAAGCCACTGATAAAGGGAAAATCTTTCCCAAAACAAAGGGACACATTTTATACGGCCAACAATAAGAATGACAGCTGACTTAGCAGAAACAATGCAAGCCAGAAGAAAATAGAGATCTTTCTAAAAAAAGAAAAAAGGAACTGGAAACCAAGAAATTCTATATCCAGTGAAAATATCCTTCAAAAGACATTATTAGGCAAACAAAAGCTAAGACAGTTTGTCACCAGGAGATTTTCACTAAAAGAAAATACTTCAGGATGACAGAAAAGGATTCCAAATGGACATTCCTCTCTATACAAAGGAATAAAGACCACCAAAACTGGTAAATATGGGCTATATGTATGACATTTCCCCTTTGCTTTTAAATTGCTTTAGAAGAAAACTGTTTAAAGCAAAATAATAAAGTATTGTAGGAGTAAAAAATGTCTGACAACAAGAGCACGAAGGACAGGAAGGGAAAATGGAAATACTTTGTTGTAAGGTTCTTACTTTATATGCAAAGTGGTAAATTATTATTTGTAGTCTGTGACAGAGTAGGATGCCTATTTTCAATCTTAGAACAAACTCTAAAAAAATGCAACATGGTGATATAGCTTAAAAAGTCAATAAGGAAAATAAAAAACACTCATTATAAGCCACAAGGTAGCAGTAAAAGAGAAGAAGAGAGAGAGAAGGAACAATAAAAAGAAAACAAATATCAAGGTGGAATACTTAAACCCAAGCATATTAATAATTGCATTGAATGTAAATGGTCTAAACACTCCAATTAAAGGCAGAAATTATCAGACAATTTAAAAAAGAAGACCTAAGTATATACTGTCTGTAAGAAATGAACTTTAAATATAAAGACACATATATTAAAAGTAAAAGGATGCAAAAAGATATACCATGCAAACACTAATCATAAGAAGGATGGAGTGCAAAAAGATATACCATGCAAACACTAATCATAAGAAGGATGGAGTGCTTATTACATTAATATCAGAAAACTGTAGACTTCAGGACAAGGAAATGAAACAAAAACAAAGAGGGACATTTCCTAATGATAAAAGCAATTTTAAGACTAAACTTAAAATTATTATGAATACCATATGTTGGTAAGAATGTAAACTGCTGGAACTCTCATACACTGCTGGTGGGAGTGAAAAATAGTGAAACTGCTTTGGAAAACAGTTTGATGATTTCTTACAAAGTTTACATACACTTATCATATGACCAGCAATTTCAGTCCTAGCTCTTTATTGAAGAGAAATGTAAACACATGTCTGCAGAAATATTTATAAACAAACACAGAAACTTTACTCATAATAGCCAAAACAAAGAAACAAGTCAAATGCCCATCCACAAGTGAATGGATAAACAAACTGTGGTATATGCATAGAATACAACTAAGCATAAAACAGAATAAATAGGTAATACAAATAAAAAGATGGATGAGTCTCAAAAACATGATGTTGAGCTAAAGAAGCCAGATATAAAAATATACATATACTATATGATTCCATTCATATGAAATTCTGGAATAGGAAAAACTAATCATCAGTGACAGAAAGCAGACCTATGGTAACCTGAAATAGAAGATGGGAGACTGCAAAGGTATACAAACAGGGTGATCAACTGTCCCAGTTTACCTGGGACTATCTTGACAAATCCCTCAGTCCTGGGCAAATTGGGACATTTGGTCACCCCATTTTTTGGGGTGATGTAAATGTTCTAAACCTTGACCAGGATAGTGGTTATATGTTTGTCAAAACTCGTTAAACTGTACACTTAAAGTTGCTACGTTTTATTGTATGTAAATTAACATCTCTATGAAATTAATTTAAAAAGTAAAAAACAGACCATTATGTAATTTGTGATGACGTTACTACCCTAAATACAACCATGTTTATCCTTCTTCTGTTGCTATCTTAAGGCTAGCATTAAAAGTTATCAGAGTCTGTCAAACCCTAAAATCAGAATTATTTTATATACAATATGTTTAGTCTTTAAGAAAGCAAAGGTATGAGTTAAGATGCAAAGGAATGTAAGAATGCAAAGGTTAGACATAATTGAGAGGCATTTAAAAATTTTTTTCAGCCTCCTTAAGTCACTCACTCAACAAAGTTCCTATGCTCAAGGAGCTCTAGGGCAGAGAGACTTGTACATTATAAATCAAGTTCAAATAGCCAAGATCAGTACAACAAAATAAGCACAGATAACGTGTAAGGTGAAAGTGCTAACAATGCACTGAAGTAAGGAAAAGATTCAGGAAAGGATCCTGAAAGGAGAGGCAAGAGCTAATTTTACTTAACGAATCTAGGAAGCAAGCGAGTCAGATGCACACTCTATGCGCTCTAGGTACCAAGTGGAGAACAGCATGATCTGGATAACTGTTAACAGTTGAGTGCTAACAGAAAATAAGGATTAGAAAATGGATGGATGGCAACATTAAAGGCTAAAAGGTAAACAAGTGACAGATTATGAAGAGCAAGATTCTGAATGCATCACCATCTGCAATCAATACCACAAATATAAAACATTTAAATACATCAACTATCCCATTTCTACTTCTGAGTATATCTTTAAGTTTTATGTCGTTTCTATTAGGTTCAGAGTGTATTTCCGCCTGATTTATTTCAGCTGATTTATATTTGGAAACTCTGAAATCATATACTTAAACTTTTTCATTTTATAGATTAAGAAAAAGCATGTTTGATGTGGACTTCATCACTTCAGACACAAAACAAGTCTTAGGATTCCCCCAAATATTAAGAGGTGGAAAAGTAATTTTTTTCCAGAACTTCTAGACTAAGGGTACACTTAAAAAATAATTATTATTCCTGGATTTCCTAAAAACTGAGTCCCCCACAATTTAAAGGAAACGAAACTACACGTAATGTTTTATGCACTTTTCTGTAAGTATATCTCTCACACAATAAAAGGGGCGAACGTTCAAAATTATCACACCATTGGAAAGTGTGTACTCTGAGTTATAAGATCTTTCCCTTTATTGCAAAAGAGCATTTTTTAAGTCCATTGTCCTAGAACATCATGTGGAGTAGGTGGTGGAAAGACTCAAAGTACCAGAGATTAGCCTGTCACAACCCTTTGGGGATGCTGTTCATCCCTTATGATTAAATCAATCATTTCATTTGTACCCAGTCCCATCATGCTTGTTTTAACATTTTTTTCATACATTTAGTTGCAAATTTAGCTAACACCAATAAATATCAAGTCAGGAATTACGATTTATGTCTTCAAAGAAATAAAACACAGCCAAGAATCATCTGACAAGAGCTCTGAAATACATTTCTTTCACAGCTTTGCGTTTTAATGGCTCAACACCAGAGGTCGCCAAACTTTAGCAATAGAGCTGTATGTGCAGCCTTTAAAGCAAACGTGAAATAAAAGAAATTCTATTAGAAATCTGTTACTCCTCTGCTTAAAATCCTACAGTGGCTTCCAGTTGCTTACATACTAATGTGTTCTGGCCACTGCCCACAGCTCCAGCCTTCTCTCTCCTGGTAAACTCATATTCTATCCCCACCATTCAGAACCTTAGGCTCAAACCATAAAGCAACACACAATAGACCTGACTTCACTAAGCATGCTGGTCCAAATTGGCACGTATGTCCTCCATTCTCGTCCTTTCACTAAATGGTGAATATCTTTCCATGTTTCAAGAGTCAGCTCAAGAGTTACCTCTTATATGAAGTCTTTCCAGATAGGATTTACCTCCAAATAGAATGCTCCTGCCTTTGTACTCTGCTCAGACTTCTGGGATCATACCTGCCTTACTTTATTGCCCTCATTTGTTCCCTTCCTCCCCTCAATGAGTCTCTGAACTCCTTGAGGGCAAAGACCCTCGATGTTCTAGCCCAGAGAGTTCACTAAATCAACATGTTGTTGATTTAGTGGTATGTACCCTGAAAGACTAAAAGGATACATGACCCAGGCTATACATAGTGAATTCAATCAAAGCTTTTTAAATAAGCAGATAAAAACTGTGTAACACAGAAGCAAAAGAGATTATGTGTGACATGGCTGAATAATTAAACATCTTTATTTCCTTTCTGCATAAAAGAAATGTTTATTCAAATTGCATAACTGTCAAGTTGGCTGCCTATATCATAAATGTAACAAATTTCTCTAATTAGAAAACTAGAAAAGATGTCACTGAGCTATTCTATTTCAAAATATTAGTACTCTATTGACACTGGAATCATTTCTACACATTTTCACTTCCACAGGATTGATATAAAATGCTATGTCCTCTGTAGGTAGCCAAAATACTTAACTCTCAACACACACAGATTTTATCCAGTTTCTATCTACCTCTTTCTTACAATATATGAGTGAAATTTTGGTATAAGAATTTTTTTTTTTGGTGGTGTATGCAATGTTTCCTTCTCAGGGTTCTCCACTGATTTCCAAAAGGCAAGGAACCACCACCCACCCCTTCCCCGGCAAAAAAGTGCAGCAATACAAATCTTAAAATCCCATTAGGAACATCTGTGAAGAAAAGAGCATCAAGTTGTCATGTTATTTGAACACAACTAAACAATTTGGCTGAAGTATTTTCTCAGCCTAGAGGGGATAAACTAGTACAGGAGGGTCCCTTTATGTGTCCATGCTGTACTCCATTTAATCCTGTGCCATCTGTCACTTAACTTGATCTGAGTCCTTTGCAAAACTATGGTCAGAGTTTATTGCCTTTCTTAAAATATGGTGGAAACAGCAACACGACCTGATCAAAAGTTCTGTAGGCAGATGCCATCACTCTTGTCTTCAGAACAAAAATCTTTCAGATATACTTCATATATTATGAAATTCACCCCTTTAACAACTGCTATCTAATTTTAGAACATGTTCATCACCCCAAAATGAAACCCTGCACCCATGAGCAGTCACTCCCATTTCCACTCTCCCCAATTCCTGGCAACCACTAATCTACTTTCTGTCTCTACAGATCTGCTTATTCTGGACATTTCACATAAATGGAATCACATTAACATGTGGTCTTTTGTGTCTGACATTTTCTTTATCCATTCATCAACTGATGGATGTTTGAAACATTTCTACTTTTTGGCTATAAATAATGTTGCTATGAACATTTATGTGCAAGTTTTTATGTGGATAAATATTTTCGATTCATTCCTATGAATGGAATTGCCGGGTCATATGGTAACTCTATGTTTAGTATTTTGAGGAAGTGCCAAACCATTTTTTGTTCACACCATTTTACAATCCCTCCAGCAATGTATGAAGATTTCAATTTCTCCACATCCTTACCAATACTAGTTATTGTCTGTCTTTATTTTAGCCATCCTGATGAATGTGATGTAGTATTCATTATGGTATTGATTTGCATTTCTCTAATGACTAACAATGTTGAGCATCTTTTTTGTGTATGTGTGCCTACTGGTCATTTGTACGTCTTCTTTCGAGAAATGTTATTTGGATCCTTTGCCCATTTTTCTATTGGGCTGTCTTTTTATCATTGAGATGTAAGAGTTCCTTATTCTGGATACAAGTCCTTTATCATATATATGATTTGCAAAAATTTTCTCCCATTCTGTGTGCTGTCTTTTAATTTTCTGGATGGTGTCCTTTGAAACACAATTTTTAAAATTTTGATGAAGTTCAATGTATCTGTTTTTTCTACTGTCACTTGTGCTTTTTGTGCCATATCTAAAAAGTCACTGCCTAATTGAAAGTCACAAAGATTTACACCCATGTTTCTTTCTAAGAGTTTTATAGTCTTGGCTCTTATGTTTAGGTCTATCCATTCTGAGTTAATTTTTGTATACGGTGTAAGAGGTAGGTGTCCAACTTCATTCTTTTGCATATGGATAGCCAGTTGCCCAATATCATTTGTTAAAAAGACTATTGTTTCCCTGTTGAACTGCCCTTGTCAAAGGTCAACGGACCATAAATGTAAAGGTTTATTTCTAGACTCTCAATTCTACTCCATTGATCTGCATGCCTACACTCATGTCAGTACTATACTTCCCCCAACCCTTTCTTGAGGTTTAACTGACAAAACTGTAAGACATACAAAATGTACACAGTTGTGATTTTATATACATATAAAGGATTTCCACCATCTAGTTCATTAACATATTCATCACCTCACACTTTCTTCCCTTCCTTCCCTCCTTCCTTCTTTTGGTGAGAACATTTAATAGTGTTATCAACTATAGCCACCATGTTTTACATCAGATTCTCAGACCTTATTCATCTTATAAAGTCTGTCCTCTTTTACCAACCTCTCCTCATTTCCTCCACCTCCCTAAGTCCCTGGTAACCACTTTTCTACTCTCTGTTTCTATGACTTGACTCTTTTCTTTTCTTTTTAGATTCTACATACATGGAATACCATGCAGTAGTTGTCTTTCTCTCTCTGGCTTATTTCATTTAGCACAATGCCCTAAGGTCCATCCATGTTGTCACATATGGCAGAATTTCCTTCTTTCTTGTGGCTGAATAATATTCCATTGTATATGCACTGTCTTGATTGCTGCAACTGTATAGTAAGTTTCAAAAATGGGAAGTATGACTTTACTCTTTTTTTTAAAGATTTTTTTGACTCTCATTTTTTCTTCCTGAATAAAATTTTATATTTGGCAACAAGTACCCTCCTTCCCCCCGAAAAAGGTTATTACTGTTTTGATTATTCAAATTATTCAACATAAAGTAAAAAAGTCATTCTTGGTTAATACATATTCACAGGAGTCAAAGGCCTTTCTTTTCCTAGGTGAATCTCAGCCATAGTGGTATGCTCAAGGTAGGAGTACAAAAGAGAAAAGGGGCTAGGGGTGGGATTAGAATCTCTTTGGTTAAAAAAAAAAAACCAAAAAACCTCACTGTATTTCCCAAACTTTTAAAAATCACACTCCTCCGCTTTGAGACACGTAAACATTTTATACACACATCACCCAGCTCTTGCTTCTTTTGAGAATCATTAACACTATCGTTCTTCATAGCACCACATGCCAAGATTTTCTTCATGTTTTCCTTCTATTATATATGTATCAATAATATAAAAATTATGTTTTATAAATATGAAATATCAATCAGTATGCTTTTAACAAAATAAATGCCCCTCTACAAGATTCCAGTGTTTCTTTATATTGGACCCTGAAATTAAGCAAACACACCAAAGAACTCAAAATGCAACCATGCGGAAGAATCTGCAGTTGACACATGAAGTGTATTATATCCCACAAAGAGTAATTCTGTGCATGGTCTTCTGAGTTGGGTTGTAAAATGTAATTATCAGTACAACAGTTTTGAGGTCACAATGTCATGAAACTTAGGTCTGTGTGAAAAAAGTTTCTTTGCATAAATAAAACATATCCTGGCAACTTAGTAAATCATTTTATACTGCTTGTTTTGGGGAAATTAAAGATTTCAAATGGATGTCATTATTCTCAAGTCAAAAGCTAAACTAGACCACATTGCCAGAAAACGACTTCTCTGTGCCTGGGCACACTTACATATAAGTGCATAGAGATTTAACCAAGTATTAGTATTACTGTAGTCAGTAAAATTTCATAGTAGTTACTTAAAACTTGATGTTTCTTCTGGTCTATGTACAACATATTAATGTAAAGATGTAGTTGAGGAGTTTTACATTAAAATGATTATTCTAATACTCATTTACTCATTCACTTATTTTTACTTTTATTTTATTTTATTTTTTATTTATTTATTTTTTTTGCGGTACATGGGCCCCTCACTGTTGTGGCCTCTCCCGTTGCGGAGCACAGGCTCCGGACACGCAGGCTCAGCGGCCATGGCTCACGGGCCCAGCCGCTCCGCGGCATATGAGATCTTCCTGGATCGGGGCACGAACCCGTGTCCCCTGCATCGGCAGGTGGACTCTCAACCACTGTGCCACCAGGGAAGCCCTCATTCACTTATTTTTAAAATGTTGACATTATGTACATAATATTTATACTGCAAGTGGTTACTATAAATTGTAACCATAGTTCCTTGTACTAGTATAGGGATATTTAAGCTAGGGATTCTGGATGAGCTTCAGAAAGTCCAAAGTTCACCTGATATCATATGCAAAACTCTGGCATGACTGCATTTTTCTGGGGGAGAGTCCATTGCTATGAACAGATTTTCAAAGAGGTCCATGATCCAAAAGCTACTAAAAGTTGCTGCTCTAGTCAGTAATAACCATAGAAACATTTAAACAAATAATACAAGAATGAAAAAAGCAATAAAAATTTTTTTATATATTGCATATTATATTGACACATTACAAGTAAAACTGTGTACCACAATGTGTAATGGGGTGTGCTTACTTGTTCCGCAGAGTGGAAAAAGGAGAGAGAACTAAGTTTAATATGCTGTCCCTGCAGTCTGTTAACAACACAAGAGCTCTATGATATGACAGCACAAGAAATATCACCAGGTTACATATGATCAAGCTCCAAATGCATGTTAGCAAAGATACGTCAGGGATCCGTCAAAAAACTTAGGAAAAAAAGTATTTTATACTTATTAAATTCTGATTTAGTTAATATCTGAGACCTTTGTCTGAAAGACTGTTTAATGGTGAAAATTTTAAGCCAGGAGAGAGTGCACACACAGGTGCTAAACAACTCATAATATGGAGATAACTGAAAGCTAAACTATTTGCTAAACAAAGATGATGAAAATGACACTGAGCTGTACTTGAAAGCAAGGAATCCACTATTACAACCTTGATTGCTTTAGATGAAGCACAACTAAATCTAGTCCAAAGACATCACAAACTGAGTTCGTATATTCATCACAATAAGATTTAGGGGCTGTTTCCTTTATTTTGTGGTCATACTTAAAAAAAACTAAATTCAGGGACTTCCCTGGTGGTGCAGTGGTTAAGAATCCGCCTGACAATGCAAGGGACACGGGTTCGAGCCCTGGTCCGGGAAGACCCCACATGCCGCGGGGCAACTAAACCCGTGTGCCACAACTACTGAGCCTGCGCTCTAGAGCCCGTGAGCCACAACTACTGAGCCCACGTGCCACAACTACTGAAGCCTGCACGCCTAGAGCCCATGCTCCGCAGCAAGAGAAGTCACCGCAATAAGAAGCCTGCACACCTCAACGAAGAGTAGCCCCCGCTCGCCGCAACTAGAGAAAGCCCGCGTGCAGCAACGAAGACTCAGTGCAGCCAAAAATAAATAAATATATTTAAAAATATACTAAATTAATGGGTTCTAGACAACAAGTTGACATTAAGTATCATATTGTTTTCCCCAGAGCTACAAAATACCATGAATAGAGGACACCAATTTAGCTAAAGATGAATCAGACAGGATTTTCCTACCACCCAACCCCTCCCAGATACAGTAGTGGTACTCATCTTTGTCATTATCATCCTTCTAGGATTAAGGTAAGGATTAAATGTGGTAATATATGTAAAGTGCTTAGCCCAGTGCCTGGTTCAGAGGAAGTTCTCACTGAGTGGTAGCTTTTATAATTAGCAGTATTTTACCAATATTCGAAAATGTAGACTTCTGAGGGGCCAGATAATCACTGATCTATTTGTCTATAAATTATACTGCAAAGAGCCATCAGTCAAACTGGAAGACCAGGAAAACAATGATTTAGACAGACATTTGTAATAAAATGCAGCTCTCTTAACTCTATGTAACTGTTTTTATTTGTTTCCTAACAAAAGATTCTGGCACAAAACAACTGAAAACATCTATTTTTTTCATAGTTTCTGGGATTTCAAAAAGCTGATTGTTTAAAAAAAAAAATCAACATCACAGAACAGTAAAAAGTGAAAATCCTCTTTTTTCCCTCTCTCTCCTTAATCCCACTCTCCACTGCTAAATCTTTTTCTACTGATAGGCGTCACAAGAAATGAAGTCCACTTACTTAGCTATAATAACATAATCAAAAGATTATTTGGATCTGTTTTTTACTTTCAAATTTCTGAAGTTTCTGCTAGAGATAAGATTTTACTAGCTCTTACCTGTGTAAGAGCCATCTACACAAATATCTAAATTGAATTATTGCTAAGAGAAAATTAAACAATAGCTTAGTAAAGTTGTTTTAAAAGGGAAATTATGTAATTTTAATTGCCTTATAACAAATTATTTAAGTATGTTTTGCACCCCAATGTTCATATCAGGACTATTTACAACAGCCAAGACATGGAAGCAACCCTGGCTATTTACAACCGCCAAGACATGGAATCAACAGATAAATTGATAAAAAAGATGTGGAAGATATGGTGTACATATATACACACGCAAAAAACAGAATACTACTCAGCCATAAAAGGAATGAAATAGTGCCATTTGCAGCAACATGGGTGGACCTAGAGATCATCATACTAAGTGAAGTAAGTCAAAAAGAGAAAGACAAATACCATATGATATCACTTATATGTGAAATCTAAAATATGACAGAAATGAACTTATTTACGAACAGAAACAGACTCACAGACACAGAAAACAAACTTATGGTTACCAAAGAGGTAAGGTTACCAATGGGGAGAGAGAAATTAGGAGTCTGGGATTAGCAGATATGAACTACTATATATAAAATAGATAAATAAGGTCCTACTGTATAGCACAGGGAACTATATTCAATATCCTGTAATAAACTATAATGGAAAAGAACATGAAAGGATATGCATATATATGTATACCTGAATCACTTTGCCGTACACCAGAAACTAACACAATGTTGTAAATCAACTATAAAAATAAAAAATTAAAGAAAAAACGATCTACATGTTTAATGTCATGTTTTTCTAAAAGAGATATATCCAAATTTAAAAGGCTAGTTACTACAGTTATGAAAGCTATAGAGAAATTCTATCATCTAGAGGTGGACTCTACTTCTGCCTTTAAAACTCTTCCATTAGAAAGAAAGGGTCATATTATTACAAAGCACAAGTAAATGTTTACGGAATAAATCAAAGTATATCTCTAGGAACATTATTACATTTAAAACTTGAAATTCTACAAAATGGTTGGTTTCTTTCAAATATTAAGTTCTGTGATATTTTAATCCAAAAATTCAACTCTGGACTGAAGCTTGCCTTTCCTTACTTGAAATTTACATTTTAAAATTTGGAGGGGGAAAAGAAACTATTAGTAAAACCTATAGCATTCCCAGGTCCAGAATTTCCTAGACTGCTTCAACTTCAATCCATCTGGGGAATTTTGGGGACATCTGTCATTTATACAAGGAAGTTAATGATCAAACCTTTGAGAAGCTAAATATGGAATTTCTCTTCAAAAGCAATAGTTTACCACTTTATATTATTCTTTTCAGAATCAATTATGTAATTCAGAATAGAACCTACAATAGAATCTATGCAGTCATTAAAAAAATCACTTAGTCAACATACACTTCTTCACATGAGAAATACATTTAATTATTTAGTAAAAAAAAGTCTACAAAACAGATGGCACTTTTGTTTTAACACACATATGCATAGAAAAGTGTATAAAAATATTCACAGAAGTTATTTTTCATGATGTACCAGAACAGAAAGTGATTACTTTTGTTCTTTTCTTTGCATTTGTGTCTGGGTATATTTTCTGCATTAAGCATATAAAATTATAGCATATATAATTATAAAAAAGTAATCATATTAAAAACTACTACCTTTTCCAAGTCTTCAAAAGATTCTTTAACCCCACTGCTATGACTTATGGCAGAGGTGTCAAAGGACAATGCTATATCACTGAACCTATGGTTTGTGAAATTCCTGACAGATGTTATCCCAAAATGTTTTATCTTTATCCAGGTATCTGAAACCACATCAAATATTCCTTAAGGGTATTTTAACTAGTACTGTTAAGGAAGAATTTAAGAAAAAAAATCTTATTATCTGAGAAGCCCCAAACAGAATCTCTCTGTTTACAAATGCTTTGAAAATCCAAGCACTTTTTGATACTCAGAGATTAACCGGCATAATGAGATTCTGATCTGATAATCCTATGTATGAAATCAACTTCAGAAAGCTAAGTGTTTTTCATGCTTAAAAATGATTTCTCATGACTTTCTATTCCATTCTGCCTTACACTTTTAACTTACTCTGAAGATGTATTTTAATTTTATTCTAAATATTTTTCAAAAGCCTTATTTGAGGGTAAGTAGGGAGGTTAAGGTTAAGCTAAGTTAGCTCAGTTTAAATAATACTCTGTGTTACTCATTCTGTAAATTATTGGCATGGACGTCCAAGCCAATAAAATTTAGTAAACAACATATACAACAACAATCACACTAACTTTTCTTATTAATTCCCAGGTAATTCCAAATTCATGAATGAACAATGATCTAGTAGATTAATTCAATTTAAACACTTACTGAAAACTATTCTGGAAACTAACATACCATTGTAAAGCAATTATACTCCAATAAAGATGTTTAAAAAAAAAAACAAAACAAAACAAAAAAAAACTATTCTGGTGTCCTTGGATATTAAAACACAACAATAAAAGAAAGTCCCTGCTCAGAAAGTTTATAAAATAATTAGGTAATTCTACCATTTATAATTTATGAAGTTTGCTGTACGATTGTTCACTTTTTGCATAAACTCAAAATCAGAGAGAAGAGTACCTATCGTACCGGGGGCAGGGGTGTGGGGGGGCTGCATCAGCTACCTCCAGTTACTCCAGAGGAATACCCATGAGGCTTTCAAGAGAGAAAATGGAAAGAGCAGAAAGGAACAGTAACATAGATTCCCTAGTTACCAAAAGGACTAAGGGTGCATGCCTAACATCTCAAAAAAACTGAGACTTGAGTTGGGCAACTGTGAGACCACTTTTCACGGAAAACTCAAATCTATTCTTGAAGTCCTGATTAGCAGAAATGACAATATTTGCTTAAAATATAAAATGTCTTAATACATTTAACTTTGAAAGCTAACCTATACAACTCTTTTCTTACATACAACTTAGATCAGGAAAACTGGAACAGTTATATCAGAATTAGTTAAGAGTTCTTATTTCAATGAAACATCACAGATATTCAACATGTAAAGTACACAGACAGGATCAACAAGACTTAGAGCTAACTTAAACACACAAAATCTCTACAAAGTTTATTAACCTCCATGCAATAAGATTTAGAGCTATACTATACACACATACACACACACCCCAACACAATGTCTATTAATTAACCTTAGTGTAATGTATAACTTTAGGTCACCAAATGGGTGGTAAACTAATACTGATATATCATTTATCCTGGGTAGTATTGCTTAAAACTGTAAAAGGGACTGAGAAGCTTGATATCCCAAACTGTTCTGGGATGTTAACTCCATTATATCATCTTCAAAACATCTATAGAAAGTGATCTTGGAACTTCAGTAGGTGATGACTATGTATAAATGCAAGATGACAAGATAACATAAAAATGAAAAGAGTGTTTTGTTTTAGATATGGTCTACTACAACAAATTAATCATGGACAAACTTGCAACAAATAAGCCCTATATAAAAATGAAGTCTTAAACCATCAATAACAAATTGACAGTTTCTACTAAAATTAAATAAGCACAGACCAATATTAGTAGAAAACTGAATTACAAGGACTGACAAAAAGCGGTGAAATAAGTTCTGGACTTAAAGGTGTATAAGATATGAGATATAGGATTTATCACAGATATTCAGTTTAGCTTCCTAAGCAATTTCGTTTGTGTCCTGTATGAATTCATTAAAATTAATGACAAAGAATAAACCATCACACAGTTCTAAACTATAATCAGTAGAGAAATGATGCAGTTCTAATAAGCTAAACATATATGACAAATAGGATGTCAATACGCCAGGAGAATTGTAGTATGGTAAACTCAAGTACAACTGAAAGCCTGGGGATAGAAGAAATGCTGAATGGCTGTACTGACTAAGGGTCAGCAAACTATGGCCCAATCTCTGTTTATGTAGGAAGGGCCCAGGAACTAAGAATTGATTTTACAGATAAACATTTGCAATCAATTTGATGATACAATACACTGACTTTGAACCCCAATTAAGAGAAATGTTATAGCCCCCTCAAAAGAAATCCATTCCTCTAATTAGTAGACTTGAATTTCATCAATGAAAAATATGTGGAAATTTTGTTATATTGAGTTGGCCAAAAAGTTCGTTTGGTTTTAAGTACTAATAAAAGACACATTTTTCATTTTCATGAAGAACTTTACTGAACAATGTGTTCAGTAACTGAACAAACTTTTTGCCCAATCCAATATATCTCAGACATCCCTAACTTTCATTTTAGCCCACGAAGCCTAAAATGTTTTATCTAGCCCTTTATAGAAAGTTTGCCAACTCCTGTATTACAATACTAATTTGAGTAATAATGAAGAATACATAGGCGTTTAGGAAACAAGGAAATCAAACTATCTGAACTTAGATCTGAGTGTAGTATGGGAATCAGGAAGGAAGGAGATCTGCTGAACTAAGTTTAAAGCTTCAATTTGAAACAAAGATGGTTACTACAAAAAGACAGCAAAATACCAGTGATCTCAAGTGCAAATCATAAGAAATTATATAGATAGTAAGGAAGATTCTTGATTACACATGGGTGTTTTCAACCACACTTGTACACACTGATACCTAGCAAAATCATTTTATCAAAAGTAACATATTCTGGGCCTCCCTGGTGGCGCAGTAGTTGAGAGTCCACCTGCCGATGCAGGGGACACGGGTTCGTGCCCCGGTCCAGGAAGATCCCACATGCCGCGGAGCGGCTGGGCCCATGAGCCATGGCCACTGAGCCTGCGCGTCTGGAGCCTGCGCTCCGCGACGGGAGAGGCCACAACAGTGAGAGGCCCGCATACCGCAAAAAAAAAAAAAGTAACATATTCTTATAAATTAAGTACAAGGATTTTAAAATAACTTAATCACCATCCTGTGTATAACTACAAAAAGCTACTGAGAACCAATAAGGACGTACTGAATAGCACAGGGAACCCTGCTCAATACTCTGTAATAACCTAAATGGGAAAAGATTTAGAAAAATAGATAATGTATATGTATAACTGAATCACGTTGCTGTACACTTGAAACTAACACAACATTGTTAATCAACTATACTCCAATATAAAATACAAAAAATTTTTAAATAAATAAATAAGCTTCTGAGGCTCAGCACAATAAAAACTAAATTCAAGCTGTCCAGATACAAAACAGGCTGCATTCCAAAGTAGCAACCTGATGCTGGAAGTATTCAAGAAAACACTGAAAAATCATCTGTCAGGAATGTAACTAAGAAGGGATGGAGAACTGGACTACATAACCTCTAAGGAGATTTTCAATTTTCCACTTCTGTGAAACATTTGGAAAATCAAGAATAAAGCCTAATAGACAGTAGGTGTTGTTGCTTTGGACAAACTATAACCTTAGAATCAACCAATCTAGTGGTCTAAATACAGAGACACTAGATGTTACTAAAGGGGGGGGAGGTGAGAACTTATTTAAGATCTCAAGTATTAAAAACTTTAAAATGTCAGTGCTGCTGTTCTTAAGAGACAGTATGAATTCCAAAATAATAATACTTTGGATCTGATGTTGTTAATAAAGGTGTTGACCGACCTAATAAATAAAATTATAAGTAAATTTATAAGTAAAAACTTACTTGAATTATAAGTAAAAATTCTGCTTCTATCAAGTGATCTAGTCATATATACTCACTTTTTCATTTTATAAATATTTACGTATTGACTAAATACAAGCATCTCCTATGTGCTCAGCAGAGTATTATGAGCAGAGAGCACATGGTGAGCAAAAATAGACATAGCTTGGGTTTTCATTCAGTTTATATACATTTTAGTGATCTATTGCTTTTAAGTACTTTAAATAACAGATATATCCCTTTCTTGCATCAGATAGCCAAAATAGCTTTTCTAGTATCACATAACAGAATAACTCAATTAGAAAGCAAAAGCTGGGTTCTTATACTTCTTCCACAGCTGAACTTGCTATGTGATCTTAGATCACGTTCTCCATTTCCTCAGTTTTTCATGAGTGTGTGAGAGATATGGATTCTTAGAAAACAGCAATAAGATTCCTTCCAGTTCAAAAATTCTGATTCAATCTTCTCACCTTGATTATTTCTACCAATTGATCCACACCACTGTCCCCTGGAAATATTGGTTGTCCTAGCAACAGCTCAGCCAACACACAGCCTGCAGACCATACATCTGAAGAAAAAAGAAAACAAAAGCTTATTAATACTCTGTAGCTTAATTTGCATTAAACTGTATACATTTTCTAATTTTACTTTGGTCAGAGAAATATCACAAGGAAAAGATTGTATAATCTAAAACAGAGGGAAAAAAGTCATCAAACTATCCTTAATGCATTTAAAAATTGTGTTAAACTTACTAAACAGGAAACAGGACAATAAGAATATTCTAATAAAGGGTAATATCTATTTAATTATCAAATAGCAGATGTTCAAGTCTTCAACAACCAAGACAGGGATTATAGAATGAAAACATAGCACATGATTATTTACTTATTATACTTAAAAATAAGTCTAAGTGATACAATCTCTTCACATTGGCAGGTACTTATACAGAGTAGCAGAAAGCAAGGGTTTAATCTCCTATATACAGGGTTGTAAGCCAATGAAAATTTCTGAGAAAAAAATTTTAATACTTTAAATGGTTAAACTTTTGTCTTGTAATATGACTGACGGAAAAATGTGCTTAAATATATGAATATTTTAAAATGCAAAGAGAGAAGAATACATTTTATTTTACAAATTATAAAATATAATTCACTTTTAAGTCAAAACAGAAACCTCAATCTTGAGAGAAAACTTAAAAAAATAATTTAATTAATAAATTTTAATAATTTATAAATAAATTTACTAAATAAAAAAATAAAGCGTACATCCTGGCTTACCCACGATAGTCCTGGTCTAGATGACTGTCCTGGGATAATTATGAAGAGCATCCCCTTTCTCTCTTAAAAGTATTACCAAATGAGAAGATAAATTATATGGGCACTCTATTTAGAGCCCACTACCTAAGACTTCCTGCAAGAAAAAGCTAATTTTCAGTTTCTGGATTCCTGGGTTTTGTATGAACCACCAAACAAGTGTTTTAGGGAGATGAACATAAATCATTGCTGGGTTTTCCATCTACCAGTAGGGAAGGAGAAGAATGGTGAATGGCATGGGGACAACAAATAATTTAATCAGTCTGATGTGGTAAGATGCACTAACAAGAGGAACTGGAAACTAACACAACATTGTAAGTCAACTATATTCCAATATAAAATAAAAATTAAATTAAAAAAAAAAGAGGAATTGGAAATCCCTGCTCCAATGACTACATTTTACTGGCTTGGAAAAATAATGACAGAAAATTCATTTAAGAAATTCAAGTTGATTTTGTCCAGCTACTCTTTCACTTTTAATACCATTGTTAAAAATATTTCCAAAATATATTTGTATTAGAACACTTTTAAATATATTTATTTTTGTTTATTTATAAATCTTCCAGAGTCTTAAGAAGCAAGTATCATAAATCTAAAAGGGAAAGCCAAATCTAGGCTTGTTAGGGTTCAAAAGGTCCCAGGCTGAATCAGTGGCCTATGGTGAGTCCTACGCCTAGGACATCAGAATCTGGTTTTAGTCATGCAAAGGAGGTTACTGGAAAGCAGGTACTCATAATATCCAGAAAATTGATTCCTAGTAGAGGAAACAGATTACACTGGCCTTTTTTGTGAGAAGTATTCCCAAAGAACTGTTAGGCACATGGACATTTACAGAAGTAATATACTCTTAAGAGGGTTAAAGGTTTATGTTAAACATGCCTTAATATGTCACATAATATGATCATGACTTTTTTAAAAGAAGCAAACCAGGACTTCCCTGGAGGCGCAGTGGTTAAGAAACTGCCTGTCAATGCAGGGGACATGGGTTCGAACCCTGGGCCAGGAAGATCCCACATGCCACAGAGCAACTAAGCCCGTGTGCCACAACTACTGAGACTGCGCTCTAGAGCCCGCGAGCCACAACTACTGAGCCCACGTGCCACAACTGCTGAAGCTCGCACACCAAGTCCATGCTCCACAACAAGAGAAGCCACCGCAATGAGAAGCACATGCACTGCAACGAAGAGTAGCCCCTACTCGCTCCAACTAAAGAAAGCCCGTGGGCTTCCCTGGTGGCGCAGTGGTTGAGAGTCCGCCTGCCGATGCAGGGGATGCGGGTTCGTGCCCCGGTTTGGGAAGATCCCACATGCCGCGGAGCGGCTGGGCCCGTGAGCCATGGCCACTGAGCCTGCGCATCCGGAGCCTGTGCTCCACAAAGGGAGAGGCCACAACAGTGAGAGGCCCGCGTACCGCAAAAAAAAAAAAAAAAAAAAAAAAAGAAAGCCCGCATGCAGCAATGAAGACCCAATGCAGCCAAAAATAAAATAAATGAATAAAAAATAAATAAATAAAAGAGGCAAACCGCATTTATTTTTTGTTTGTTTGTTTTGTACTTGTATGCTTTTGGACCAAGGAATTCTCTTCAGAAGCAATATATAACAATAAAATAAAGTTGACCTCCACCTGCATGCCACCCTAAGGTTGCTCCTTTCTTAGCTTCCTATTCATGTCCAACTGATCATACTCTGTATGTGCACTACTACTAGTGGGCTAAAATGAGGTAGAAGAGGAGGTCAATAAAGAATGAAGCAAACTGTCTCTATTCAATTCCTTCTATCATTAAAGATCTTTGGTGACAAATTCTACAGAATTGGTGGGTTTGTCCAAACTACTAATGAAAAAATCAGATTGTTCCTTTTGAGCAGACTTAAATAACCAACTGAGACAGCACAGTGGTCATCCTACCACTTTAATCATAAACTTAATTGATGCAAATTCTCCAACTGGTGATCAAGCTCAGAAGGGAATATTTCAGGGGAATTTTTTTTTTAAGTTAGAAAAGGTATACTTAGAATTTATTTACAATTTTAAGTTAAAAATAACTGTACTCCTAAAGAAATCACAAAGGAGTAGCTTATAATACAAGAAACGTAAAAGTAGAATAATAAATATATCTTAAATTCTATACATTTTTGCATATCAATCTTTAAGAAGAAATATATTTCAAGGCATATTTATATTTAAGAACAGATTAGTAATACTAAATTACTAAAAACAAGATGCAATAAATAATTACAAGCCATTATATTTGGGTCCATTACTTACCTATACTAGAGGTATAATCAGTGGCTCCAAAGATCAACTCTGGTGCCCTATAGTACCGAGAACAGATATACGAAACATTGGGTTCTCCTCGGACCAGCTGCTTTGCACTAATAAAAAAATCAAAAGCAGAAATTCTTTAAATGAAATCTAAACTGTATCATTGCTATCGTAAACTGCTATCATTCGCATTCGCAACACAATGTTTATCTAAGATTCCCATAATTCCAATCATGCAATATGTAAGAAAAAGAAAATATGAACCATAACTATGTCTGACAAAACAAACTTATAATTTTAACATATCACTCTGAAAAAAGAACAGTAACTTTTAAAGAATGCATTTGTTAACTGTCACCTGAGGAAAAAGATTTTTAAAAAAATCACAAAATGATAAATGTTGAATTTCTTCTGCTCTTGTTCCCTGAATTCCACCTTTAAAATACAAAGAAGAAAGGGCAGAAAAATGAGCGGTACTTCCCCTCACCAAAAAGCACAGTAATAGATTATAATATAAGAATGAATACTGCTTACCCAATATGTTTTTTAAAAAGGTAAGAAATTGGCCACTCTCTTAAAATTTGACTTCTGACTCAGAGTAAGTATCCCAAAGCTTGCAGATCCAATCTACTTTATGTTTTTCCACCATTTGGTCAATTTATTAACTGCCTAAGCATTCGTTATCCAATAAAAAAAGATAGGCCCTTTCCTGTAGGGCAGAGATAATTCACAGTCCATGAATTCTAATTCCACTGTCGTAAGTTAAATCACACATTCTCTTAATCCAACTTTCCTTCCCAAATACTTTGTGGCATGTATTTTAAATATTAAAATTAGTTTCTTTCGAAGTACCTCTCAAGATAACTTGAAGACACACTAAAATAAATAAACTGCTACAGAAGCTAACCATTTTGACATACAATAATAGGAAAGATAAATACAGGAAATAAATACAAACAACAAAATCAAAACAGTAAAAAAGTAAGTCACAGAAAAGGTAAAAAAAAATTTTTAGGTAAAGGTACGGGAAAATCAGAGTAGAGATAGATGAAAGTAGTCACAAAGGTTTCAGTTTGGGCTTTCTGTTCTTCCATTTATTTCTGGTCAATGATAAGTCTGACCATAACCTGGTCTTCCTTCATCACAAGTTTTGAAGGTGGGAGGCAGTTTATTTTTTAACATTCTCACCAAGGTTTGACATACAGCAGCCATTTCATAAATTAATAAACACTAATCCCTGTTTTTAGGCTGCATGAAAATTAAGACACTTTTTCAGCACAACTGATAAAACCTTTCTACCTTATAAAGAATTTTCTAAATTAACAAGACAATTCCAATTATTTACTCAGAAAATTCAGTGATAAAGAAGGTAATATTAGAAATGCCACTTGATAGAGCTACCTTCAAAGTGTATCCCAAACTCTACTTGCTCAAACTAGCCGTTAAAAACATAAAAGGCAGCTTCGTTATCAGAGTTATTAAAAGTGAACTAGGCAGAGTCAAGATGGTGGTGTGGGAAGACACAGTTAGCTTCTCCCCACAACTAGTGTGCCTGCCGGCCGCTGGTGGGGGACACTAACGCCCAAGGAGATAGTAGGAACCCCAAAGTAAACCGGTAGGAAGTAGGGGGACTGAGGGGGGAGGAGAAGTGGAGGTCAGACAGGATCTGTGCCCCTGAGGTCAGGGAGATCAGGAGAGGCACGAGGGAGGGACTCTCTGGGAAGAGAAGGAGAGGAGCAGAGGGTGATCGCCTGGCTCACTTGGGCTGGGGAGCCTGCTGAGCTCTCAAGCCAGTACCCCACCTCCACAGCCCCATCCAGGTCATGTGGGTCCTGGGGGCATAAGAGGGAGGCCGGGGAGATGAGGAGTGGCAGGCGGGAGGAGCCATCCAAGGAGGCACAGGAGAGAAGCAGAGGGCGATTGCCCCACCCACTGGGGCCCTGGGCAGCCTGCTGAGTTCCCAGACCGATCCCCTGCCCTCCAAAGGCCCCTCCAGGTCTCGTGGGTCCTTGGGGGCATAGGAAGGAGGCCTAGGGGAGAACAGGAGAGGCAGGCGGGAGGGGCCCTCCGGGAAGAGAGGGAGAGGAGCAGAGGGCAACTGCCCCACCCACTAGAGCCCAGGAAGATTGCTGGGCTCCCCTGTGAGGTCCCCCGCCCTCTGAGACCAGGGCTGGGGGGCAAATCTGGGTCCCTTCTGTTCCTTGAGCCTACAACAGCCCCCAGCGCCTTTTCCAGCCCTGTCAGTCCTGAGCATTAGCCCTGCCCACCGCCCAAACCTCACCCTTGCTTAGGCCCCGCCCTCCACAGCCCAGGCCTCCCCCCCCCCCCGCCCACCCCTTTTCTCTTCTTTTTTCTTTTCTCTCCTCCTCTTTTTTACTATTATGGTACTGATGTGCCTTCTGGCTGTTGATTCATCTATACTTTTATTTTTATATTCTTCCTAACATATCTGTTTATTTTTTACTTTGTTATTGTTTTTTTTTTGCTGCCCCAGGCAACTTGCCGGACCTTGGTTCACGAACCCATGGTTGGGCCAAAATTCCTTTGGTGGGAGTTCCGAGTCTGAACCACTGGACTAAGAGAGAACCTCAGACCTCAGGGAAGGTTCACTGGAGTGAGACCTCACAGAGCTCCTCATCTCAGCACCAAGACCCAGCTCTACCCAATAGCCTACAAACTCCAGTGTTGGAAGTCTCAGGTCAAACAACCAGTAAGTCAGAAATACAATCCCACTCATTAGGGAAAAAAAAAAAAAAAGACACGGCAAAAAAATATGTCACAAATGAAGGAGCAAGGTAAAAACCTACAAGACCAAATAAATGAAGAGGAAATAGGCAATCAACCTGAAAAAGAATTCAGAGTAATGGTAGTAAAGATGATCCAGAATCTTGGAAATAGAATGGAGGCATGGACTGAGAAAATACAAGAAATGGTTAACAAAGATCTAGAAGAACTAAAGAACAAACAAACAGAGATGAACAACACAATACTGAAATGAAAAAGACACTAGAAGGAATCAATAACAGAATAACTAAGGCAGAAAAACGAATAAGTGAGCTGGAAGACAAAATGGTGGAAATAATTGCTGAGGAGCAGAAAAAAGAATGAAAAGATTGAAGACAATCTCAAGACCTCTGGGACAACACGAAATGCACCAACATTCGAATTATGGGGGTCCCAGAAGAAGAAGAGAAAAAGAAAGGGTCTGAGAAAATATTTGAATAGATTATAGTTGAAAACTTCCCTAACATGGGAAAGTAAACAGTCATCCAAGTCCAGGAAGTACAGAGAGTCCCATACAGGATAAACCCTAGGAAAAACACACCAAGACACATATTAATCAAACTAACAAAAATTAAATTCAAAGAAAAAAATATTAAAAGCAGCAAGAGAAAAACAAAAAATAACATACAAAGGAATCCCCATAATGTTATCAGCTGATTTTTCAGCGGAAACTCTGCAGGCCAGAAGGGAGTGGCAGGATTCAATTGAAAAGTCAAAAGCTTTTCAGACAAGCAAAAGCTAAGAGAATTCAGCACCACCAAACCAGCTTTACAACAAATGCTAAAGAAACTTCTCTAAGTGGAGACACAAGAGAAGAAAAAGACCCACAAAAACAAACCCAAGGGCTTCCCTGGTGGTGCAGTGGTTGAAAGTCCGCCTGCCGATGCAGGGGACACGGGCTCGTGCCCTGGTCTGGGAAGATCCCACATACTGCGGAGCAGCTGGGCCCGTGAGCCATGGCCGCTGAGCCTGCGTGTCCGGAGCCTGTGCTCTGCAACTGGAGGGGCCACAACAGTGAGAGGCCCACGTACCGCAAAAAAATAAATAAATAAATAAAAATAAGAAAATGGTAATAGGAACATACATATCGATAATAACTTTGACTATAAATGGATTAAATGCCCCAACCAAAAGACACAGACTGGCTGAATGGATACAAAAACAAGACCCATATATATGCTGTCTACAAGAGACCCACTTCAGACCTAGGGACACATACAGACTGAAAGTGAGGGGATGGAAAAAGATATTCCATGCAAATGGAAATCAAAAGAAAGCTGGAGTAACAATACTCGTATCAGATTAAATAGATTTTAAAATAAAGACTGTTACAAGCGATAAGGAGGGACACTACGTAATGATCAAAGGATCAATCCAAGAAGAAGATATAACAATTATAAATGTTTATGCACCCAACATAGGAGCACCTCAATACATAAGGCAAATGCTAACAACCATGAAAGGAGAAATCGACAGTAACACAATCATAGTAGGGGACTTTAACACCCCACTTACACCCATGGACAGATCATCCAAACAGAAAATAAATAAGGAAAAACAAGCTTTAAATGACACAATAAACCAGATAGCTCTAACTGATATTTATAGAACATTCCTCCCAGAAGTGGCAGAATACACTTTCTTCTCAACTGCACCTGGAACATTTTCCAGGATAGATCAAATCTTGGGTCACAAATCAAGCCTCGGAAGATTTAAGAAAATTGAAATAGTATCAAGCATCTTTTCTGACCACAACACTATGAGACTGGAAATCAATTACAGGAAAAAAACTGTAAAAAGCACAAATACATGGAGGCTAAACAGTGTGCTACTAAATAACCAAGAGATCACTGAAGAAATCAAAGAAGAAATTAAAAAATACATAGAAACAAATGACAATGAAAACATGATGACCCAAAACCTATGGGACACAGCAAAAGCAGTTCTAAGAGGGAAGTTTACAGCAATTCAACCTCACCTCAAGAAACAAGAATAATCTCAAATAAACAATCTAACCCTACACTTAAAACAACTAGAGAAAGAAGACCAAAGAAAACCCAAAGTCAGTAGAAGGAAAGAAATCATAAAGATCAGAGCAGAAATAAATGAAATAGAAATGAAGAAATCTATAGCAAAGATCAATAAAACTAAAAGCTGGTTCTTCGAGAAGATAAACAAAATTGATAAACCCTTAGCCAGACTCAGCAAGAAAAAATGGGAGAGGATGCAAATAAATAAAATTAGAAATGAAAAAGGAGAAATCACAACTGACACTGCAGAAATACAAAGGATTATAAGAGACTACTACAAACAACTATATGCCAATAAAATGGACAACCTGGAAGAAACTGACAAGTTCTTGGAAAGGTACAATTTTCCAAGACTTAACCAGGAAGAAGTAGAAAATATAAACAGACCTATCACAAGTAATGAAACTGAAACCGTAATTAAAAATCTTCCAACAAACAAAAGTTCAGGACCAGATGGCTTCACAGGCGAATTCTATCAAACGTTTACAGAAGAACTAACACCTATCCTTGTCAAACTCTTTCAAAAAATTGCAGAGGGAGAAACACTCCCAAAGTCATTCTATGAAGCCAGCATCACACTGTCACCACAACCAGAAAAAGATATCACAAAAAAAGAAAATTATAGACCAATATCACTGATGAACACAGATGCAAAAATCCTGAACAAAATATTAGCATACAGAATCCAACAGCACATTAAAAGGATCATACACCATGATCAAGTGGGATTTATCCCAGGGATGCAATGATTCTTCAATATACACAAATCAATCAATGTGACGCACCACATTAACAAATTAAGGAATAAAAACCATATGATCATCTCAATAGATGCAGAAAAAGCTTCTGACAAAATTCAACACACATTTATGATAAAAGCTCTCCAGAAAATGGGTAGAGAGGGAAACTTCCTCAACATAATAAAGGCTATATATGACAAATCCACAGCAAGCATCATACTCAATGGTGAAAAACTGAAAGCATTTTCACTAAGATCAGGAACAAGACAAGGATGCCCACTCTCACCACTCTTATTCAACATAGTTTTGCAAGTCCTAGCCACAGCAATCAGAGAAGAAAAAGAAATAAAAGCAATACAAATTGGAAAAGAAGAAGTAAAACTGTCACTGTTTGCAGATGACATACACTATACATAGAAAATCCTAAAGACGCCACCAGAAAACCAGTAGAACTAACCAGTGAATTTGGTAAAGTAGCAGGATAAAAAATTAATGCACAGAAATCTCTGGCATTCCTATACACTAACAATGAAAAATCAGAAAGAGAAATTAAGGAAACACTCCCATTTACCACTGCAACGGAAAGAATAAAATACCTAGGAATAAACCTGCTTAAGGAGGCGAAAGACTTGTACTCAGAAAACTATAAAACACTGATGAAAGAAATCAAAGATGACATAAACAGATGGAGAAATATACCATGCTCTTGGATTGGAAGAATCAATATTGTGAAAATGACTATACTACCCAAAGCAATCTATAGATTCAATGCAATCCCTATCAAACTACCAATGGCATTCTTCACAGAATTAGAAGAAAAAATTTTACAATTCATATGGAAACTCAAAAGATCCCGAATAGCCAAGGCAATCTTGACAAAGAGAAATGGAGTTGAAGGAATCAGATTCCCCGACTTCAAACTACACCACAAAGCTACAGTAATCAAGACAGTATAGTACTGGCACAAAAACAGAAATATAGATCAATGGTACAGGACAGAATGCCCAGAGATAAACCCACACACATATGGGCACCTAATTTATGACAAAGAAGGCAAGAACATACAATGGAGAAAAGACAGCCTCTTCAATAAGTGGTGCTGGGAAAACTGGACAGCTATGTGTAAAAGAATGAAATTAGAACACTCCCTAACACCACAACAAAAATAAACTCAAAATGGATTAAAGACCTAAAGGTAAGACCAGACACTATACAAGTCTTAGAGGAAAACATAGGAAAAACACATTTCACATAAACCACAGCAAGATCTTTTTTGACCCACCTCCTAGAGTAACGGAAATAAAACCATAAATAAACAAATGGGACTTGCTCCTAGGAGCAATCGATATTATGAATTTATATCATTCCAAAAATAAGCTATGCATCTGTGTACATATGCCTATACTCTCTGTGTTTTTAGAATACAAAAGGGAACATACTATGTAGATTCTTGACCTTGTTTTTTTGAATTTAATACTTCTTAGAGATAAGTCATTTTCCATTCATAGAGAGCCTCCCCTTTCTTTCTTTTTTTTTTTTTTCTCCCCTTTCTTTTTTTAACAGCTGCATGTATTACATTATATGTATGATGTACCATAATTTATCTGGTAATCTTCCTACTGCCAGACATTTATATACAATTCTATGATAAAAATCCTGGTATATACAATATTTTGTAAATGTGTGAGTATCTGTAAGGGAACAGTTCCTAGGAGTTAAATTGCTGGATGAAAGACTAAAATTCTGAGTATACAGGGTGGGAGGGTGGGGTTGGAGAGAAGGGAAGGGAGGGAGAAGAAAAGAGAACTAGCTTACCTTCCAAAGTCACAGAGTTTTAAGACAGCTGTATCAGGATCCAACAAGAGGTTCTGTGGTTTAATATCCCGATGGCAGATTCCAAAGGAATGGATATACGCTAAACTTCGGAACAGCTGATACATATACAACTGGAATAAAGAGTAAAAATTCATTGAATACTTACTTTCTATCCCAAACAATTCAAGAGTCCTTACACAGGAAACAAAGTAACAGATTTCCAGAAAAGAATAGTGAAAAGCTGGGGATTGTTTGCACTCAGTCTTTCTTAAACAAGTTTTATGTCATTTCTCTATCCATTAGCTAATTATAGTTTAGTTAACCAATGTTATATTTGTACCATCTTTTAATAACTTAAAAAAGGAAAATTTACAATGTGCTTTTATAATTTTTATTTTACTAACATCTCACCACAAACCTGTTTTCTTCCCCTAAACACAGATTTAAAAACTCAGAGGGGTATTCCAAATCATGTGTAACAAGTAACAATGTTTAGACCAGAAGCCAAGTCTTCTTGGCTTCATCATCCTTTGTCAGGGCCAGAGGTTATTGATACAGAGGTCTGGGAAAACTCACACGTGAACTGAGAAAATCTGTTATCAACGATCTATCAAGACATCAGTAAATCTATTAATAGCAACACCACTCTTCCTGTTAATATCCTTCAGAATTAAGTAGACTTCAAAATGTCATTTAAAAACAGATCCTAGATGACTACTAACATCAATTTAAAAGAATATTTATTTCAATTTTATTACAAAACAACATACAGTGAGAAACTGGGTCTGTGTGGAAGAAAGAATTAGACTCTTGACTGGTGAAGAGACAGTCTTTGTGAAGAAAGTGAGTATATCTTTTTCTTTTTTTTTTTTTTTTTTTGTGGTACGCGGGCCTCTCACTGTTGTGGCCTTTCCCGTTACGGAGCACAGGCTCCGGACGCGCAGGCTCAGCAGCCATGGCTCACGGGCCCAGCTGCTCCGCGGCATGTGGGATCTTCCCAGACCGCGGCACGAACCCGTGTCCCCTGCATCGGCAGGCGGACTCTCAACCACTGCGCCACCAGGGAAGCCCGAAAGTGAGTATATCTTAAACCTTCTATTTGTTCCAAGGTCAGTGTTCTGGTTCACTTATAAATTTTTCTGACTCCTCACCTTCTGATCTCTACCCCAAAGTTATATACCATGAAAAGAACTTTTGAAATGATTCAAATCAAAGATACCAGTATCTTGGTGAAAAACAACAAAAAGAGAGTTAAAAGTCAGATAAAGCACTGACATAAGGTATCGTCTACATATGGAGTGGTCTTGACTCCTACAAAAATATACTGAATCACCAATTTACAGGAAATACTGAGGACAGAGGAACATATTAACACCACTATAGTAATCCCATCAGCAAAATCCATTTTATTACTATAAAGCTTAAAACTATAACTATTAAGTAAAAACTTCGATACAACATTCAGAATCAATGCCATTTTATTTTCTAGAGTATTTGTATAAAAGGTAAAATGCAAAAAATTATACTTAGAAAGCTGAACTTTTAAACTTAACTCCTAGTTAATTTTCACAATGTCATAGTTAAACAAATAATAATCTGTTTCTAATAATCCACCACAACTTCAGTCATAATTATGTTGGATAAATTGCAAGCCACTCTAACATGAGTTGTATCAAATAAAAAAGATGACATTGACATCAGGTACCAAAAATTAAATAACACCTTAATAGAGTCTGTGCATATTTAAAATTACGAAAAGTTTAAACTTCAGCTACGGACACACTGTATCTATAAATGGCAATGAAACATTGCATTCAGTAATATTTATAACCATATTTTTATAATTTTATAGGATATGCTTGTTCCTATTTCAGCCTGTGGCACAATAAGGGTTATAAGAAATTAAATTAAAAGGTGCTATAGGTAGCAAAATTAAAACCCATAATTGTCTGTGAAAAAGTTCATTTGTCAGAAAGATGACAAGTATCTTTAACACCTGCGTCATGAAAGCTTAAAAAGGGAAGACTTCACGCTTTAAAACTGTACAAAAATTTAATGAAACTCTAGCAATACCTACTTTGCAGCTTTCCCCCCTCAGAATGAGATGTAATAATATAGTTAAAATACACCCAGCACTCTCCCTTGTTCATAATAACTAAAATGGTAAATTGCTCCATTTTTACATACCTTAACATAGATCACAGGGAGCGTCTGTTTGGCTCGACTATAGTGTCTGGCAACTCTGTATACTGTTTCCGGAACATAGTCCAGCACCAGATTAAGATAGACCTCATCTTTCTGAAAGAGTTTATTAAAAACAAACCAAAAAAACAAGATTAGGAACTAGTCTTTAAATATTCAAATTAGAGTAAAT
Source organism: Aethalodelphis obliquidens (assembly GCF_003676395.1). Lineage (NCBI taxonomy): Eukaryota > Metazoa > Chordata > Mammalia > Artiodactyla > Delphinidae > Aethalodelphis > Aethalodelphis obliquidens. Next base: position 65,812,667 of record NW_020837945.1, read on the forward strand.
TCTCTATACATTCACTTATTCAGATTTTTAAAGAAAAGATTCATGTGTTCAATTTTAATTATACAAAATTAATTCAGAATATAACCATAATAGTAAAAACAAGTCTACCACATTTTTTTTACTAACAATTTCATGGCAAAAACACAGCCATTTCAAGACTGTTAAGATTCCTAGTCATATTTAAACTGTTATTTTGGTTATATGATTTTAGAGGATATTACCTGTCACAAAATTTCATATTTTCTAGTTTGAGAGTCATTGCCCTTATATCCTATCAGGAAAGGTGTCATGGAAGAAATGTGCATTTCTAGCCCTAGCTCTGCTAACTGATGTATGCAAGCCATTTAATCTCTCTAAGCTTCCATTTCTTCAACTATAGCATGAAAAGTTGGACTTCAAAATGTCTCCTTAAAAAAGATTCTATGGTTATTTGATTAGTTATATTAGTTAATTAGTCTATAATTAGTAAAATAACCACTTGTCTTCTACAATTAACTGAAAAAAAAAAAAGAATAACTTATAAGGCAGCGAGTTACCATACTCACAAGTTCACTGCAGGTCATATGTTTAAACATCCATTCACAGCAGCATAAAGACACCAATCCCAGATCAGTGGAAAGAAAGAAGGGAATTCCAACTAAGTACCAAGTAGGAAAGAAGAAGAGAGTGCTACCCTCACCCTGTTCATGTGAATAATATCAGATAAGCAAACTGAAGCAGAACACAAAGTTGAGAATCACTGTGTTCAAGTCTAGAACTGGCTACTGAGTAGGAAAATCTTCAGGCAAAACTTCACAATCTTCCCAGTTTGAAATCATCTTACCTGCCAAACTAAAGTGAAGAATTTCAATTTTCAGCACTTATTGAGCATTTTCTATGTCAGTAGTCATTGCAGAGGAAGTAAGGATGCAGGTAAAAGATATGTCATCTAAATTGAGTATGACAGGGGCATTTCAGGCAGAGAGAAAACTGTATTCAAGATGTGAGGTCAGGCTTTCCTGATGGCGCAGTGGTTAAGAATCCGCCTGCCGATGCAGGGGACACGGGTTCGAGCCCTGGTCCAGGAAGATCCCACATGCTGCAGAGCAACTAAGCCCATGCACCACAACTACTGAGGCTGCGCTCTAGAGCCCACGAGCCCCAACTACTGAGCCCACGTGCCACAACTACTGAAGCCCGCGTGCCTAGAGCCCATGCTCCACAACAAGGGAAGCCATGACAATGAGAAGCCTGCGCACCGCAACGAAGAGTAGCCCCCACTCACCGCAACTAGAGAAAGCCCGCGCACAGCAATGAAGACACAACACAGCCAAAAATAAATTAAAAAAAAAAAAAAAAAGATGTGAGGTCAAAGAACAGAGCAGATCTCAGGAAACAGTTTAGTGAGGCAGCATGCCATTGACACTACTACCTTTTCATTTTCCCTCAGTCTTTCATGTTCTCCTCTCTTCCCTCCATATCCAGCTTAAATTCCATGGTCTAACATTACCCTCACTCTCTAACAAGGGAGTTAGTAAACAATAGCAAAGGCCTGTTTTTAAACTCTTCTCCCATCCTCACCCTCAGCTGATACCTTGCTTGTACCACTACATGTATCCATTTACCAGCATCTACCTCCAGATGCTTTTCCTTCACTACTCTAACTAGAGATAAGCTGACCAAGCTCCTTTCTAAGGCAAACTCTGCTGCATGTAAACAAACTACTCTGCTTTTCCTATTCACACTCATTGCTTCAGTAATTTTTCTTTCTCTGTCGATTATTCTCTCTCTGTGAGAGCATTACAATCAGCACATAAACTTATTATTTCTTCCATCGTTAAAAAAAATCTCTAATCGCACTAATCACCACCATCCTATTTTCTGGCCCCTTTAACAGCAAAATTCTTCAAGAGATGTCTGAACTGACTTTCTCCACTACCTGGCTCTTCTCATTCTCTCTAAAACTTACTCCAATAGAATTTCACCACCACTATTCCACAAGAATTATTCATCAAGATCAATAATCTCCTTGTTGCTGTATTCAGTGCTAATTTTCAGGCATCATCTTTCCCTCTCTTTTACTTGACTTAGCACTACCATCTGACATAGTCGATCACGTTCCCTTCTTTGAAACACTTGCTTCACTTGGGTTTTAGAACACTATACTCTTCTGGTTTTCATCCTACCTTAAAGACAGCTCTTCTGGCTCTCTACTTCTGGTTCCTTCTATTCTCCTTTATCTCTTAAGGAATAGAGGATCCTAAGGCTCAGTCCTCAGACCTCTGTTCTTTGTGTAAGCCCACTCATCCAGTCTAATGGCTCAGTACTACTATACACTGATGACTCCCAAATTCATATATATCCTGGGACCTCTGCCTTTAAGTCCAGGCTAGTATCCACTAGCCTGGACTTAAAGGCAGAGGGGGAAGTTGGGAAGATGATAATGAAAGCAGTGTGAGCAGCTGGAAACCTTCTACAAGGATCCAAGGCCTAGACTAGGGCATAGATAATAAGGATTTTTAAAAAAGGAGGTGGGAGACAGGTATATTGGCTAGCTAAACAAGAGAGTAATAGAGAACCTGAGAAACAAAGAAGTTTGGATTAATTTAACAGTCTCTAAACCTGGGCAACTAGGCAGATAATGAGACAAGGAATGTAAAAAGAGCAAAAAGGTGTGAGGGAAAAAGTTGAACTTTTATTTAATGAATATCAGAACATTTTAGGTAGCTTTGTTCCATAGGTGGTTGGAAATACATAGGTGGTTGGTCAAGTCAAACTCAGAAAACAAGAGTAGAGCATAGCTAGAGATTTAGGCAATAGCTGAAACTGTAAGAACAAGAATCACTCACCTAAGAAGAGTGTATACAGCAAGAGAGTGAGGAAAGGACTGAGTATAAGATCCTTGAAAATTAAGAATGAAATTTCCCTTAAGACATTAGGGGACAACTCAGCAATGAGAACTAAGAGGCATAAAAGAGCAAGGAAAGACTAGCATCGAAAGATCCAAAGTTGAGTTTCAATAATGACAAGATGTGGAACAGCAAAGTGTTTCAATGGCAGGAAGGATGGGATTGAAAAGGCTGTTGGATCTGGTATGCCATGGTTCCGTGATGCTGTTGGAAAGAGCAGTTTCAGACCATGGTGCCAATAGCAACCAACCTGTACTGAGTTCATGAGTGAGCAGATGGCAGGTAAGAAATAGGAGGCAGTTAATTTAGTTTGTTCTTACAAAATCTCTAGTGGTTAAAGTAAGGAGAGAGCTGGGAGCTGGTAACTTGAGGGGAAACAAAAGTCAAAGAAAAATTTTAAATGTGCTTTTTGTTTGTAGTTTTTAGTGGCTAAGAGACCCAAATTTATTTGTATGCTGACTGGATAAAGACAGAAAAGTTTTAAGAAACAAAAGAAAAGGGACAACTGATGAAACAAGGTTCTTGAACATCACAAGAACAGGAAAACAAGAACACAGAGAAGTTATACCATGTAGTAATTAAGAGGCAAGGTTAGCATGAGTCACACAAACTACATGGAGGTCCCAACACTGCTACTACAAGTTATGTGACCACAGCAAGTTACTTAACCTCTTGAAGCCACAGTTTCCTGTAAAATAGTGCTAATGATGATACCTACTTTAAAAGATTGTCATGAGATTATTAGAAATAATCATATACAGCTCTTGAAGCATATTACCTGGCACATAATACTTAATTTTAACATCTTTAAAAAGGAACGATACCACATTTTCCCCCCTGTACATCTAAAATAAGTGATTAGGTGTTAGAAAGAATAAATAAAATGAATGTATGTCTGATGACCCTATTTCTTGTAAAATAAGAGATAGGTTATATGTAAAACTGAGGGTAGCAAAAGCAATGCTCAGGGCTAAGGGAAGAAAATTTCAAAGATCAAGATTTAGGTAAGAATTAGTTCCAAGTGAAGGTGAGGTCTGATAAAGAGAATAAACAAATAGAAAATGCTGAACTGGTGTTGAAGGGGTTGCTGTGTAAGTAGAACCCAAGGAATGGTAAGTCTTGGGTTTTGGAAGGGTCATTAATACGGATGCCAAAATTATTCTTTTTTAACTATTATCTGATCACAAGGTTTCTTGATTTTAATAAATCACTTGACAAAGTTAATCACAATATATTTATAAATGACCTGGAGATGTGTATGGTAATTTAATTCATTTGCTAAATAATCATACCAAAAGTGAAGAATAAAAAGACTAAAAAATGAATACTAAGTTCAAGGAAGATTTCTAGTTGTAGGGCTACAAACTCTGTTCTTCCCTTGTCCTAATCAAATTATTGTAAATGATTTCCTTCATTAGGGGATGCAAGAGCAAATGGCTAAACAACAAATGTAAATGTGTGAAGCCAAAATGTATAATGCAGTAAGAGGCAGTGGTTGGTAAATCAGATAGTACAAGACTTAACTAAAAGCATTCTAATTAAAAAAAAAAAAAATTAACAATGTGCTTGCAAAATAAAACACATCAGAGGATGAATCTGGCAGTCAATTTACAATTTTCTGATTTTAACACAACCACCTAATATTGCCACAAACCTAGGAAGAATGGCTTAAAATGGAAGCCTAATATATCTAGTAGTCTAGAATGCTAAGCCAAACCCACAAAATAAAACTTAACAAAGATAAATATAAAACCCTATGATTAAAATCAAAGTATCAATTTATTATGTAGAATGACAGATTAAGACTTAGTAATTCATCTGGAAAATAAATGATAGGTGTAACTGAACTGAGCTCAAGTTATCAACATTGAGATACAGCTAATGAAAAAATTTGATTCAGTATTAGTTTACAGTAGAAGTATTGTGTTCAGATCAACAAAGATAATTCCACTCTACTTTGTACAGTTCAGGCTTCATTTGATGTATTGATGATATCCATTTTTAGGCAGTATACTTTATTCATAATATTAACAAAACAAAACACATCAAAGGAAGGTTATCGAAACCATGTCTGCGATAGGTCAAAAGTTCTCATTTATTATACTATGAGAAATATGGAGGCTCAAATTATATTTGGAGCAGTACTTTGCAGATTAATATAAGCTTATCTTTTTTGCTCAAATAAATTTTATTTATTCACTCCATTAACTAATCAACAACTTGTCAATTTTCTTTAGCACCATAGAGGAGGTCTGTTCATTTTGTAAGTATAACTGTCTCTCTGACATTTAAAAGTTGTCATTTTGACTATCTTCATTTTCTGAGACACTAGAGGCGTCTATACTCAAAGGCACTTTGAACAACCCTTCACTTCATGGTTTGTATTCAAATCAAATCCACTTAGAAATATATATATACACAATTGGTCCTAAGACTGAAAACCAAAACTAACAACAAGTAATACTACCACCAATGCCAATTTGAAATAAATGGGCTCAACATCATATTCTTTAAATGTTCTTGTTAAACCTACAGATGTTCTGCTGTAAATTTAACAGCCTCAGGAGTAATCCCTGAGGGGGAAGTGCCCATTCCTAGGAAATGTCATCACAGCAGAGAAACTACTATTTTCACGTTTCCAAAGTAGCTTTGTCTGGAGGTTTACGTAAAAGATAATTCATGAGACTGAGGACACTAATATTTCAAGAAGAAAGAAGGATCAGGATTCTGCATTTCTATCACTTGTAATTTTTTGGAAAATCTCAGGCCTGCTGTTTTCTTAATGTAATCTCTCTCTTTTGAGTTATCAAACAGAATGCCTGAATATTCACAGATTAGCAGTGAACTGTAAAAGCTAAGTATAAAAATACAACATAAAGAGTTATCATTTAGCTGGAGATACTGAAAACAGTCTACTAACATAATGAGAAAGTACTATTCAGAGAACAGTTACTAGGCTTCCAAATTACATGATGTACAATTTCGGGAATATTTCTCTCAATGGTTCAGTTATCATTTTTATTAATAAACTATTCTCTAACTGCTGATAATCCCTCCTCTATGAACTCCACTCTAAAACTGTTCACTGAGTTAAGAAATTTAAATGACAAAATTTTGATCACACCTAACAAAAACTCAGCAAAAGCTGTGATAACTTCATCCATTGGAAGACAGACACTACTTACTACGATGTTCTTACCCCCAAATAATTTTTCAAGTCAGGGAAACAAAATTGCTTGAAGCTGCAGTTTTAAGTAGAACCATGCTAGCATTCTAAAAATTTGATGGGATGCAAAGCAGCATATAAGAGAACCCAGTAAAAAGACATCCAACAGGGCTTCCCTGGTGGCGCAGTGGTTGAGAGTCCGCCTGCCGATGCAGGGGACGTGGGTTTGTGCCCCAGTCTGGGCCACGGAGCGGCTGGGCCTGTGAGCCATGGCCGCTGAGCCTGCGCGTCTGGAGCCTGTGCTCCGCAACGGGAGAGGCCACAACAGTGAGAGGCCCGCGTACCGCAAAAAAAAAAAAAAAAAAAAAAAAAAAAAAAGACATCCAACAAAGTATCATGATAGACCTGGATTCTCCTCAGAATTGGGTTTAGGGAACTTGCACTAGCAGAAAAACCTTCAAAGCAGATGCCTTTTCTCTGATGAATGTGCCAGGCTGGCTAAAGATGGAAATAATACTAACAGTAAAGTGGGTGTGGGTTAGGAAAAAGAGAAACATTCTTTTGCTTGGGAGACTGAGGGAGAGAATGGGGAAAGAGATGAGAACCTAGCATACAACAATGATTATGGCAAGCTTCATCCTTATCTCACACCTTCAAAGAAAATAAATACCAAATATACATAAAAATGTACCAGAACAAAAGATGTTTGCAAATACTGTAGGGCAAAATATTTATAAGCTATTAAGGAAAATAATGCCAATCTGATTACATAAAAATGTAAAACATTTCTACTACTTTAAAAAAACAGAACCAAATAAAAATATGACTATTTGGAACAAAATTTTGCTTACACACGACAAAGAACTAACTTGTTTTTGTTTAAAATGCAAATGGGACTTCGCTGGTGGCGCAGTGGTTAATAATCCACCTGCTAATGCAGGGGACGTGGGTTTGAGCCCTGGACCGGGAAGATCCCACATGCTGCAGAGCAGCTAAGCCCATGAGCCGCAACTAGTGAGCCTGCGCTCTAGAGCCCGTGAGCCACAACTACTGAAGCCCACATGCCTAGAGCCCGTGCTCCGCAACAAGAGAAGCCACCGCAATGAGAAGCCTGCGCACCACAATGAAGAGTAGCACCCGCTCAATGCAACTAGAGAAAGCCCGCGTGTGGCAATGAAGACCCAACACAGCCAAAATAAATAAATAAATAAAATAAATTTACAAAATGCAAATGGCTCTTATAAGTCAATAACAAAAGACTAACATTCTAATAGAAAAAAATGGAAAGAGGCACGAATATATAGCCATACAAATGGCAAACAAAAATGCAGAAAGATGCTCAACCTCATTCATAATTAAAGAAATGCAATAAAAATAACAATCAGCTACCATTTCTTATATATCAAATTGGAAAAGAAAATTCAATCTGAGAAAACTAAGTATTGGAACAGTGTCACTGTCCATAATGCACCATTATACATTTCTGGTGAATGTCCCAACTCTTGCAATCTTTTGGGAAGTCAATGGGCTAATATATTCATCCCAAAGTGAAGATGAACAGACACCCATTTCAACTCAGCAATGCCATTCCTACGAACTAAGTCTATGAAAACAATTCCGTACGTGTATGCTTATGTATATGTGCATGCACACAAAGATGATTGAAGATTTGTGAAAAGAAATGTAAAATAATCTATATGCCAGAAAGTAGACATGCTCAAAAACGCCAACCAAAACAAAACTGAGACCCACATTAATAGGGGTATGTCAAAGGAGAAGAGATGCTAACTGCAAAGAGCTCCCAATAACCAAAGCAGGAACAATTTGATTAATAAAATAAAGTAGTATTAGATTACAACCCAAAGTATAAAATAAATATGCATGAGTCCACACTGATATAAGTAAATAATAGATTAATAAATGGGGGAGAAGAGACAATCTTTCACGCAAAAGAAATCCAAATAGTTTATGTAGCAACTTTGCCCTTAAGGAAAATAACTCCCCTCTTCTTAGGTGTGGGCTATGGATAGTGACTTCCTTCCAAAGGATACAGCATGGAAATGGGGGAAAAAGAGGAACTTTACAGTGGAGAAAACTGAAAAATACAAGGTCAGCCAGGTAATCAAGATTAATAGCAATTCTTATTGATAGCACATACCCTTGATATGATGCGATGAAAATAGCACTCTGTGGTCTTTTTCCAAATAACCTATAGCCCTAGTTTGTTATGAGATAAACATCAGATGAATTCCAATAGTGAGGCAGTCCACAAAATCTCTACCTAGTATTCCTCAAAACTGTCAAGGTCATCAAAAACAAGGAAAGTCTGAGAAATTGCCAGGGCCAAAAGGAGCCTAAGAGACATAATAACTAAATGCACTATGGTAGCTTAAACAGGATCATGGAAGAGAAAAAAGACATTATGTAAAAACTAAGGAAATCTGGGACTTCTCTGGTGGTCCAGTGGTTAACACTCCATGCTCCCAATGCAGGGCACTGGCTTTGATCCCTGGTCAGGGAACTAGATCTCGCATGCCTCAACTAAGAGCCAGTGTAGCCGAATAAGTAAATAAATATTAAAAAACAAACAAACAAAAACTATGGAAATCTGAATAAACTATGGATACATAATAATGTTATCAATACTGGTTCATTAATTATAATAAATGTACCATACTAACATTAGATGTTAACAACAGAGGAAACTGGGTGCAGTGTCTACGCACACAGACATAAAGGCCATATTATTATGCTGTTATATTAACCTATGATATATGTGCTCATATATGCACATAGGAAATTTACCTCTGTAGAAAGGGATTTGGGGAGTTAGGGATTAGGGTAAAGAAGATTTTACTGTTGTCTACTGCCCTTCTGTGTTACCTCAATTTTTTTATAATATGAATGTAATAATATTTTAGTTTTAGTAAAATATTAAAATAACATTAAAACAAGGTAATAATTGACATTAACAAGAAACTCCTAGATTAACATTTTCAAGCAGATGATAGTTAGCATCTTATTGCTGTTAGTAACATTTATAATTTATGAGGCGATCTTGACAATTCATCCACTGCAGGAGTTTTACATTACCTATATATTTATTCTCTAGGTCACACTCCAATAAGAATGTCAGCATTTCATCAGTAAAAGTTTCATCCAGATTATCAATGTACCACTTTAGTAGAAATCACCATAAAATTTTAAGGAAGATACAAAACTGGCCTTATTTAGGCAACCTCTTTATTTAATAAAATTCCTTGCTATCAATAATTTTCACACAGTAAGAAAGGTGAGAGAAAAAAAAGTGACGGGGGTTTATTTTGTAAACTCGGCCATGTATACACTTAGCTATAACTTTGCATACCATTTCTATATGTATGTCATTTCTATAACAGGGTTTCATTTAATTTAAAACAACAACATAACAAAATATCCTTTTCATATAGGGAGGCTGACCTTGACCCAAACAATTATGAACCCACTTTTACTTCCTCAGCTTCACCTCCCACTACTGTCCCCACACTCCCCTAACTTTATACACCTGAAATTTCAAAATACCTGTATCTCCTTACACAGACTATGCTCTTTAACTCCAATAAACTTTTCAAACATCCTGGACTTCTAAATTGACACATACTTATTCTGCACTAGTTATCAAAATAGCTCCTATTTGGCCTTCAAAACCCTGAATAAGCATCACCTCTCCTATGTAATTCCTTTGCTGACTCCTCTGGATAATTTATTACTTTCCTCCATCCTATTTCTGTTCACAGTACAAATTAACTGTCTTTCCATGTATCATTTTGCAGTATTATTTCTCTTCTTGTCCTTCTTCAAACTCATTTAGACAGATCTTATACTTTGTCTTTGTACCTAAAACACTACACAGTGCCAGTAAATTGAAATAAAGTAAACTTTACAATGTGAAGAGAATAGGAGGTAGGAAAGAACACAGACTTTATAGTTGAAGAATCTATGTTTGAAAATGGTTCCCATGGTTACTAATTAACTATACAACATTGGACAAATTCTTTAGTCACACAAGACTCCAATATTCCCAATGATAAAACTAACGAAATAGTACTATTATCAATCTAGAGTACTGTTATGATGCTTAAATGACAAAAATGCATTAAAAAAAGCACTTTATAAATCATAAAATTTTAAAAGAAAAATTTGTATTTTTATTCACGATTTAAGACATTATGTAATTCTACAGTTAACCAAAAGAATATCTCTAAGAATTTGAATGTGATGAAAATTATATATAGGATATATTTATTTAATGTTTTAAAATATTTATTTTGGTATATGTTTTATAAAGTATTAGTAAAAGGTACTAATTTTTTGTGTTTACGTAAAATTTTTTTAGCTAATGAGGTAAACAGACATAGACGATTAGCATACGCTCAGTCATTACTTTTTAGTCTATCCCTCTACACTACAGTATGCACCCCCTATAGTTGGAGGCCTCTTTTTATTCATCTTTTCTATCTAGAATAACAATTTCACTAAGCAGTCCACAAAGTGTAGAAAATAGTAAGAGGGAGAGCAGGACTTCTGAAATAGCAGCACAAGGAGTTCAAATTTTCTCCTCAGCAAAGCAAAATGATAAAATGATTAGCAAACAGTCGTGTAAAGTATCTGGAAATTGTTCTAAGGGCGCACAGCAAGTGAAGAAACAAATCTTGGTAAGAACTGCAAGAGTCTATGGCATTTTAGTACAGACCTGCTCCTTTACCCTGCCATCCTACCTCCATGTTTGGAAAGGTCTACCCAGCACTCTTAATCCAGACAGCACCCTCTCTGCTCAGCAACCAATCAGGAACTATGGTTTCACCCCAGGAGGGAAAAGCTGCATCCCAAGTTGCAAAAGACTTATCCCAGCCAAGAAAACTGTGTCTCCCTTCCCCCATTCAGTTCCCACTAGTAAGCCAGAGAAGGCCTACTCCAGGCAGAGTAGGCTAGGGCCCCGAGAGCCTCATCCTCAATCTGCTCACAGGGAAGAACTCCCACTTGGAGAGGGCCAACTTGTGAAGACCAGGGGCTGCCATTGCACTGCACCTCCTCCAGTGCCCTACATAAAGTGGGGATGTTACTCTGGGAAAAGTGAGTTCTCACCTCAGTTCTAGGGCAGTAGAAAAGGGGCTCTGTCCAGAGGGAAAGGCAGGCTAAGTGCTCTGCTGAAAGAGACTATTTGCAATATAGTAGGAAGAGCTCTAGCCTATAGGCGTTGCCTAAAAACAGTGGAGATCTTTGTGGAGAGCAATTAAGAGGTGGCTGGTAGGTTCATGACACAAACAAGGCAAGGCACCAGAAATTTAATAGAAAGAACCAAGGACAGAGATAGCCAAGAAGAGCCTACTTGGGATTACAGTCATCTCTGGAGGTCGATAAGAACGTGTACAGGGCTTCCCTGGTGGCGCAGTGGTTGAGAGTCCACCTGCCGATGCAGGGGACACAGGTTCGTGCCCCGGTCCGGGAAGATACCACATGCCACAGAGTGGCTGGGCCCGTGAGCCATGGCCACTGAGCCTGTGCGTCTGGAGCCTGTGCTCCGCAACGGGAGAGGCCACAGCAGTGAGAGGCTCACGTACCACAAAAAAAAACCCCAAAAAACCCCAATGTGTACAGGTGCTAGCTGAGCAGCATTCAGGACAAACTTGAAGCATTCCCCAAGTTGCACACAGATACATCAACGTACAGCAGAAGCATCACTGGCACAAGGGGCTTACAAGCAACCTCTGACCAAACATTTGATTAAACAATAAACTGACTCAAGAGCAACTCTCAGGAAGTAAAATCACATTCATCCTGGCAGTCAAAAAGACTGAATGCCCAAGGCTGTACCCTCTCAGGAACAATCAGAGGGGAAAGTCCAAGCTACTAGTCCCTGGTTCAACATGTGGCAAATAAATATGAACTCCCTGAACTATGATAGCAGCACCCAAGCCACTCAAACATCCAATGGTAAAGGATAAAAATATAACTGGCTAATGGGACTTTAAGCATAGCCTCTGACCAATAAGTGACATTTAAAAGAGGAAAGATCTCTAATCAATAAGCTTAACTTCTAGCTTAAAAAACTAGGGGGGAAAAAAGGCAAAATAAACCCACAGGAAGAAAATAACGAAGACTAGAACATAAATAAATAAACTGGAGAATACAAAAGCAATTTTAAAAGCTTAATGAAATCAGAAGTTGGTTCACTGAAAAAAAAAAATCAACAAAATTGACAGGCCTTGAGCTAGACTGACCAAGAAACATAAGACTCAAATTATTGAAACCAGGAATGAAAGACGAGACATCACAACTGACTTTAAAGAAACAAAAAGAATTTTAAGACAAAAGTATAAACTTTATACCAATAAATAAGATAATTTAGATGAAATGAACAAATCACCAAAATGGACAAAAGAAGAAATAAAAAAATCTAAGTACACCTATTACAAGTAAAGTAACTGAATTAGTAATTTAAAATTTACCACAAAAAGTGACCTGTTGTAAATGGCTTCACTGGAGAAACCTACCAAACCTTCAAAGAAGAATCAATACCAATTCTTCACAAAAATTTTCAAAAAAATAGAAGACAAAAACACTTCCTAACTCATTCTATGAGACCAGTATTACCCTGATACCAAACCAAACAAAGCCATCACAAGAAGGGGAAAGAAAGAAAGATGACTAATTTATATTCCTTATGAATACAGATGCAAAAATCCTCTAAAAAATACTATCCAGCAACATATAAAAATTATACACCATGACCAAATGTTATTAATTCCAGATATGCAAGGTAGGTTTAGCATTCAAAAAATTAATGTAAAATATTAATAGAATAAAGGACAAAAACTCCAACAGATGGGGGAAAACCATTTGAAGAAATACAACATTTCATGATAAAAATGCTCAACAAACTAGCAATGGCAAGGAACCTCCTCAACCTGATAAATGACATCTACAAAAAACACAGCTAAAAATAACACTTAAAAATGAAGGACTAAATACTTTTTCTCTAAAATTTGAAACAAGACAAGGATGTCTGCCTTCATCTCTTCTCAACATCATGCTGGAGGTTCTAGCCAGGGCAGTGCAAGAAAAAGAAATAAAAGGCATTCAAGACATTATATTTTAATAAGGGTCAATTCATCAAGATATAACTATTATATAATATATTCACTAAACAACAGAGTTCCAAATACATGATACAAATATTGATAGAAGTGAAGGAAGAAATAAACAATTCTACAACAATAGCTGGGAGACTTTAATACACCACTTCCAATAATGGACATCCAGACAGAAAAGCAATAAAAAAAACAGAGGACTTGAACAGCACTGTAAACCAACTGGACCTAACAGATATATATTGAATACTCTACCCCAAAATAGAAGAATACAAATTCTTCTCAAGTGTACATGGGATGTTATCCAGAATATGTCATATGTTAGGTCACAAGACAAATCTCAATAAGTTTAAAAAGACTGAAATCATACTAAGTTATCTTCTCCAACCACAATGAAATAAAACTAGAAATCAATAACAGAGGAAACCAAAAGATTCACAAATGTGTGGAAATTAAACAACACATTGTTAACAACCAACAGGTCAAAGGAAATTAAACAACACACTCTAAAACAAGAAAAATTAGAAAATACTTAAGAGATAAATGAAAACAAAAACACAATATACCAAAACTTATGGGAGGCAGTGAAGGCAGTACTCAGGGAAATCTACAGCTGTAAATGCCTACATTAAGAAGAAGATCTTACGTCAATAACCTAACTTTACATCCTGAAGAACTAGAAAAAGAAGAGGAAACTAAACCTAAACTACTAGAAGAAAGAAAACAATAAAGATTAGACCAGAAATAAGAGACCAGAAAAAAAACAATAGATTCAAGAAAACCAAAAGTTGGTTCTTTGAAAAGATCAACAAAGTTGAAACCTTTAGCTAGACTGACAGAGAGAAGACACAAATAACTAAATCAGAAATGAAAGTGAGGACATTACTACTGACCTTATAGAAATAAGGACTAAACAGAATATGATAAACTGTGTGCCAACGAATTAGATAATGTAGATGAAACTGATAAATTCCTAGAAACACACCAATCACTAAAACGACTCAAGATGAAATACAAAATCTCAACAAACCTGTATGACAAATAGAGATTGAATCAGTAAGCAAAAACTTCCCCACAAGTCCAAAGCCAGCTGGTTTCAATGGCAAATTCTAACAAACATTTAAAGAAGAATTAACAACAATCCTCTCAAAAGCTCTTCCAAAAAAACAGAAGACAAAAAACAAAAGAGTAAGTAAAATGTTTAGGTTATAGCCATATAGTAAGCACCATAAGTTTGGGCTATTATTACTATTTACTATTAGTATTACTATTTACTATTACTACTATTACTATCATACAGCAAAAGGCTATTTATTCTCTTCTAAAAAAGTTCTACAAAGTAGACACTGTACAATCTCCCCTTGTTAATCATTACTAAGACATTTTTTTTCTTTTAAAGAGACAGCCTTTATTTTAAGGATTTTTACATTGAAGACTTCAAAAAGTGGTAGGTTTTTAGAACTTATTGACCTGTATTTAAAAGGAACTGTTGACAGAGATTCGCCAGAAATAATCTGAACAAGTGGGAAAATACAGTTAATACTACTGAAACCTACTAAAATAACTCCAGGACATACGGTTTGTCCGACATAACGATACCTCTAAATGCTGTCACCGATATGAAACTGAATGCTTCTTTTCTAAACACACAGTGGTATAATTAACAATATTCAATCACTTCTGTTCTTTCTTGAATATATAAAAATTAAAATACCAATTGAAAAATGAATATATTTTTCTCTTTCAATGTTTCTTACAGATACAATTTCAATATTTTCATTCAATAGTGGTGTGGTTTAAGAGACTTTTCATTCACAAGTCAAACAACAATCCACCCAAAAGGAACTGATAGTCTATAGGCTCATAGTGCAAATAAAGAGTTCAGGAATGCAGCAAGTGACCTTTCTAAAGTACAAAACGGATAAAATTCTTAGAAGGTACATGCAATAAGATCTACTAAGCACATGGCCATAGAACTAGAACATCTGATAATTTTCCTGGTGATTTCAATGGGACTCCAGCTGTTTCCAAACTCAACTTGAACTCTCATCTTAGGCTTCGTATTTTGCTTTTCCCGTTTCGCTAATGACACAAACATGATTCAAATCCCTGAAGTATTCATTATAGTCAAGGGCATATCCTACAACAAACTTGTCTGGAATTTCAAATCCAACAAAGTCTGGTCTATATCCAACACACTGAGGAGTCCTTTTCACCAGCAAGCCTGTAACCTTGACCATCTTCGGATTATGCTGCTTGACCAAGGAAAGCAAGGTTTGCATTGTTTTGCCAGTGTCAATTATATTTTCAACAATCAAGACATTCTTTCCAGTTAAAGTTGAGTTACTTTTATGTCACCTGTTGACTGGTCATTACGGTAGCTCTTCAGTCTGATAAAATCTACAGTCACAGGTATAGATCTATCACTACTTCTGTTCAGTGCTTTGATGTAATCCAGCAGGTCAGCAAAGAATTTATAGCCCCCACTGAGCACACAGAGGGCCACGATGTGATGGCCTCCCATCTCCTTCATCACATCTCAAGCCAGTCATTCGGTCCTGTCCATAATTAGTCCATGAGGAATAAACACCTTTTCCAAATCCTCAGCATAATGATTAGGTATACAGAATAAATCTAGGTCATAACCTGGTGCATCATCACTAATCACGACGCTGGGGCTCCGGGTAGCCATAACGGAGCCGGGCGGCGCGCGGGCTGAGGGCAGTCTGGGGAGGAGGAAGCCGATGGCCGGGCCCAGCAGGAGGCAGAGGCGCGGCGGGAAGCGGCGCCGCGCGGGAAAGCAGAGTGGTCCGCGGGAGCACTCTTCCCCGCCACAGCGCTCTTCCCCACCGCCAACGCTGCAGCTCTACTAAGACATTTTTAAGTGTTACATTTCTAACACACTGCTTCTAGAGAAATCTACATTCTATGCTAAATGGTATAGCAATATTACACAGACTCTGGAGACAGACTCTGGAGTTGACTCCTAACTTTGACACTCTGTAGTTGTAGGACTCTTAGGTAACTTAACTGTGACTGCCTCCGTTTCTTCTTCTATAAAATGGGGATAATAACAGTATACCCTTTCTTCACTGGGTTGCAGTGAGGTTTAAGTGTCTGGATGCATAGCAAGTGCAACATATATTTGCTATTATTAAACAATAATTTGTAAAATAGTAAGTTAATGTGTTAATTATATGCCACGTGCTATGATAAGCACTTAGTAAACATTATTACATTTTTTCCTTACAAAATCCCTACTGTACAGATGACAAGGGTTGAAAAGGGTTTACAAAGGTAAATATCTTGCCCTGTCATACTGCTATCAAGTGGCACAAATAGGATGCAAACCCAAATATTTCTGGACACAAAGCCAGAGCTCTTTACTTTTCAGAATGGATTCACCCCAACCTTTCCTCTCCAGGGCTAGTGACAAACAGGCATAATCAAGCACAGCATTCTTCTCCCTGATCCCAGAAGCACTGGTACAGTCTTCACTTTCTGAACACAGCCCTCCACACAGTTACTCTCAATAGAAAAGTTGGTATGAGGAATAAGATCAATTTGCAAACCTTGCTATTTAAACTGTCTCTCATACAAATAGAGGGAGAGTTTTATTTAAGGAAGATAGCCTTTATCACTCAAGTAATCAATCTATGATGAACCACAGGTAAAACATTTTTATATGTAAGGCTACTTAGAGAAATATTTCTTACAGAAAACTTAATTGATTTAAATAAAATTGAAGGCTCCTGTAAAAACAAAATATGATTTCCATACTCCTACAGAGACCCAAGGTTCTACAAAGGTGAGCCGCAACTCAAGGGAAGGTAAAGTCAGCTGGTCCCATATCCCAGTTTCAACCAGAACAACTTTGCTTTTTATCTATTCTACCTGTAGAACAGGGATTCTTCATAAATTTCATTTAGGGGGAGAAAGGTTCCTATTGCTAAATATTAATACTAAAAAACACTATTTTCTAAGATACTTGGAATTCACAAAACTATTATAAGCCCAGACTGTTCAAAACCTTTAAAAAATTCCATTTCTCTCTGATCAAGGAGAAAGAGTACTAATTACTCTGAACTAAATCAGAGTTAATAAAATCTATTGGTTAACCTGGAGTATACTAATTGACTACATGATGCTCCAGTTATTACAGCAAATACTAATAATTCCAACCAGAAGACTAATGACTAGGACTAATTTGGTCACATTTCTAGTCCCTGTCCTGACTAATTCCTCCTTCTTCTAGCTACATTGGCTACTCTCTTCCACAATTATAGGCTGAAAGCTGATTATGTATAATTCCTAAAGAAAAAGTCTTTAAAATGGTAGGGTGGAGCACAATAAAGAGAAGGTCACCAAAATAGGTATAACCGTTCAGTCAAACTGTGGCCAGTGGACATATTTGTCAAATATTAACAGCCATCCTACTTGAACCCAGAGCTGGAAAATGCTTATGGACAAAAATTATGATGAGACTTTTGGATAGCTTAGCTACAATTCTAAAATTAAAAATAACAATAGGGGAACAGTTAAGAGTATTATGTAGTACAAAAACCCAGAGGAATATTACATAACCAATAACTAAAAATATTATAAGGCAAAAAGGGAAAGCTTTTATGAGATTTTGAATACTTAACAAGGTTAAAAATAGTTATTCATACAACTATGTAGAACATGAACATACAGAATAAGATATGTAGTACTGAAGTCAAAAGCCAGGATAGTGAGTGAAAATTTTTCCTTTTTTAAAAAATTCCCAAAAAGGAGTAGTAGAGGCTCAGAGAGAAGACATACCAAGAGAGTGAATGAGGAAGGCTCAGGACAGATGGAAATCCACACAAAAATGTAGAAAGGATCAAATATTCAAAGAGAATAGGATGGGCAGAAACCCAATGAATGAGGGGTACAGAAACCCAGAGAAAGAGGTTGAAAAGAAGTAGCCCACAGAGAGAGAAACAGATAGACAGACACCAGAGTTAAAGAGGAAAGAAATATGAGGGGGTGCCACAGACCAAGAGAATGGGATAGAAACCCAGAGACAGAAAGAGACAAAGAGCCCAGAGTGAAAGGGCCAGAAACCCAGAATGTGGACAGAGACTGAAGGAAAAGGAGGTAAAAAGCTTAGAAGAACAGAGTGATTGAAAATCATAGAGAAGAAAGAGAATCAGAGATGATGAAGATGATGAGAGGATTAAAAAATATTCCCATTTATATTTAAACATATCCACAGAACCTTACAAGAATTTCATGCCTATAATGATGAAACACTGAAATCTTCTCTTTCTCATCCTCACAATGCCGTCAACTCATTCTAATGGCCTCCTCACACCTCCTTTAGGCTCATGTTCTTACCAGAGATCTCCTGCTCAGAGCTTCCCCTAAGCAATCTGAAACCCCAAAAGAAACTCTTCACAGAGCTTCAAACCCCAGTCTCTTCAAAGAGGGTTCTTTTCACGGCCTTGCCCTAGACAAAACCTGGATCCAACCCAAAGGCACTGGTTTCCTTGCACCTCTCTCAAATGAAGCCTGCTCTCAATCCTCAACATATTCTAGGACAAGAGAGCAATACCGATAAACTGCTAGCTCTTTGCTCAAACAACGTCACCTCTCCCTCCTTCCTGACTCCTAAGAGCTCTACAACATGACTACACACCCTATCTACCCAACCTTGTCAATGTCATCTCTCCACTTAAGAGTCCCACCACCACCACCTAGAAGTCTTACATGTATATGTCTACTGGGCATCTCTCTATTTGCATATCCCAGAGGCATTTCAAACTACTAGTTTATTATTTCCTCCCCCTAAACTCTTCTAATATATATACATAGGCAATATATAATGCTCTTCACAAGACATTTAGATCCCTTTCTAAACAGCAGCTCTGAGTTCACTCTCAGTAACCTACTCTTGGAGAGTTAGAACTAACAAACCTGAGCTCGCAAACCTAGAGCAGAATCCATTTTCTCATATGAGAAATATTAGTTTACTACCTGGTCTCTTGAGTGATGTTAGTCCTGCCAGAACAATTCAGAAGCAAGGAAGTGAAGATCATGAGTAGGGGAAGAAGAAATTATCATTTTGGTGGCTGGAAGATTATGGAAGTTCCTTAACCTATATACTTCTGCATATCTTTAGAAAGCCTTCCCTTTTTTGACAACGGAGGATCATTATTTTCAGCAACACATCACAACTTTTCTTCCTTTCTGTTCTCTTAATGGAGCTAGGCAAAATTAAAAGGGGTCTTTTTTTCACTTTGGAAAACTTACAACACTCAAGAGAAAGTTCTGAGATAAATGAAATACTAGAAAGTATATGTATTTCTTTTTTATAATAGAGAGAAGTGCATTGTCCTTCAGGTTATCTTCCCTTAATGACTTCTCAATTGCTCTTTATCTGTAAGACCATCTAAGATAAATAAGCAGCTCTGAAGAGCAGCAGGGAGGAAATCATCCTCTGCGGTACACAGATAACAGTCAGTCCATTGTCACTTCTTCTGCAGGATTAAGTAAGGGTAAGGGCAGATTGTGATGGGGGCTTCCACCAAACCAAAACCAGACAGGTAAGCCTTTAGGTGCTACCACAAAAGGTAGTCCTGAAAAGGTTTGTTCAAAAGGTTTGTGCTTCCCTTTCTGCTCTTTATCTTCGTAAGAATTAAATGAGTTAGTATTTGTAAAGCACTAAAACAGTGCCTGGCATACAGGAAAAGCTACATACATATACACACACACACATATATCTATATATATGTATTTTTTTCTTTTCCACTATGGTTTATTACAGGATATTGGATATAGTTCCCTGAGCTATACAATATGACCTTGTTGTTTATCCAGGGAAAGCTATATAAATTAAGTAATCAAGAGAAGATGTTTAAGGGGCTTTGTAGGGAGGCCTTTGCAAATGAATCCACATGCAGTTCAGTGGTTCATGGAACAAATAGTTCTGACCTTTACGTTCCTCCCTGGGGTATTATAATGTCTAGCATTTAATAACAAAACCCATAGGGATGCGAAATTCCATTATAAGAGTGCTGTGCACACAACAGATGCTCCATAATTTTATTTGGGAAGGGACAGGAAAAAGTAAAAACATGTCAAAACAGGTAAGATCAAAGACATAACAGGCAGTTTGCTACGTTAAAAAAAAAAAAAAAAAAAGGAGCATGAACCAAATAATGGGCTTTAGGAACAAAAGAGCTCAAATATTTGAGGGTTTATGGTCCTTAATACAAGCAGAGGCCATCATTTAAACTTAAAAAAAAAAATTAAAAAAAAAACACCTAAGAAATGAGAGTCACTAAAGGGCCAATCTGCTAATTATGGTTGTTAGAACATTAGCTATCATATACACACACGCGCGTGCACGCGCGCAACAACTATATATCTGTAGGCATGTATATCATAATTCTGGCTTAATACATAGGTATTTTCCCATATTACAGGCTCTGTCATGAAAAAAGAATTTCTAAGAAAATAATCTCAATAAAAGTTAATGGGGAAAAAAAAAAAAAGTTAATGGAAAATGATTAAATGGTACACTGGGAAATATGTGAGTAAAAAGAACTGGGCTAGAAATCAAGAGGTATTATGGATCTAAGGGCTTTGGGACAGTATAAGCATGGTATGTGAGGTCCAAAAATATCAAATGAACTTATCCAAAATAATGTTTATTTAGTCAAAAAGATGAAGTGCTTATTACTTGCCCTCCCCCTTACCCCAAACCAGTGAAGGAAGACTGAATCTGGGAAGAAGGAACAGTGAACAGACAGAAAGAAAAAGACCATGGTAAAACAGAAGAAACTGGTTTTCTATGCTTCCAACTCCCGTGAGTACAGTGACATTAGCCATTGCATCTTCTAAAGAGAAAGACCAAGGGGGTCG
The DNA here is from genome assembly GCF_003676395.1 of Aethalodelphis obliquidens. Classification (NCBI taxonomy): domain Eukaryota; kingdom Metazoa; phylum Chordata; class Mammalia; order Artiodactyla; family Delphinidae; genus Aethalodelphis; species Aethalodelphis obliquidens. The sequence continues at coordinate 65,833,741 of NW_020837945.1, forward strand.
GGGTAGGGGGCAAGGGGGATCCAAAGCATGAAATCTTCTTTAATTATCCTTTGCTTTCACAGAATTAAATGTGATCATAAATAGTGATCACTTATTAAGAAGTTCTGTAATATTATATCTTTTCCAAATTTTTCCCTAGCCAAGGATAGGTTAAACATGCTTCCCAATGTTTAAGTCTCATTCTGGTCCTACCAAAGTCCTCCTGCTTCCCTTTCCCCTCCAACACTTCCACTTAACAATATGACATCATTTTCCTCCCTCCAATAAACAGGTGAACTATCATGGGGCTCCAGAAGCACATAAGGAACACAAAAGGTTTTAAAATATATACATATTTGCTTTAGAACTGAAGACAAGTGTTTTAAAAAGAAGAAAATTCTTAAAAATTAATCCCCTCTATCATTTCATTAACATTTTCCTGATATAACTAATGATATTCAATAATCATATCTTGAGGTCAGAATCACTAGGGCCTGTGTTTTGGAATACTTCCATTCAATGAGCAAAGCTGTTTCAAGGGGAAGGGGGGATATGGACTATTTCTAGAAGAATAACAAGTCTATCACAATATTCAGTATCAACGTTCTACAAGACTTACCTTTTCACCACTTGAGTAGAAGAAATAACGCAATCGGACTATGTTACAGTGATCTAGCTTTCTCATGATTTGGAGCTCTCGGTTCTGAAAAGGAAACACATGAAAATATTTTTTAAAGGATAACTGCTATTCATATTGACTAAGATGCTTCTGAAATAACATTAAGCACTAAAAAGAGCAGGCTATAGATATGTTACTAAAAAGTGTCATCTATAGACCAGTCTGTGAACTATTTATTACTGTTCTGCAATAAGATAAATATAGAAATTGAGAATAAGTGTTCAGACTCTTTTATTGCAATGTGAAAGAATAATTTGATATCTATGAATCTTATAATTAAAAGTGGGGCCTATAGTTTGTATTTTCTTAAAATTCACTTTTCTCATAATTCATTTTTATTGTATTTTATAAAAAATATCAGTCTTCAATGAATTGGAAATTTTTAAAACCAGTAAGTACCTCACTACAAATAGCTTGAGAAGCACTGGTCTACAGTATGTAAGAGTTATCTGAAAGAAGCTATTATTACTATAATTTTTGCAACTATAATAAAAATCAAACTTCTCACCAAACAAATAAATTTGGGTGCCAAGAAAACTCTCACAAGCCCTATTATTTTCCAAGATACAGTGAAAACTCTGAGCGTTAGCCCCATTAGAAGGGCTCAGTTGCCAGAGTTAAAATATGACATGCTGGAAATTGTACAGTCCTGGTAAATTTATAGATTCTACAAATAATATTCCCTTTGGGGAGTTTCAAAATTATGCTTCAAGAAAATAAAACATTAAATAATATGACAACTTCCTAACACCATGAATTTTGCAGTAATAAATTTGAAGAGTACATGTATATTTATAACAATTCCAACCATTATACTTAGCTGTCAGAAATCCAGTTAATAAAGTCCAAATTATATAACACAGAGAAAGAATACCAAAATGTCTGTTAAGCGGACAGAAAACATACAATTTCAATTAAAATGGTGATTTAGAAGAGCTAGAAACATAAAGTACATACCTGGGAATTTGGAAGGTAAATAATGTTATGGTTAGAAAACAAGGCCAAAATATAGAGGGGTGGGGGGTGTACTGCGGACAAAGAGCCTAATAAGCAGAACCGTCCTAGAGCAGAGTGGGCTCCAGTTCTTGGAAGATGGTAGCAGAAATAAGCAAATGTTCCTCCTCCTCTAGAAACTTCCAATAGACTCTATGATGGTTCTAGCATGTCCTCTAAAAGGAAATAGGAAACTCAAGATGACTCTCCTTCTGTCCCTTTAAACTGACTATGAGAGCTGGGCTTATGTACACAGTGATATTTAAAATCCTTTTATAAAATATCCATCTTTCACTCCATTACTTGTTATAAAATGTTTATAGCTGAAGCAATAAACAGAAACTTAAGAGAGTACAGTATACTTGCTTTAACAAAAATAATAACTTGTATCAGACTCTGAGTTTTGACTGTTACAGAGAAGGACACAGAAAATTTTACAAATTTCAAAACTTTCCATTTCTTCCAAATTGAAGCTATTTCTGAAGTATGGCTATACTTTGCCAATTCACATCTAAGTAGCTAGTTTTGTGGGAGAACTGCTAGTAAGCTAAGACTCACTCTTCTCAGATATTAAGATTGTTTTTAACATAGACACCCATACACCCATGTTAAAATAAGCTATCTATTTTTCCGGACTCATTAACCAAGGTAACAGAGAACTATTAAATTCCCAGATAACAGAAGTTGTGTTAAGGTTATGCATATGATCTTTTATCAAAAAGAATGCATAAGTGAAGCAAGTACAAGGACCAAATATTCATCTAGGGACTTCCCTGGTGGCACAGTGATTAAGAATTCGCCTGCCAATGCAGGGGACACGGGTTTGAGCCCTGGTCCAGGAAGATCCCACATGCTGCAGAGCAACTAAGCCCGTCCACCACAACTACTGAGCCTGCGCTCTGGAGCCCGTGAGCCACAACTACTAACCCTACGTGCCGCAACTACTGAAGCCCACACGCCTAGAGCCCGTGCCCCACAACAAGAGAAGCCACTGCAATGAGAAGCCCACCCAACACAGTGAAGAGTAGCTCCCACTCACCACAACTAGCGAAAGCCAGTGCACAGCAATGAAACACCAAACACAGCCAAAAAAAAATTTCCCTAAAAGATCCAAAATATAAATTTCATAGAGCAATATTTTAAATTATTAATCAAGCCAATATTAGACAAAGTTCATGTCTGAGATGAATTTAATACACAACTATCCCAAGCCTAATCATTTTTACTGAGTCATTCTTTATTAGTACACTAATGACATACTAATTCTACAGAAAAAAATTATTCTACAAATACAGTGCGCCTATTCTGTGACAGGCATCATTTACAGTATTAAGGATATGGCAGTGAACAAGACTAACAAAGTTCTTATCCTCATGAAACTTTCAGTCTATGGAGGACAGGGAGGAATAAACAATATATTTTCATGTAAAGTAAGAGGATAGATCATGATAGAGAGAAAGGGTTATTATTTTAGATACGGAAGTCAGAGTAGACCTCACAAAGAAGGTAAGATCTGAACACAAATCCGAATGATATAAAAATGAGAACCATGTGAGGATATGGGAGAAGAGCACTACAGTTACAGGGAACTCCAAATATAAATGCCTAGAGGTGGGCTTGGTATATTCAAAAATAGCTAGAAGAATAATGTGATTGCAACATGTTGAGTAAAGGAAGAGGCGGGAGACAAGTACAGAGAGAGGCAGGTGGTATGTCATATAAACTCTTATTAATAATGGTGAGAAACTGAATTTCACACTAAATGTAAAGGAAAGCCAATGAGGCCAAGAAAATGACATAATCAGACTTACATTTTTAAATGATCATTCCAAAAACTAAAAATAAATTTGGGGGAGAAAGTGGATCAAGAGTTCTGTTTGAAATCCTTATTAGACATCCAAGTGAAAACACTGAGGCTCAAGGTAGAAGGTGGGGCTGGAAATATATGTCTGGAAGTCATCGCATAAAGGGGACTCAAAGCAAGGGGACCTAATAATATCACCTAGGGAAGAAGTTTAGAAAAATACATATATATATTCATATATCTATATATCTATATCTGTCTATTTATCTATCTACCTACCTACGTACCTATCCATCCATCCGTTCATCTGTCTGTCCGTCCACAGGTATAAAAAGGAGTAAATCAAGTGAAGTAATCAGTGAAGCAGGATGAAAAGCAAGAGAGAAGATTACCTTAGAAGCCAAGTAAAATAAGTTTTCAGGAAAAGGCCCTGACCATTTATATCAAAAGCTGCTGAAAGGCTGATTAAGATGAAAATAGAAGACAACTGGATATGGCAAATGCAGGATGTTAGTGACTCTTACAAGAGTGATTTCAGTGGTGACAAAAGTCTGACTACAGTGAATTAAATTGGGGTTGGGAGACAAGGGAAAGAACTAAGAAGTCAGAAAGTTCAAAGAGAAATGAGATTTTCAGCTCTAGCGGAATGAAGAAATCAGCAAATTCACTCCCCCAAAACACCTGTAAAAAGAACTGCATTGTAGAAAACAATCATTTCAGGGCTCAGGAAATCAACCAAAAGCAACAACAAATCAAAAAGCATTTATTCAAGAAACACTGCTAGATACTGGAGTTATGACAGTGGGGGCTGGTGACCTTCTTGCTAGGGAATACTACCTTCCCCCACAATCACCTCCCAGCTCAGCCCACAGCTCTGCTACCCTGAGGATTCAACACCAGGTGGAGAAAATGACAGACTGGCAGAACACTAAGAAATATAACAGGGAGATCCTGAAAATGGAGAGGCTAAATAAGCTCTGCACATACCCTTGGGCTGATTTAGAGGCTGTGCACATATGCATGGGAGATCCAAGAAGGCCTCTGGAGAAAGTAAAAGCTGAGGCTGACTTAAAAACTGCCTGAATTTTTAATGTACAGAACCCGTGTACAGAAGCATCCAAAAAATGATGGAAGCTTTATAAACTCAAAATGTTTGAACATAATCTCTCACCAATAACTGGCTGACCACTAAGCCATGCAGACAAAGAGTAACTCCTAAGAAATGAGGAGAAAAAATTAAAATTAGAATAAAAATTTAACACAGAATTCAGGGGCTTCAAACTGGGGAGGAGAAAGATTCTATAGATTAGCTGCAGGTAAGTTACAAAAAAAAGAAAGAAAACCCCCAAAACAAGTTTCAGGGCGAATAAAAAAAAATTAACAGAATCCAGAGTTGCTACAATATATTATCCAACATTTCCAACTGTCCAAGAAAATTGTGAGACCTGCAAACAACAGGAAAAGTTGACCTACACTCAGGTAAAAAAGAAAAGGAGCCAACAGAAACTGACTCTGGGTAGACACAGCTGTTGGATTTAGCAGACAAGAATACAAAGCAGGTATTATGTTCAAAGAATGTTAAGCTTCTTGACACTGGCCTTGGCAATGATTTTTTAGATTTGACACCAAAAGCAAAGGCAACAAAAACAAAAATAAACAAGTGGGACTACCTCAAATTAAAAACCTCTGCACGGCAAACTATCAACAAAATGAAAAGACAACCTATGGAATGGGATAAAATATTTGCAAATCATGTATTAGATAAGGGGTTAATATCCAAAATATATAGAACTCATACAACTCAACAGCAAAATAAAGAACAAAACAAAACAAACCTCAAATAATCTGATTTAAAAATCGGCAAAGGACCTGAACAGGCATTTTTCCAAAGAAGACATACAGATGGCCAACAAGTACATGAAAAGATGCTCAACATCACTAATCATCAGGCAATGCAAATCAAAACCACACCTGTTAGAATGGATATTATCAAAAAGGCAAGAAATAACCAGTGTTTGTGAGGATGTAGAGAAAGGGAACCTTGGAAATGTACACTGGTGCAGCCACTATGGAAAATAATAGTACACTGGTGGAAATGTACACTGATGCAGCCACTATGGAAAATAGTATGGAGGTTCCTCAAAATATTAAAAATAGAACTATTTGAGGAGCTTTTTATGGAAATGTTACCATTTTGACCTCTATTATTTCAGTATATCATTGTAATGAATAAAGAGTTAAAAGCAGGAAAAAAAAAAAAAAAGAACTATCAAAGGATCCAGCAATTCCACTTCTGGGTATATATCCAAAGAAAATGAAATGACTATCTCAAAGAGATACCTGTACTGCCATGTTCACTGCAGTATTATTTACAACAGCCCAAGACATAGAAGCAATCTAAGTGTCCATCAACAGCTGAATGGATAAAGAAAATGTGTGTGTGTGTGTGTGTGTGTGTGTGTGTGTGTGTGTGAGAGAGAGAGAGAGAGAGAGAGAGAGAGAGAGAGAGAAGAGAGAGAGAGAGAGAGAGCGAGCATTATGCTAAGTGAAGTAAGTCAGACAGAGAAAGACAAACACTGTACGATAACACATGTGGAATCTAAAAAAGCCCAACTCATACAAACAGACTAGAAAGGTGGCTGCCAGAGGCTGGAGGTTGGGGGAAAGGAGGAGCTGGTCAAAGAATATAAACTTCAAATTATAACATAAACAAGTTTTGAGAATTTCATATACAGTATGACTATAATTAATAATACTTATTGTATATCTGAAAGTTGCTGAGAGAGTAGACCTTAAATGTTCTCACTACAAAAAAGAAATAGTAATTACAAGCCGTGATATGTTAGCAGATGCTATGATGGTAATCATTTTGCTATATATAACTGCATGAAATCAAAATGTTGTACCTTAAACTTACACAATATTATACATCAATTGTATCTCAATAAAGCTGAAAAAAATTTTAATATATACTAAATAAATTAATATGTTCAAAGAATTAAAGGAACTTATATTTTAAAAATTAAAGAAAAATATGATGACAACTATACAAGTAGAAAACTTCAATAAAGAAATATTAACATTTAAAACCTGGAAATACTAGAGATGAAAAGTGTAACAAATAAAAGATTCACTATGGGTTCAAGATAAGATTTGAGGTGACATTAAAAAAAAAATCTGTGAACTTGAAAACAGAGAATTAGAAATTATTCCATTGAAAAACCAAAGAGAAAAATAAGACAGCAGAAAAATGAACAGGGCCTCAGAGACCTGCTGTAGGATAATGTCACACCTACCAAACAACTAGAAATATGTATAAAGGCAATCAGAAAAAAGACCTACCAAAATATGGATAAAGGCAACATCAGAAAAGAGGAAAAAGAAAAAGGAGAAAAAATATATTTGAAGAAGTAATTGCTGAAAACTTCCCAAATTTGATGAAAAACACTAATCTACTGAACCATAAAGCTTAATGAACCCCCAACAGAATAAACACAAAAAGATTCACATGGAGGCACAGCACTTTTGAACTGAAGCCACAAAAGAAGAATAATGAAAGCAGTAAAAGAAAAATGATTCAGCATATACACGGGGAAAACAATATAATTAACAGCTGACTAATCATCGAACTAATGGAGGCTAGAAAGCAATTAAAAAAAAAATCCAAATGCTGAAAGAAAAATAATAAACCCTGTCAACCAAGAATGCTATATACAAAAAAATTATTCTTCAAACAGGAAAGGAAAAATAAAAACATCCTCAGATTTTTTTTTTAAATGGTGAATATTCTATGGCAGAAGGCCTGTCTTTTAAAAATACTAAAGCAAGTCTCTCAGGCTGAAACGACACCAGAAGGTAATTCAGATACACAAGGAGAAATAAGACCACTACAAATGGTAAATATAAATGGGAAAATAGAAAAAACTACACATTTTTTCTTTTCTTAATTTCATCAGACATAAACTCTACAAAGCAATTATGATAACAGTGTGTTAGTAGGCTTATAACAGAAATAGATATAATACATACGACAATAATAGCAGGAAGGAGAGAGCAGAAAAGGTATTTTGGAAAAAAGGTGCTATATTTTACTGGAATTAAGTCAGTAACTAAACTGAAGCAGACTGTGATAAACTGAAATGCACACTGTAATTCCTAAAGCAGCCACTAAGAACATAATTTTTTTAATATTGAAAATCAACACCGGGGGCTTCCCTGGTGGCGCAGTGGTTGAGAGTCTGCCTGCCGATGCTGGGGACACGGGTTCGTGCCCCGGTCCGGGAAGATCCCACATGCCGCGGAGCGGCTGGGCCCGTGAGCCATGGCCGCTGAGCCTGCGCGTCCGGAGCCTGTGCTCAACGGGAGAGGCCACAACAGTGAGAGGCCTGCGTACCGCAAAAAAAAAAAAAAAAAAAATCAACACTGAACCTAAAATGGTACACTAAAAAAGTTGTTCAACACAAAGGGAGGCAATAAATGAGAACGGAGGAACAAAAACAACACGAGAGATACAGAAAACAAAGAGCAACATGCAGGGGTAAATCTAGTCATATGAAAAACTATGTAAAATGTGATTAAGCATACAGTCAAAGGCAAAGATTGTCAGACTGGAGAAGAAAGCAAGCTCCAACTATATTCTTTCTACAATAGGCACTCTTTAGATTCAGATTCAAAGACATAATAACTTGAGCATAAAATGATGGAAAAACATGCCATGAAAACAGCAACAAAAGAGATCTGGAGTGGAAATGTTATTAGCAAAGTAAATTTTAAGGGAGATAAGAAATATTCCCATTTCCTACCAGATAAAGTCTAAATCACTTCATAATCTCGTCCCTCTTTATCAACTCAATCTTACCCTCTGCTCAAGGCCAATGAGATCATAACTAGATCCCACTTCTCACTCTTCTTGAGTATATTACTTCACTCCCAGTTCTAAGCCACTGATCACACTTAGCATCACTGGAATGTCTCTACCCTCCCTCCCTCCTACATATATTCTACCCATCCTTTAAGTTCCTATTTAACTCCCACCTCTTCAAGGCCATCTCCAGCTGCCCCCACTCACACTAATCTTTTCCAATATCTAAATTCCTGTAGCACCTAAGAATTATTTTGGAATTTATTATATACTCTATTAGCTTTGTTTTATTTTACAACTATAGTTCAGTGCTGTTATATAAAACACTGCTTTTCAAAAAGCAGCTTATAAAAATCATATATATCACTGGAGACACACACACACACACACACACACACACACACACACACACACACACA
>NW_020837945.1:66456916-66634317 GCF_003676395.1 Aethalodelphis obliquidens
GTGTGTGTGTGTGTGTGTGTGTGTGTGTGTGTGTGTGTGTGTGTGTGGTTGTGCAGAGATCTTGCTTTTGTCTATATTCAGACAGATTCAGATTGGCTTGGTTTTGCCTCACTTGCATCATGGTCTCAGAGGACCTTTTATCTGATGTTGGTGATCTGTGAGATTCCGTTTGGCAGAAAAGCATCACAGCCTAGCTATGAGTGCTAGGTTCCTTCTTAGCTATGAGGGGCTGCTTTTCTCTCTCTCACTTATTTGAAATAGATGTAAAAGATGAGGTAGTATATGGATAGCAGGAAGATGGATTAAGAGTGTTTAGACAGGGTATATGAACAAAGAATTTACTTGTGATTGGTTGTTTATGTGTGAGAGGCAGTAAAGAAACTTATTCTGTTTGAAATACATCAGTAGAATCTAGTGTTAATGTTGAAGCAGAGATGTCTAGTTTGTTTATTCCTTACTAGGGGAAGAGGGGTTGGGGGTGGGGTTATGTGTCAGTCATATATTGGGCTATTTAAAACTAAATGTTTGCATACTTACTATGTGCCAGACATTAAGTGCTTGTGTGATCTCTTTTAATCTCTTGGGTTAATTAGGTTAGAAAAGAAGGATGCATAGCCCTGGCATTGGGAATAAGGACCAAACTGGAGATCCAAGTGGGGCTAGTGGTGTTAAGTAATATTTAAGAGTGTGAGTTTCATCATAATAGATTGGGTTTGAATCCTGCCACCACCTCCCAATTAGTAGTGATAAGATCTTGAGCAAGTTACTCAACCCCTTAGAACCTCTGTATTTTACAGATTTAAATGGGCAATAATAATAATACTGTCTTCAGATGACTGGCAATACTTGTACTTAGTAAGCACTCGGTATACAGTAGCTGCTTTTATTACTTTTCTCTTATTGGCTATGTGCCTTTGGACAAATCACATAACTCAGATCCTCAGTTCTGACGTCATTTTACAGGATTGGTATAGGGATCAAAAAGTGTAAATTGAAGCGCTTTAGAAAGAAAGCACTTATACAAATAAGATAAATGTTAATGACTAATATATTGTTTCTCAAGTGTTTGAATTTACTTGACAAGAAAGGACTGTGGTAGGGTTATGATATTTTTGGATCAAGTTATACAGGTTCTTGAATGTTAGGATGAGAAATTTAGATTTGATGCTGTGGACTTTAGAAGTTCAGCCATCAGATAGACTTTAGAGCAGGGGGATGAGATGATTCAAATGGTGGTTTAGGAAACTTGGAATTGGAGAGGGAGAGCCTAAAGGTTCAAAGACCAGATTTAGGAAGCTAAATTTCAGGCTAAGTAATGGTGGCCCAGATTAGTGAAATAATAGTAGAAGTGAAAAATCTGTGATGTTTCTAAGGAATTACTACAATATAATTATAAGCTGAATGTGAAGGCTGTAGAAATAACAATAAAGGCTTCTTGAACTTTAATTTTGGAAATGGATTGGTTAAAGTTATTTAGATGTAAATAGTTAATAAATTCGAAGAAATAACCTTGTTACAATGTACAGAATGACCAGAGACTTTCGGTTTTAGGTACTTATTTGGCTTTCCCCATGACATAGACTCAAATGTGTACTGTCCAAAAAGAAAACTGTTGGAAAAGGATACAGGTTTCAGTGGTAAGCTGTAAAGAATTTGATTTTAAGTTAAAGTAAGTATATGTATGTTAGAAATGTTGTGATTAAAATCTGTTTGCTGTGCTGCAGTGAGGGGTGAAATTACTTTGAAATGCTTCAAAAAATGATAGATGGATAGATATGTGATAAATCAAATATAGAAAAATGTTAATTGTAGAATCTCAGTGGTGGGCACATGGATGTTCACTGTAAACTTCTTCAATCTTTTCCATGTTTTTGAAAGTTTTAATAATAAAATGTTGGAGGAAGAGTGGAGATATAAACTGTTTGCTAAAGGCTAGTCTTGAGAATTTCTCTTCCCTGACCTGAGACTTTTGTTTTCTCTATAGGAACTTTCCGCTGTACTTTTTGCCATACAGAGGTAGAAGAAGATGAATCAGCAATGCCCAAAAAAGATGCACGCACACTTTTGGCAAGGTTTAATGAACAAATTGAGCCCATTTATGCTTTGCTTCGAGAGACAGAGGATGTGAACTTGGCCTATGAAATACTTGAGCCAGAACCCACAGAAATACCAGCCCTGAAACAGAGGTGAGTGTAGGCCCTGTGCTCTTACCAAGAACACTTTTAAGCTTGCCCTTGTTTTAACTACCTGTACTTTGGAGAGCAGGATTGGGTGAGTAATTTACCAGGAGACTAAAAACTATAAGATTATGTGGATTCTAAGCTCTGCCACACATGTCGTATTAACTTGTGCCTGTGATGAAATTTGTTTGTACTGAATGCAGAACAGTATGAGCCCTAGGCAAAAATCTTTAAATAGTCAGGTTTGACTTGTAAGTACTCAATCTGCTTGGGCCCACTGCAACTCAGCCAATTGTTAGTTAGTCCTAAATTGGTTGTGCCTTTTGGGGATATCTGAATTTTCCTAGTCAAGTTCTGAAGCCTGAAGTTCTTTAAGGAATACAGCTTTCACTTTTTTTGTATGTTTGTTTTTGAAGTTTTTAACCACACATTTCTTGCCTTCCTTAGTTTTCAATGCAACTTTCTTGAAAGCGAAGTATAGTGGGTGTTACCTATGGGTTAATACTTCTTACTGTGGCTCCCTATTTTTGTCAGTGTACTCTAAGTTTTGAATTGCAGAGACAGCCTTAATTTTGCCATGCCATAAAAAGTGGTTTTTCTTCTTTGAAAAGTATAACTGAGAATTGAGGTCAGAGAGTACTCTCCTATTCTTCCCTTTTTCTTTCTTCTTCCCAGTTTCAAGCTGAGGGCTTTTAGAGTTTATACCCGTCTACTCCCTTCCATAGAACACAATAGTCCAAGTTGTAACTGTATAGATTTTGGGAGCACTCTTAGTATTTTGTGCCCTCTGGTACTGATGCTGCAGAAAAGCCAGTTCTGGGCAGTCCTGAGCAAACTGAGTTTCTTTTTGGTGGTTAAAAACAATCCAGTTATACAGAAGGTTTTGTATCTGTACAAGTTATTGTGAATTTTCTTTTCTAGCATCTGTGTCAGTTAGGATACCTTTATCTGTGATAACAGAAAACCAACTAGAAGTAGCTTCAACAGTAGGAAAAACTTTCTAGCATGACCAGAAGCCCTTAGGTAGCACAATTCAGAATTAATTCCACAGCTCAGTTACATCTTCAAGGATCTAGATTTGTTTCATACTTACTCGCCGAACTTGGCCTGTTGGTTTTCCTCTTGGCACCACCAGGGGAGCTAGCCTAAGGTGGTCACATTTAGATGAAAATGTTCAAGCACAGAAAATTGGACCATCCCTTCCTTGTGTCCTGTTTTAAGATGGAAAAAAGCTGTAACATAAGACTTTAAAATATAGTAAGACAAATAGATAGATTGGGTACAGAGAGATGGCCTCGTAGGCCTAGACTCAGAGTGGGCCAGCAAATAACTGATGAAAAAGCTATAGGAAAGAGTGATTTACAAAGCAGCCCTGGTACAGCTAAAGGCAGTAGTTACAAGGCATGGATTAAGTGACCAGATCAGCATGGTTTGTACAACTAGAGAGGGTGCATTTTTTTGATAGAAAAAGTGGCAGTGGGTCTGTAGATATCCAGAGGCAGAACAGGAGGGAGGGATGGGATGAACCCACGATTACCTCCAGAGGTTGGTCAGAAACACAGTATTCTCAGGGAGAGATGTAATGGGCCAGTCAGAGACATGGATACGTCAGAGAAATCTCAACTAAACATGAGACAAAACTCAAGTAGATGTGAGTGGGCCCAGGAAGAAATGAGGAGCAATGGAGTAAGCAGATATGAAGTAGGACCAAAGAGAAGGAAAAACAGTGAATGGCTTCTGAGAGAGAGAACTGATACAGAACTTAAAGATAAATGAAGAAGTATTGCTTAGGCTCAGAATGAGACAGCCCACTACACAGGAGACAATCCAGGATTCATGGAAAAGATTTAGGAAAAATGGCAGAGAAGTAAAGGAGAAACATAGGGCCAAGAGAATCAGTCAGCAGACACAGAAACAAACACAGCAAAAGGTATGGAGAAAGATACAGAACAGGTACTAAATAAGCAGGTAGTTCATGAAATATGAAGATAGTTTGTGCAATAAAAGAGCTGTCTAAACAGAAAGGGAGGGACAGTCATGCCTAGAACTTGATGCAGAAAAGCATCAGTAGCAGGCAAAGAAAGACAAGGTGTGAGCTTAGACACACAGAAAATCAGGTATATTCAAAAGAATGTGGAGCACATTGAAAGTGAAACGATCAGATAAAACGGGGAGCAGCAGAAAGGCTGAAAACTCATAGAGATGAGGAAACGTTAAGTGACTAGAGAAAGATAAGGAATGATCCAACCTGGAACAGAAGATCATGGATAGTAGAAGTAAGAAGCAAAAAAAAAATACACTCAGAAACAGATCATGGTTGCTGTGGGGTAGAAATAATGGTTGGGCCTGGATTTGGAGAGTCAGCATAGGTGCAGAGATGGACAGATACAACTTGAAAAGAAGCTGATCTCTGCATAAAGATTTGCCTTATTTGGTGAGTCGCAGAATATTAATTCTGAGTTGAAGTCTGGCTTTGTAGAATACTATTCTAGCCTCTCAGCACACAAAAGAAAGGGAAAAGCCCACAGAACTACTTTGAATTCTTCTGGGTTGAGCTGAGAGCATGCTTTTTAAAATATAACATGTGTTTTGTTTTGTTTGGGGTTTTTGTTTTGTTTTTAAACAAAATACTCATCAAAGATGTTACTGGGAGAGATTGTCACCAGACTAGTGTCTTTAAGTGGATTATGTCACTATTTCATTCTCCCCTCTGTCTAAGTAGACTTATTTAAACATCTTAATCTGTACAACCTCAATCATTTATATACACCTAATGCATTTATATACACCAGAGGATTCAGTGTTTCAGAAACTTAAATATAAATATGATGGGTTGTTCTAACCAATGTAACTTTCACCCTGTGGTATAAGAGCGGATTTTCCAGAATTATGAAAGCATGTGTGCATGATTGCTAGATAGAATTTATATGTAATTCTTCAGTAACTACTTCCCCAGCTGCCCTTCTTTTCTAGCACCAAGACTTCAAATTTTCTTCTTCCCTTCCTCCTCTAATCTTGTTATATAGCAAGGACCGTGCAGCAACTGCTGCTGCAGCTGCTGGCCTGGCAGGTGGGCACCACCGGGAAGCATGGGCCACCAAGGGTCCCTCTTATGAGGACTTATACACTCAGAATGTTGTCATTAACATGGATGACCAAGAAGATCTTCATCGAGCCTCACTGGAGGGGAAATCTGCCAAAGAGAGACCTATTTGGTTAAGAGAGAGCACTGTCCAAGGAGCATATAGTTCTGAAGAGATGAAGGAAGGTAAGAGTAGAAGAAGTAAGATGAATATGTCTTGGGTATGGTAGAAAATGAACTTGACCTAGGAAATCACCTGGGCAATTCTTAGTTTTATTGGAAACCCACTGTGTCTGTTTTGTAAAACAATTGCATTATAGCAGGAAGTAAATTGAGCAATAAGCATTAAAACCAACCAGTATACTTGTATTAAACTTCAACTTAGTTGAAAAAACAGACAGCTTTTTAAATTTCCATTTTAGATTTAAGAAATTGTCATTTTTTATGTTAATTTCTTGAAAAAGTACTCTTGTGTTCAAAGTGGCCAAATTCATTTCTTCTTTAATCTTCTGTTGCCCTAACTTGCATGCATTTTTGTTTCTTTGAATTAGGAGCCATAACTATATACTAGTTATGTTGTCTCCTCATAAATACCAAGGAGATGCGCTACTTGAAATATATAAAAAGATACCAAATGAGTAAAGACAAGGATTCTCACCATCCAAGAAGATTGGCAAAACTTTATACTAGAAGATTTTGGAAATCTCTGTGAGCCCTGAAGGGTTAAGAATTATATAATAATCAGAAGCTTGAGAACTGCACGATTTTACTTTTTAAATGTTAGTCTCAAATTACTGGATTCAGAGACTTTGGGTGATGATGGTTTAGGACTAGATAGAAAATGGGAGACTAAAACTGGATAAGTATTGCTCAGAAACTGGGAAACAGAGGTGAAAGAGGGAGTCTGTCCCTCTGGTTAGATTTCATCAGCATTAGAATCTACCCGTCCCTATTCCTAGGTTATGTGTCATTACTAACGTATCACTTGAGTCTGTTTCTTTAATACTAAAGAATCATCAGTAATTAAAAACCACTTGTTTTTTGACTTTTTTTTCTAAACTCTTTTCCCTTCATAATTAGCATTTCTTTACTGTGTATGCTAAGAATTGTAAAAGTAGTGTGGAGTTGGGTAGTCATGGTAAAAGCAGATGTGTGATTCTCTAGTGTGATTCTCTTTCGTGTTTTAATTCCAACCAGAAAAAAGTTTTCCTTGGCAATCATACTTTACTCTCCCTCCTTCCCACTGATTACCTTGGCTATGAGGTTTAGTTATTTTGCTGCATATTGGTTTAGATTACATAGTAGTTAGGCTGTCAACTATTTAATAGGTTCGTTTTCCCCAACTTGGCTTCTTGCCTGTTCTTGAAGCAACCAAGCCTTTTTTTCTGTGAACTTAGGAACAAAAGTGAATGAAATAAAACTATTGTTAGCAAGTATTGTATACAGTTAGGCTCATATGTTTAACACTCAATGTTTATAATTCCTAGAATGGTACAACTTGAATCATAAGGGCTTTAAATAAGTCATCTAGTCTACCCTGTTCCCTTTTGTAAATATTTCCTTCTATGTATAAAATAGGATATGCTTTTATGTCTAAATTTGTCTTCGTTAGGTTTTATTATAGTTGAATAGGCTCTATCCAGTGAATGTGTGAAGTGAGTCTTATTTGTCCTACACTTAATTTTCCTCAGAGTTCAAGTTATTTTAACATCTTTCAGAATTTTATAGACTTCAATCATGTCCTTATTACTCTACTGAAAGTTCTAATTCCTTTTGATTCTACTTTCCTTACAAAGGATTCTCTTCCCCCAAGCCATCTCCACCTACAGTTGTTGTCTTATTTTAATTATCTTTTTCTGGACCATCTCCAATTGTAATATACTTTACTTGAGACCTAGTGACCAGAGCAATACATGTTACTTATGCATGAATTTATCATTAATTATTTGAGTTTTATCTCAAATATCCTTCTAGTTTTTACATGACAGTTTAATATTGCTTTGCTTCTGGAAGCATATTAAGACCAATAACTTTAGAATTATGTGCAGAGATTTTTTTCAGACCCTTTCCTGCCCTTTATTTGATAACTTGGATAAGGTTTTTTAGTATATTTTAGATTATTTTTCTATAGGCAGATTTTCTTACACTTGCCAATATTGAAATAGATCTGCCACTTTTCTGCCCACTTATACAACCTTCAGGTCTTCCTATATTTTTTTGCTATCAGTTTGGCCTTTAAGAACCCAGAATTGCTTAGCATCATCAGTGAACTTGACAGTTTCCCAGGATACATCTTCGTAATTTGTAACTCTATTAAATAAGACTGCTCCTAGAACTAGTGTTTCTACCTTACCATCTAGAGATTTGTTCATTTATCCTTATTTTTTGTTTTCTGTCTTCATCTGTAACAGAATAATTCCTTTTTTGGCTAAGTCTCTCAAGAACCTTGTCAGAAATCTTTCAGATATGACTTCATTTAGTTTACAAAACTAAATTGCTTTTCCTCTAATTTTATATTTACTTTAAGCATTATTCAAAATACTATGTTGGTAATATTAAGGTATTTGGAAAATTCTTTTAGAAGTGTATAAGTCTTAGAGACTTGCATACATTCCTTGTCTTTTTTTCCTTTTGAAATACTGCATTGGTAATAAGGGCTCTAAGGAGGAGGTTCAGCCTTTGGCACTATTTTAAAATGGTTAAGTTTGATTTTAACCCTCACTTTTACATCCATGTTATCAAAAGCCTGTTTTCTCTGATCTAAACTTTTAACTTCTCAATTCCTGTTTCCCTTTCTCTCTCTTATGTGCCCAATATCTTATCTCAGGAGTTCTATACTTTCTAAAATGTCCAGGGTTACAACTAATTCATTCTAATATGTTAATGAGAAGATGCTTTCACTTCATCCATGGCCAGAATTGGTCATTTCTGGGTCTTCTCTTGATACTAAGTAACACTAATCTAAGTGCCAGGCCTTCACAAATATTCACTTAATACCCACAATAATCCAGTGAGGTAGGTACTGTTTTTCCCCCTTTTTGTACTTGAGAAAATTGAAGCAGAAAAAGATGAAGTAACTTGGCCAAAATCATACAGCTAAAAGTGTTAAGAGTCAGGATTTGAATCAAGGAGTCAGGTTTCAATCAACATTTTAAATTCTTTTATGTATTTAAATGGCATTATATTTTGTATTATTTTCAGAATATAAATGTTTTCTTAAATTCTTCATCTGTAATATGTACACAAAATGATAGGAGGTGTGTGGTGGGAGAAGTTTCATTTCTGATACTAGATTCCTAGATAAACAGTTCAAAGTACACTTAATTTGCTTCAGGAAAATAAAACTGCCATTTATTTACTCATTCATCAAATATTTATTCAGTGCCTAACAAGCAATAGGCACTATTCTGGATGCATGGGATATATCACTGAATAAAAAAGGTAAATATCTGTTGTGAAGAACCTACAGCTGTGGAAAGTAGGTGACAAAGACAATAGACATAAATTATTATGTTAGAAAATAAATGCTATGGGGAAGAAAATAGAGCATTGGGAATATAGAGGTAGGGATGAATTGAAAGAAGGTGAAATCTGAGTGAAGACGTGAAAGATGCAAGGAGGTATGGATACCTAGAGGAAAAATATCCCAGGCAAAGGAAACTGTCAGTGCAAAGGCCCTGAGGTAGGAGTGTGTGTGTGGTGTGTACAGGGAATACCATGGAGGCCACTGTGACAGGAGCAGAATGATGAAGGGATAAGTAGGTGGGCAGGAGGAGTTCAGATGATGCAGGGCTTTATATGTCATTGTAAGGCCTTTGGCTTTTACTCTGAGCAAGATGAGGAGCCGTATTTTGATGTCCTATTATGCCAGCTACAAAATTCGTCCTTCATAGACATTATTTCATTTTCTTATCCAGAGCCCTAGAAGACAAATGCTTTTATTATCCCATCTTACAGAAAAAGGTACCAAAGTTTAGAGACTAAATAACTTGCCTAAAGTGCTACAGCTTGCATGTGGAAGAACCAGGATTCAGATCCAAGCCATATATTTCTTAAAACCCAGGTACAGTTGACCCTTGAACAGTGCAGGGATTAATCTGAGTATAACTTAAATTCATGGTTTCTCCACCTCCATGGATTCAACCAACCATGGATCATGTAGTACTGTAGTATTTACTATTGGAAAAAAAAAATCCACATATACGTGGACCTGCACAGTTCAAACCCACGTTGTTCAAGGGTCAACTGTACTTAACCATTATGCTACTTAAGTTCCAGTTTGTGAGAAACATTTTGAATATCTTGTGGACAGTAGCTCAAAAAATGGAACCAGTGAAGTCTGTGTTATTTTATAATATTATCCTATATTTAAATATAATATATTAAAATATTATGTATTTTGTTACTTATAAAGGAATGCCTTTTATGTTTAGGGGTATTGACTTTCTGGTTTTTTTCCTTCCAGGTGGCTTAGATATAGACTCGTTTCAGGAGCGTGAGGAAGGCCGTGCGGGGCCAGATGATAATGAGGAGGTCATGCGAGCACTGCTCATTCATGAGAAGAAGACCCCCTCTGCCACAGCAGGCTCAGTGGGGGCAGCTGCTCCTGTGACCACTGCCAATGGCAGTGACTCTGAGAGTGAGACCAGTGAGTCAGACGATGACTCTCCACCCTGTGCTACAGCTGTGGCTGCACATCATGGGGAAGAGGATGAAGAAGATGATGAATTTGAGGAAGTAGCAGATGACCCCATTGTCATGGTGGCTGGCCGTCCGTTCTCCTACAGCGAAGTGAGCCAGAAGCCAGAGCTCGTGGCCCAAATGACACCAGATGAAAAGGAAGCGTACATAGCAATGGGACAACGCATGTTTGAGGACCTCTTTGAGTGAGCTTTCCCTATCTTTTCCTCCTTTCTCTAATGTGCATTTCAAAAAGAAATTCCCTACCTTTGAAGAAAAGTGTTCAGTGGCCTTCTGCCTCTCTTGATGTAAATCAACTGTTAATCTTGTGCAAAGAGTAATGGGAGAGAGAGAAAGTTTGATTTTTATGCCAGAAACTTCTCCACGAGGTAGGTTGGCTATAAGCATACCCTTTCCTATTACTGCAGTATTAATATTTTGCTGTATTTCCTTATCTCACCTTTTTTCTTTCCCTTTTAAGACACATTTTTCTCCCTTCTGAAATGAGTGAGAGAAGTCTAAAGGTAAATTCTTCATGTCTGCCTGTAGAAGCCCACTTTGATAGGTTACGGTAATTCATTGATCACATCCTTTTTATTTATTCTGACCAAGCATTCCAAAAAGCTCCTGATATTGCTGCCAACCAAGCAGCTTGGCAACAGGCAAATCATTGATGAAGGAAATAAAAAAATCTTAAAGCTTCATATTGCTTCACAGTTTAGGATGGAGTCAATATGTAAGGGGAGGTAGGAGTGTGTGTGGAAGAAGGATGGTTATGCGTAAATCTCATGATTAATATCTAAACCAAAATTGGTGTCTTTAGAACTGACTTGACTGACAAATATTATTGTTGTGCATAATGCCTTTTGGTTTGTATGTTAGGTAATAGAAAACAGAAAGTGTGTTTGGTAAGCCCTTAGGAAGAAATTAGAGAAAAAACACAGACTTAGGATAAGGAGTCCATGTAAGGGGTTGAAGAGTGGAGAGCATTGGGAACAGTACCCTTTAACATTGTCTGAGTGTGTGCTGATTTGGAAATCCTTTATATGAAGCTGAGACTGGTCCCCTTCTTTTTCAGTTCTTCCACAGTGCTATAAATTGTTTAAAGAGGCCATTCCAGCAGAAATCAGCATATAACAATTGATTACTCCTCTCTCTTTTTTTTTCTCTCAACATTATTGATGACCTTGTCTCTTTTGATTCTTGTCAGGAATGGTATTTTAGAGTGCATCCAGTATATCATTGAGCATTGTAACCTCAAGGAAAATACTTTATTTTTGGTTCTGATATGTAGTATGGTATTATTCCTTAAGGCAGAACTTTAAAGAACTTTCATACAAAGGTCTACAACAATTGTATTTTTTATAATATTTTCCCTTGCATTGTCATTTTAAGTATTTATCATTTTATAGTACATATGTAAAGTTGAGATAGATTTTAAACATCTGAGCCTTGTATAAAGTAATGGTTCATTTACCTGGGTTGTATTATGACTGAATATTGACAATAAATCTATTTTATACTGACTGAAATTTGTTAATCTAGCTCTGTAACATCTTTACATAATTAAAATGAATACTCTTCCCATTTAAAAAAAAGTGTTTCAGAATATTTTCTCTTATTGGTCATGTTTCAAATAATAGATGCAATTTTATGTAGTCTAAACTTTTTCTGGCAATAAGTTGCCTCAAGAATGACTTTATGGGAGGAGCTTCAAGATGGCGGAAGAGTAAGACGTGGAGATCACCTTCCTCCCCATAAATACATCAGAAATACATCTACATGTGGAACAACTCCTACAGAACACCTACTAAATGCTGGCGGAAGACCTCAGACCTCCTGAAAGGCAAGAAACTCCCCACGTACCTGGGAAGGGTAAAAGAAAAAAGAGAAAACAGAGACAAAGAATAGGGACAGGACCTGCACCAGTGGGAGGGAGCTGTGAAGGAGGAAAGGTTTCCACACACTAGGAAGCCCCTTCATGGGCGGAGACTATGGGTGGTGGAGTGGGGAGCTTCAGAGCCATGGAGGAGAGCACAGCCACAGGGGTGCAGAGGGCAAAGTGGAGAGATTCCCGCACAGAGGATCGGTGCCGACTAGCAGGCACCAGCCCGAGAGGCTTGTCTGCGCCCCCGCCGGGGCGGGCGGGGGCTGGGAGCTGAGGCTCAGGCTTTGGTCGGATCCCAGGGAGAGGACTGGGGTTGGCGGCGTGAACACAGCCTGAAGGGGGCTAGTGCACCACAGCTAGCCGGGATGGAGTCCGGGAAAAAGTCTGGACCTGCCGAAGAGACGAGACTTTTTCTTGCCTTTTTGTTTCCTGGTGCACGAGGAGTGGGGATTAAGAGTGCCACTTAAAGGAACTCTAGAGATGGGCGTGAGCCACGGCTATCAGTGCAAACCCCAGAGACGGGCATGGGACGCTAAGGCTGCTGCTGTAGCTACCAAGAAGCCTGTGTGCAAGCACACGTCACTATCCACACCTCCCCTCCTGGGAGCCTGCGCAGCCCACCACTGCCAGGGTCCCATGATCCAGGGACAACTTCCCCGGGAGGACACACGGCGCACCTCAGGCTGGTGCAATGTCACTCTGGCCTCTGCCACCGCAGGCTCGCCTCACAATCGAAACCCTCCCTCCCACCCCCACCCCCGCCCCGGCCTGACTGAGTCAGAGCCCCCGAATCAGCTGCTTCTTTAACCCCGTCCTGTCTGAGCAAAGAACAGATGCCTTCAGGTGACCTACATGCAGAGGCGGGGCCAAATCCAAAGCTGAACCCCAGGAGCTGAGCGAACAAAGAAGAGAAAGGGAAATTTCTCCCAGCAGCTCAGGAGCAGTGGATTAAATCTCCACAATCAACTTGATGTACGCTGCATCTGTGGAAAACATGAATAGACAACGAATCATCCCAAATTGAGGAGGCTTTGGGAGCAACGATATATATATATTTTTTCCCTTTTTGTGAGTGTGTATGTGTATGCTTCTGTGTGTGATTTTGTCTGTATAGCTTTGCTTTTACCATTTGTCCTAGGGTTCTGTCCGTCCATTTTTTTTTAATTAAAAAAAATTTTTTTAATAACTTTATTTTATTTTATCTTCTTTTTTCTTTCTTTCTTTTTTTTCTCCCTTTTATTTTGAGCTGTGTGGAGGACAGGCTTTTGGTGCTCCAGCCAGGCATCAGGGCTGTGCCACTGAGGTGGGAGAGCCAAGTTCAGGACACTGGTCCACAAGAGACCTCCCAGCTCCACTAATATCAAATGGCGATAATCTCCCAGAGACCTCATCTCAACGCCAAGACCCACCTCCACTCAACGACCAGCAAGCTACAGTGCTGGACACCCTATGTGAAACAACTAGCAAGGAAGGAACACAACCCCATCCATTAGCAGAGAGGCTACCTAAAATCATACTAAGGCCACAGACACCCCAAAATACACCACCAGACGTGGACCTACCCACCAGAAAGACAAGATCCAGCCTCATCCACCAGAACACAGGCACCAGTCCCCTCCACCAGGAAGCCTACACAACCCACTGAACCAAACTTAGCCACTGGGGACAGACACCAGAAACAACGGAAACTACAAACCTGCAAGACTGCGAAAAGGAGACCCCAAACACAGTAAGTTAAGCAAAACGAGAAAATAGAGAAACACACAGCAGATGAAGGAGCAAGGCAAAAACCCACCAGACCTAACAAATGAAGAGGTAATAGGCAGTCTACCTGAAAAAGAATTCAGAGTAATGATAGTAAAGATGATCCAAAATCTTGGAAATAGAATGGAAAAAATACAAGAAATGTGTAACAATGACCTAGGAGAACTAAAGAGCAAACAAACAGTGATGAACAACACAATAAGTGAAATTTAAAATTCTCTAGAAGGAATCAATAGCAGAATAACTGAGGCAGAAGAATGGATAAGTGACGTGGAAGATAAAATAGTGGAAATAACTACTGCAGAGCAGAATAAAGAAAAAAGAATGAAAAGAACTGAGGACAGTCTCAGAGACCTCTGGGACAACATTAAACGCATCAACATTCGAATTATAGGGGTCCCAGAAGAAGAAGAGAAAAAGAAAGGGACTGAGAAAATATTTGAAGAGATTATAGTAGAAAACTTCCCTAATATGGGAAAGGAAATAGTTAATCAAGTCCAGGAAACACAGACAGTCCCATAGAGGATAAGTCCAAGGAAAAACACGCCAAGACACATAGTAATCAAACTATTAAAAATTAAATAAAAAGAACAAATATTAAAAGTAGCAAGGGAAAGACAACAATAACGCCTAAGGGAATCCCCATGAGGTTAAAGCTGATCTTTCAGCAGAGACTCTGCAGGGCAGAAGGGAGCGGCAGGACATATTTAAAGTGATGAAGGAGAAAAACCTACAACCAAGATTACTCTACCCAGCAAATATCCCATTCAGATTTGATGGAGAAATTAAAAGCTTTACAGACAAGCAAAAGCTAAGAGAATTCAGCACCACCAAACCAGCTTTACAACAAATGCTAAAGGAACTTCTCTAGACAGGAAACACAAGCGAAGGTAAAGACCTACAAAAATAAACCCCAAACAATTAAGAAAATGGTAATAGGAACATACATATTGATAATTACCTTAAATGTAAATGGATTAAATGCTCCCACCAAAAGACATAGATTGGCTGAATGGGCACAAAAACAAGACCTGTGTATATGCTATCTACAAGAGACCCACTTCAGACCTAGGGACACATACAGACTGAAAGTGAGGGGATGGAAAAAGATTCCATGCAAACGGAAATCAAAGAAAGCTGGAGTAGCAATTCTCATATCAGACAAAATAGACTTTAAAACAAAGACTATTACAAGAGATAAAGAAGGACACTACATAATGATCAAGGGATCAATCCAAGAAGAAGATATAACAATTGTAAATATTTACATACCCAACATAGGAGCACCTCAACACTAAGGCAAATACTAACAGCCATAAAAGGGGAAATTGACAGTAACACAATTATAGTAGGGGACTTTAACACCCCACTTTCACCAATGGACAGATCATCCAAAATGAAAATAAGTAAACACAAGCTTTAAATGATACATTTAACAAGATGGACTTAATTGATATTTATAGAACATTCCGTCCAAAAACAACAGAATACACATTCTCAAGTGCTCATGGAACATTCTCCAGGATAGATCATATCTTGGATCACAAATCAAGTTTTGGTAAATTTAAGAAAATTGAAATCATATCAAATATCTTTTCCGACCACAACGCTATGAATCTAGATATCAATTACAGGAAAAAATCTGTATGAAATACAAACACATGGAGGCTAAACAACACACTACTTAGTAACCAAGAGATCACTGAAGAAATCAAAGAGGAAATCAAACAATACCTAGAAACAAATGACAATGAAAAAACTATGACCCAAAGCCTATGGGATGCAGAAAAAGCAGTTCTAAGAGGGAAGTTTATAGCAATATAATCCTACCTCAAGAAACAAGAAACATCTCAAATAAACAACCTAACCTTACACCTAAAGCAATTAAAGAAGAACAAAAATACCCCAAAGTTAGCGGAAGGAAAGAAATCATAAAGATCAGATCAGAAATATATGAAAAAGAAATGAAGGAATGGTTCCTTGAGAAGATAAAAAATTGATAAACCATTAGCCAGACTTAACCAAGAAAAAAGGGAGAAGACTCAAATCAATAGAAATAGAAATGAAAAAGGAGAAGTAAAAACTGACACTGAAGAAATAAAAAGGATCATGAGAGATTACTGCAAGCAACTATATGCCAATAAAATGGACAACCTGGAAGAAATGGACAAATTCTTAGAAAGGCACAACCTTCTGAGACTGAACCAGGAAGAAATAGAAAATATGAACAGACCACTCACAAGCACTGAAATTGAAACTGTGATTTAAAATCTTCCAACAAACAAAAGCCCAGGACCAGATGGCTTCACAGGCGAATTCTGTCAAACATTTAGAGAAGAGCTAACACCTATCCTTCTCAAACTCTTCCAAAATATAGCAGAGGGAGGAACACTCCCAAACTCCTTCTACGAGGCCACCATCACCTTGATACCAAAACCAGACAAAGATGTCACAAAAAAAGAAAACTACAGGCCAATGTCACTGATGAACATAGATGCAAAAATCCTCAACAAAATACTAGCAAACAGAACCCAACATCACATTAAAAGGACCATACACCGTGAATAAGTGGGGTTTATCCCAGGAATGTAAGGATTCTTCAATATATGCAAATCAATCAACGTGATACACCATATTAACAAATTAAAGGCGAAGAACCATATGATCACCTCAACAGATGCAGAGAAAGCTTTTGACTAAATTCAACACCATTTATGATAAAATCCCTCCAGAAAGTAGGCTTAGAGGGAACTTTCCTCAACATAATAAAGGCCATATACAACAAACCCAAAGCCAACATCATCCTCAATGGTGAAAAATGAAACCACTTCCACTAAGATTAGGAACAAGACATAGTTGTCCACTCTCACCACTATTATTCAACATACTTTTGGAAGTTTTAGCCACAGCAATCAGAGAAGAAAAAGAAATAAAAGGAATCCAAGTTGGAAAAGAAGATGTAAAGCTGTCACTGTTTGCAAATGACATGATTCTATACGTAGAGAATCCTAAAGATGCCACCAGAAAACTACTAGAGCTCATCAATGAATTTGGTAAAGTAGCAGGATACAAAATTAATGCACAGAAATCTCTGGCATTCCTATACACTAATGATGAAAAATCTGAAATTGAAATCAAGAAAACACTCCCATTTACCGTTGCAAGAAAAAGAATAAAATATCTAGGAATAAACCTACCTGAGGAGACAAAAGACCTGTATGCAGAAAATTATAAGACACTGATGAAAGAAATTAAAGGTGATACAAACAGATGGAGAGATATACCATGTTTTTGGATTGGAAGAAAAAACATTGTGAAAATGACTCTACTACCCAAAGCAATCTACAGATTCAATGCAATCCCTATCAAACTACCAATGGCATTTATCACAGAACTAGAACAAAAAGTTTCACAATTTGTATGGAAACACAAAAGAACCTGAATAGCCAAAGTGATCTTGAGAACGAAAAACGGAGCTAGAAGAATCAGGCTCCCTGACTTCAGACTATACTGCAAAGCTATGGTAATCAAGGCAGTATGGTACTGGCACAGAAACAGAAATATAGATCATTGGAACAGGATAGAAAGCCCAGAGATAAACCCACGCACATATGGTCACCTTATTTTTGATCAAGGAAGCAAGAGTATACAATGGAGAAAAGAGTCTCTCCAATAAGTGGTGCTGGGGAAACTGGACAACTACACATAAAAGAATGAAATTAGAACATTCCCTAACACCATACACAAAAATAAACTCAAAATGGATTAAAGACCTAAATGTAAGGCCAGACACCATCAAAATCTTAGAGGAAAACATAGGCAGAACACTCAGATGACATAAAT
The DNA here is from genome assembly GCF_003676395.1 of Aethalodelphis obliquidens. NCBI lineage: Eukaryota > Metazoa > Chordata > Mammalia > Artiodactyla > Delphinidae > Aethalodelphis > Aethalodelphis obliquidens. The sequence goes on from NW_020837945.1 coordinate 66,474,354, forward strand.
CACAGCAAGATCCTTTCTGACCCACCTCCTAGAGAAATGGAAATAAAAGATAACCTGCAGAATGGGAGAAAATATTTGCAAATGAAGCAACAGACAAAGGATTAATCTCCTAAATTTACAAGCAACTCATGTAGCTCAATATCAAAAAAACAACCCAGTCCAAAAATGAGCAGAAGACATAAATAGACATTTTTCCAAGGAAGATATACAGATTGCCAACAAACACATGAAAGAATGCTCAACATAATCATTAGAGAAATGTGAATCAAAACTACAATGAGCTATCATCTCACACCAGTCAGAATGGCCATCCTCAAAAAATCTACAAACAATAAATGCTGGAGAGTGTGTAGAGAAAAGGGAACCCTCTTGCATTGTTGGTGGGAATGTAAACTGATACAGCCACTATGGAGAACAGTATGGAGGTTCCTTATGAAACTAAAAATAGAACTACCATACGACCCAGCAATCCCACTACTGGGCATATACCCTGAGAAAACCATAATTCAAAAATTGTCAAGTACCAAAATGTTCATTGCAGTTCTATTTACAATAGCCAGGACATGGAAGCAACCTAAGTGTCCATTGACAGATGAATGGATAAAGAAGATGTGGCACATATACACAATGGAATATTACTCAGCCATAAAAAGGAACAAAACTGAGTTATTTGTAATGAGGTGGATGCACCTAGAGACTGTCATTCAGAGTGAAGTAAGTGAGAAAGAGAAACAAATACTGTACGCTAACACATATATATGGAATCTAAAAAAATTTAAAAATGGTCATGAAGAACCTAGGGGCATGATGGGAATAAAGATGCAGACCTACTAGAGTATGGACTTGAGGATACGGGAATGGGGAAGGGTAAACTGGGACAAAGTGAGGGAGTGGCATGGACATATATACACTACCAAACGTAAAATAGATAGCTAGTGGGTAGCAGCCACATAACACAGGGAGATCAGTTCAGTGCTTTGTGACCACCTAGAGCGGTGGGATAGGGAGGGTGGGATGGAGGGGGATGCAAGAGGGAAGAGATACGGGGACATATCTATATGTGTAACTGATTCACTTCGTTATAAAGCAGAAACTAACACACCATAGTAAAGCAATTAAACTCCAATAAAGATGTGAAAAATATATGTATTTTTTTATATATATATATATATATATATATATATTTATGGTTGGTAGAATTCAACAGTGAATCCATATGGTACATGGCTGTCTTTGTTGGAGTTTCTAGATTCGTGATTCAATTTTCTTAATTTTTTAAATCTAATCAGATTTTCTATTTTTTCATGGTTCAGTTTTGGTGGGAGAATTTCCAGGAATTCATCCATTTCACCTGGATTATCTAAAATCTTGAGATGCAATTGTGCATAATATACCCTTAGCATCCTTTTTATGTTTGTAAATTCAGTAGAAATGTCCACACACTTATTTCTTATTTTAATAATTTAAATCTCTCTTTTTTCTTAGTCAACTTATTTGAAAATTTGTCAATTTTCTGGATCTTTGCTAAGAACCTACTTTTGCTGATTTTCTTTGTTGTTTTTTCTCTCCTCTGTCTCCATTTTAATCTATAGTATCTCATTCTATTTGACATATTCAAATTTAATTTTCCCTAGTTCTTTAAGGTGTATAGTTAGGTTGTTGATAAATATATTGGAAATAAATTTTTATTTGATGTAAAAGAAAAAAAAAGAATGACTTTATGTACCTCGTGCATATGGGGCTATTCAACTTTTAAACATTGTTTTCTAAACATTCATAATTTAGAAAGAAGTTCATTTAAATAAAATAGTAATCAGATGTTAAGTTTTAAAATGTAGTTGTAGGTGAACTCTCAGCTCTTCATTTCAGTGAATACATGTTTCTTGTTATTGTTTTTTCTTGAATCCAACTTACACGTTCTGCTTCCTAAAGCTACTGTTCTATTTTTCTTATCCATTATCTACCAACTTCCTAAAGACTCATCTAGACTTGTTGCGTATTTCTTTCATCTCCCTCTTGCAGTCTGTGTTATGCCCTCTTACTACACTGAAACAGCTTTCTCCAGTCCTAATTGTCCAACTTAACAGCCCTTTATTTCTCAATCTCTTTGGCTGCTCTTTAGGATTTGATGCTATAAACCCACTTTTTCCTTGAAACATTTTCGTTTGGTATCCTAGCCATTACACTGGCCAGGTTTCTCCTTACTTCAGGAAGCCTCCCTGCTTCCCTGGCTTCTTCACCTCTCCTCTGCACTACGTATACCGACTCTCACAGTACTATGGACACAAGTCTGTGTAGCAGAGCTTCACTGAAGTTTTTGTAGTAATGGGCAGGGGCGGGCAGTGAGAGGGGTATTTGTCTCAGCACTGAAGAGTCAAGGTATGAGTGGATTGTATACATCCTTGTTCTTAAAGAGTGTCTTTACCATTCTCACATATTTCATCCCAAGTAGAGTGCTGCCTTCCTTGCTAAAATTTCAGCTTCCTTTTTCCTTCTCATTATCACCCTTTTCTTTCCAAAGACCTTGGAAAGTTATAAATGTATTAGAGAAAATAATTTAGTTCTTTGTTTTATTCCTACTCCAAGCAGGGCCTTGAAAGGTCCTATCACATCCAAAGTGGCCTATCAAGATGTTTCCCTAACCAAGGAACCATTTTCCCACCTACTTTTTCTCCACACCCCCTACTTTCCAACTTTTTTCTCCTCTCATTACACCAAAAAAATATTACTCATATATTTGGCCAAAAGTAAGATGATGAGTAAATAACTGGCCCTAGATGATCCATAGCTTTGTATGTGCTGGAAAACTGCTTTCATTCTATCGGCCCTTGAAGTTGAAGCCTTTTTCTTATTTAGATACCACTTTTTCCAAAACACCTTAAGGAGTGTTAACTTTAAATGATTAAAAGAAAATATCCAATTTAGCATAGCCTGGAAGTCAGGAGAGTAGGTTCTAGTCCCAGCTCCAGTTAACTAGACACTTGCAGTGTGACACCATTATCTGATGTAATCTTTCTGGGCTAGTTTCTCATCTGTCAGTAATGAGAGGATCATGCTAGAATCACCAATGATTCCTTTCTGCTCTGATAGTTTATGGAGGTAAGTGGTAGCTAATACATTTTATAATGAGGCTGAATAATAATAACAAAACAACAACAACAAAAACCTTCTGATGTTCTACAGCAATTCAAACCAGTTGAAGGATATTTTAATTGAGGGACTAGTGTAGGTGGCAGGTTTAGGATTTAGAATGTAGCAAACCAGAGCATAAACAGTTGCTAATTAGGTTTCTCTCTTCCTATCTTGCCAAGGTACTTCATTTCTAATCTCACAGACTAGGGCGGAAATAATCGAATATTTCATAACTCTTTTTGGTATCATTTTGAGAGAATTAGATGCTGAATGGGAGTAAGATTGGGAAGAACAGTTCATTTTCTTTCTACCTGTTGGCTCTATGGCTAGATTCCCAGCCAGGACCACAATAGAAAGACTTACATATGTACTTTCTTGTTCTCTTTATTCCTGAGTTTAAAAGACGTTAACTAGGAAATGACAATCCAAAAACAAATATGAAAATCTTTAGAATTTAGAAATTGGTATAATTCTACCTTCTGTTTGTTCAGCATTTTGTTTCTACCAAAGCTATTTCACATGTGTTATCTCTATCAGAGCTGGGCTACTATCACTTTTTTTTTTTTAATATCTAAACATCTCTTGGGAAATGAAGAAGATTTTTCAGAAAGGAATTGGAATTATGGCACTAAATTTGCTGTCTTTTCTGTTGGATTTTCATATTATAAAAGTAAAATAAACTGTGAACAAGATAAGTACAGGTATTCTTAAAACATGTAAAGCCAAATGGGTTGAGAAGGGGCAAGAGTCTTGAAATTTTACTTCTTCCTTTGAAGAGCTAAAGGAATGAACTAATTCTGGTGTGCCCTCAAGGGAAGGAACAAGTACCTTAGCTTCTCTTCAGAAAGAGCTTCCTGTCCTCCTGAATACTAGGCGCTGCCTTTCCTATTCCAGGTGCAAAGCAGATAGGTGTAGTACACGACCCAGCTTCAAGAATCAACCCACATTTCCTATCACACGAAAGTACATTATCGCCTACCTAATGTAAATAAGTCTGAGAAATTAGTCTGGAAATGAAGGCTGGTGCCAGGTGCTAAAGTGCCTTGAATCATGTCAAAGCATACAGGATAGTTGTACAGTTTGTTGTTGTTGTTATATAAATGTATTAATTATTTAAAAATTCATCCAATAAGAAATATATATATATATATATATGGTAAAAAATGAGAACTCCCCACCCAGCCCATCCCTATTTCATTTACCCCGAGGTAACCATTGTTGATAGTTTAATGTGATATTTTCTAGGTCTTTAGAAACAACATACTCATACATCCCCACAGATATACTGCAATGCTTTTTAAATAAATACAATCATATACACATTGCCATTTGTTTTTGAAATATCTTGGAGATCTTTCTAAATCAATATATTTAAACCTGCTTCATCTTTAAAGATAAGGACTAGATTGAATTTTATAATATAATTATATGATGGTTTATGTAACAATTCCCTTCTTGAATGGCGTTTAGGTAGTGTCCAGTTTTTCACTATTAAAGTACTATAATGAATTACCCTCATATCCGCATTCTCTGAGTACTTCTATAGGATAGAACCATAAGAGAGAAATAGCCAATCACAGGACATGTCCATTTTAAATTGATAGCTATTGCCAAGTTGCTCTTCAAAAAGATTGTTGGAGAATGTTAAGCAGGGGAACAATTTGTAGCATTGACGTTGGGTTGGAATTTAAATGTGGAGATTATTAAGGTGATTTCAATAGTCTTAGTGAGTAATAGGTCTAAAGACCTGTCCAAGTCAGTAGGGATGGAAAGGAGGGGACAGCTTTAAGTTTGGGGAGGTGGCATTAACGGATTTGGTGACTCTTTGGATATGGCACCGCCTTGGATGAAGCTCTGGCTTTTGACTGAATGGTTGTTCCATTTATCAAGATTGGAAATAGAGGAGCGGGAGCAGTGTTTGTTCCTGTTTTATCTCCCCATCTCAGTAAATGACACCACCATTCCACCTGCATGCTCACACCAAAAGTCTAGTAGTTGGCCATCCTTCCTTTTTTTCATCCCATGTCCCATTCATCAGCAAGTCCTGTCAGATTTGAAATAGAGCTGATAGGACTTGCTAATAAATTGAAAATATATTCTAAATCTGACCCCACCACTACCAGCCTACTCCAAGCCATATTAACAAACCACCCCCCCCTTCACCCCTGGCGCTTAAAACCCTTCATTGACTTTTTCTTAGAATAACATCTAGACTCTAAACTCCTGACCCTTTTCTATGGGTCCAAAGAGGTCTGGCTCCTGGCTACTTTTATGACTACATCTACTATTCTTCTCCCTGTTAACTACTCTCTAACCACATTGACATTCTTCGTTTTGCAAATATGCCAAGGTTTTTCCTGCCTGAGGTCTTTGCCCTAGTTGTATTCTCTGCACAGAACATTCTTCTCCATTTTTGTCCCTATTATTTCATTCTCAGCTTAAATGGCACATTCTCAGAAAAGCCTTCTTTGCCGTATCTACAGTAATCTCTTCTCCCATTCATGATGATATTTTCCTGTTTTATTTTCTTCATAGCAAAATTGCTATGGACAGTGAACTTATTTATTTTTTTATTTAATTATTTATATCTATCAACTTCTCCCCCCAAAGATGGTAAGTTCCCTGAGGGCAGGATACTAGCATATGCAGTTAATTCTGGTGCATGATAGGCTCTCAACAAATGTTGAATGGATGCATGAACAGATGAATTGGCACTAGGAAAACATAGTCTTTTCTCTACCACATCATATCATTTTGTTCCTGCCTGAATATGTATATGTATGTATATATATACACATACATACATTTTTATATATATATATTTTTTTCTTAATCAGTGAATTATGTTTACTTGTGGTTTGTGGTACCTAGGGCTGTGTCCCCAGGACTAACAGTAGAGGGTAGCAGAATATAGCTTCTTTGGTGCAGCCAATGAGACGTCTAGAAGCTTTAGTTCTCGGGAGCCATTAGCTTTAATGTTCATGGAAAAGGGAACTTAGTGAGTACTTTGTCTAGGGCTGCCCTGTCCAATATGGTAGCCACTAGCCACTTGTGTCTATTGAGTACTTGAACTATATCTAGTCCAAACTGAGATGTGCTGTAAACATGAAATACATACCAAATTTTGAAGACTCAGAACGGGATTAAAGAATGCAAAATATCTTATTAATAATTTTTTATATTGATTATTTGTTGAAAAGATAGTACTGTAGCTATCTTGGGTTAGAGGAAATATGCTATCAAAGATAATTTCACCTGTTTCTTTTATATGGCTATTAGAAAATATTAAATTGCATATTTTGCTCACATTTGTAGCTTGCATTATATTTCTCTTGAACAGCAGTGGTCTAGGGCATTCTCTTCAGGTGCTAGAGTTATGTATTGTCTTAGTGATCATTTGCGTTTTTCCTCATGTACAAGTTTTTGACCTGAATGCTGTGCCCACCCTCCTCTCCTCCCTCATCCTCTATCAGAAAGGCAGGCTTTGTTTTGTTGGTAGGCTCTTTCTCTTGGGAACAGTAATGGATTTTGCTTCTGGTTTAATTTTTCCCCTTTTAGGGGTGGGAATGGTTGGGATGAGGTGTTTTCTTGGTTTGTGTGTTTCCTGAAGTAAGATGAAATGTAGGGATGACATCAGCAGTGGAGATAAGGAACTGAGAAATTGTTGACTACTGAGACCAATGTTGTGATGTTGAAAGTGCTGCTGACTCCTAGGTAACTGAGGAACCTGAGCACCCTGTGAAACCAGACCAGAGCCGGAGGAGCTGACAGCCAGTCCTAAATCAAAGGAGTTGGAAGCCCAGTGTGTTGCTCTGTATGCATGATATTAACAGGCAGTGTATGTGAGACTGCTCATGTGTTTATTGTCTGTCTCTCCCCTCACTAGAATGTAAGCTCCATGAGGGCAGAGGCTTATCTTTCTTGCTCACTGCAGTGTTCTGGCTCATATCCCTGGCTCAATGCCTGACACATAGTAAGTAGTCATCAATACATATTGAATGAATAAATATTTATGTTTATTCAGGCCAGGAGTAAACCATGGCCTTTATATAAAAGACTGTTATTTTCCATTTCTGTCATTACTTGAATACCTAATGTTTGTGATGCTATTTTGTATTAATTATCTTCCTGTTTGGAATACTTACAGATGGTGAGTGCTGATCTACGCAGCAAAGTGCATTTTCCCAGCAACTGGTGAAACCATCTAACCAAAAGTACATCTAACAAATGCATCTAACTGAAAGCTTACACGTGAATTCTATGTTAAGGTCAATCTTTAAAGAAGAAATTGTAAAGAAGAAAGATTGTCCTATTTCTTCAACTAGGGATTTTATTTGTCTCTTAATAAATTAAAATTGATGATACCATGGTTTCCTTCATGATATCAAAGACGTAGCTTCCTTTTATGTTTATGCTCAGCCATTCTTGGCAAATATTTGTTGCTTCGTGGTCACATAATGGCCGATACTTCACCTTTCTACATACACCTTCAGGTAGAAGTGAGGCAGTTAGGGGATAAAGGTATATGCTAGCTGAGTGAGTATCCCCCTCCCTTTTTTGATTGTGGTAAAATTCATATGACATAGAATTAATCATTTTAAATTGAACAATTCAGTGGCATTTGGTGCATTCACAATATTGTACAAGTACCATCTCCATCCAGTTCCAAAACATTTTCATCACCCCAAAACAAAACCCATAACCATTAAGCAGTTGCTCCCCATTCTCTTTTCCCCCCAGCCCTTGGCAACTACCAGTCTTCTTTCTGTCTATGCATTTACCTATTCTGGATATTTCATATAAATGGAATCACTCAATATGTGACCCTTTGTATCTGGCCTCTTTCACTTATCATAACATTTTAGAGGTTCACCCATGTTGTAGCATGTGTCAGTACTTCATTCCTTTTTATGACTGAGTAGTATTCTGTTTTGTGTATTTCTACAATTTGTTTATCCATTCATTGTTGATGGACATTTGGGTTGTTTCTACATTCTAGCTATTGTGAATAATAATGCTGCTATGAACATTCATGTACAAGTATTTGAGTACCTATTTTCAGTTTGGGGGGGTATATAACTAAGAGTGGAATTGCTGGGTTTGTGATAATTTATATCTATGTGCTGTTTGTTTTTAAAGTAATACCTCTCCCAGCACTGTGTGCAGTAATTACTATCAATCACTGGGGAGAAGACAGGGCCTTGTAACCAAGATGTGAGAGTCAACAGAAAATGTCAGAACTCTAGGGTTTGTGACCAGAGAGCCTTTCCTGGCAACAGCTACAGAGGACAGAGTAATAGGAGATATGCATATGAGGTAAGAATTCAAGCATCCTTGATTTTTTTTTAACACCTTTATTGGAGTATAATTGCTTTACAATGGTGTGTTAGTTTCTGCTCTATAACAAAGTGAATCAGCTATACATATCCATATATCCCCATATCTCCTTCCTCTAGCGTCTCCTCTTACCCTCCCTATCCCACCACTCTAGGTGGTGACAGAGCAGCTAGCTGATCTCGCTATGCTATGTGGCTGCTTTCCACTAGCTATCTGTTTAACATTTGGTAGTGTATATATGTCCATGCCACTGTCTCACTTCATCCCAGCTTACCCTTCCCCCGCCCCGTGTCCTCAAGTCCATTCTCTACGTCTGCATCTTTATTCCTGTCTTGCCCCTAGGTTCTTCAGAACCATTTTTTTTTTTTAGATTCCATATATATGTGTTAGCATACGGTATTTGTCTTTCTCTTTCTGACTTATTTAACTCTGTATGACAGACTCTAGGTCCATCCACCTCACTACAAATAACTCAATTTCGTTTCTTTTTATGGCTGAGGAATATTCCATTGTATATATGTGCCACATCTTCTTTATCTATTCATCTGTCAGTGGACACTTAGGTTACTTCCATGTCCAGGCTATTGTAAATAGAGCTGCAATGAACATTGTGGTACATGACTCTTTTTGAATTATGGTTTTCTCAGGGTATATGCCCAGCAGTGAGATTGCTGGAAAATATGGTCGTATTTTATAAGGAACCTCCATACTGTTCTCCATAGTGGCTGTATCAGTTTACATTGTCACCAACAGTGCAAGAGTTTTCCCTTTTCTCCACTCCATCTCCAGCATTTATTGTTTCTAGATTTTTCAATTATGGCCATTCTGACTGGTGTGAGGTGATACCTCATCATAGTTTTGATTCACATTTCTCTAATGATTAGTGATGTTGAGCAGCTTTTCATGTGTTTGTTGGCAATCTGCATATCTTCTTTGGAGAAATGTCTGTTTAGGTCTTCTGCCCATTTTTGGATTGGGTTGTTTGTTTCTTTGGTATTGAGCAGCATGAGCTGCTTGTAAATTTTGGAGGTTAATCCTTTGTCAGTTGCTTCATTTGCAAATATTTTCTCCCATTATGAGGGTTGTCTTATTCATGGTTTCCTTTGCTGTGCAAAAGCTTTTAAGTTTCATTAGGTCCCATTTGTTTATTTTTGTTTTTATTTCCATTTCTCTAGGAGGTGGGTCAGAAAGGATCTTGCTGTGATTTATGTCATAGAGTGTTCTGCCTATGTTATCCTCTAAGAGTTTGATGGTGTCTGGCCTTACATTTATGACTTTAATCCATTTTGAGTTTATTTTTGTGTATGGTGTTAGGGAGTGTTCTAATTTCATTCTTTTACATGTAGCTGTCCAGTTTCCCCAGCACCACTTATTGAAGAGACTCTCTTTTGTCCATTGTATACTCTTGCTTCCTTGATCAAAACTAAGGTGACCATATGTGCATGGGTTTATCTCTGGGCTTTCTATCCTGTTCCATTGATCTATATTTCTGTTTCTGTGCCAGTACCATACTGTCTTGATTACCGTAGCTTTGTAGTATAGTCTGAAGTCAGGGAGCCTGATTCCTCCAGCTCCGTTTTTCTTTCTCAAGATCACTTTGGCTATCTGGGGTCTTTTGTGTTTCCATACAAATTGTGAAATTTTTTGTTCTAGTTCTGTGAAAAATGCCATTGGTAGTTTGATAGGGATTGCATTGAATCTGTAGATTGCTTTGGATAGTATAGTCATTTTCACAATGTTGATTCTTCCAATCCAAGAACATGGTATATCTCTCCATCTGTTTGTATCATCTTTAATTTCTTTCATCAGGGTCTTATAGTTTTCTGCATACAGGTCTTTTGTCTCCTTAGGTAGGTTTATTCCTAGGTATTTTATTCTTTTTGTTGCAGTGGTAAATGGGAGTGTTTCCTTAATTTCTCTTTCAGATTTTTCATCATTAGTGTATAGGAATGCAAGAGATTTATGTGCATTAATTTTGTATCCTGCTACTTTACCAAATTCATTATTAGCTCTAGTAGTTTTCTGGTAGCATCTTTAGGATTCTCTATGTGTGGTATCATGTCATCTGCAAACAGTGACAGTTTTACATCTTCTTTTCCAATTTGGATTCCTTTTATTTCTTTTTCTTCTCTGATTGCTGTGACTAAAACTTCCAAAACTATGTTGAATAATAGTGGTGAGAGTGGGCAACCTTGTCTTTTTCCTGATCCTAGTGTAAATGGTTTCAGTTTTTCACCACTGAGGACGATGTTGGCTGTGGGTTTGTCATATATGGCCTTTATTATGTTGAGGAAAGTTCCCTCTATGCCTACTTTCTGGAGGGTTTTTATCGTAAATCGGTGTTGAATTTTGTTGAAAGCTTTTTCTGCATGTATTGAGATTATCATATGGTTTTTCACCTTCAATGTGTTAATATGGTGTATCACATTGATTGATTTTTGTATATTGAAGAATCCTTGCATTTCTGGGATAAACCCCCTTGATCATGGTGTATGGTCCTTTTAATGTGATGTTGGATTCTGTTTGCTAGTATTTTGTTGAATTTTTGCATCTATGTTCATCAGTGATATTGGCCTGTAGTTTTCTTTCTTTGTCTGGTTTTGATGTCAGGGTCTTGGTGGCCTCATAGAACGAGTTTTGGAGTGTTCCTCCCTCTGCTCTATTTTGGAAGAGTTTGAGAAGGATAGCTGTTAGCTCTTCTCTAAATGTTTGATAGAATTCGCCTGTGAAGCCATCTGGTCCTGGGCTTTTGTTTGCTGGAAGATTTTTAATTACAATCTCAATTTCAGTGCTTGTGATTGGTCTTTTTATATTTTCTGGTTCAGTCTCGGAAGGTTGTGCTTTTCTAAGAATTTGTCCCTTTCTTCCAGGTTGTCCATTTTATTGGCATAGAGTTGCTTGTAGTAATCTCTCATGATCCTTTGTATTTCTGCAGTGTCATTTGTTACTTCTCCTTTTTCATTTCTAATTCTATTGATTTGAGTCTTCTCCCTGTTTTTCTTGATGAGTCTGGCTAATGGTTTGTCAATTTTGTTTATCTTCTCAAAGAACCAGCTTTTAGTTTTATTGATCTTCACTATCATTTCCTTCATTTCTTTTTCATTTATTTCTGATCTGATCTTTATGATTTCTTTCCTTCTGCTAACTTTGGGGTTTCTTGTTCTTCTTTCTCCAATTGCTTTAGGTGTAAGGTTAGGTTGTTTATTTGAGATTTTTCTTGTTTCTTGAGGTAGGATTGTATTGCTATAAACTTCCCTCTTTGAACTGCTTTGCTGCATCCCATAGGTTTTGGGTCATCGTGTTTTCATTGTCATTTGTTTCTAGGTATTTTTTGATTTCCTCTTTGATCTCTTCAGTGATCTCTTGGTTATTTAGTAGTGTATTGTTTCACTTCCATGTGTTTGTATTTTTTACAGATTTTTTTCCTGTAATTTATATCTAATCTCACAGCGTTATGGTCATAAAAGATACTTGATACAATTTCAATTTTCTTAAATTTACCAAGGCTTGATTTGTGACCCAAGATATGATCTATCCTGGAGAATGTTCCATGAGCACTTGAGAAGAAAGTGTATTCTGTTGTTTTGGGGTGGAATGTCCTATAAATATCAATTAAGTCCATCTTGTTTAATGTATCATTTAAAGCTTGTGTTTTCTTATTTATTTTCATTTTGGATGATCTGTCCATTGGTGAAAGTGGGGTGTTAAATTACCCTACTATGATTGCGTTACTGTTGATTTCCCCTTTTATGGCTGTTACCATTTTCCTTATGTATTGTGGTGCTCTTATGTTGGGTGCATAAATATTTACAATTGTTATATCTTCTTCTTGGATTGATCCCTTGAACATTATGTAGTGTCCTTCTTTATCTCTTGTAATAGTCTTTATTTTAAAGTCTATTTCGTGGGATGAGAATTGCTACACCAGCTTTCTTTTGGTTTCCATTTGCATGGAATATCTTTTTCCATCCCCTCACTTTCAGTCTGTATGTGTCCCTAGTTCTGAAGTAGGTCTCTTGTAGACAGCATATATACGGGTTTTGTTTTTGTATCCATTTACCCAGTCTGTGTCTTTGGTTGGATCATTTAATCCATTTACTTTTAAGTTAGTTATCGATATGTATGTTTCTATTACCATTTTCTTAATTGTTTTGAGTTTATTTTTGTCGGTCTTTTCCTTCTCTTGTGTTTCCTGCCTAGAGAAGTTCCTTTAGCATTTGTTGTAATGTTTGTTTGGTGGTGCTGAATTCTCTTAGCTTTTGCTTGTCTGTAAAGCTTTTAATTTCTCCATTGAATCTGAATGAGATCCTTGCTGGGTAGAGTAATCTTGGTTGTAGGTTTTTCCCTTTCGTCACTTTAAATATGTCCTGCTCTTTCCTTCTGGCTTGCAGAGTTTCTGCTGAAAGATCAGCTTTTAACCTTATGGGCATTCCCTTGTATGTTATTTGTTGTTTTGCCTTGCTGCTTTTAATATTTTTTCTTTGTATTTAATTTTTGATAGTTTGATTAATATATGTCTTGGCATGTTTCTCCTTGGATTTATCCTGTATGGGCCTCTTTGTGCTTCCTGAACTTGATTGACTATTTCCTTTCCCATATTAGGGAAGTTTTCAACTATAATCTTTTCAAATATTTTCTCAGTCCCTTTCTTTTTCTCTTCTTCTTCTGGGACCCCTAAAATTCGAATGTTGGTGCATTTAATGTTGTTCCAGTGTTCTCTGAGACTGTCCTCAGTTCTTTTCCTTCTTTTCTCTTTGTTCTGCTCTGTGGTAGTTATTTTCACTATTTTATCTTCCAAGTCACTTATCTGTCTTCTGCCTCAGTTATTCTGCTATTGATTCATTCTAGAGAATTTAAATTTCATTTATTGTGTTGTTCATCACTGTTTGTTTGCTCTTTATTTCTCCTAGGTCCTTGTTAAAAGTTTCTTGTTTTTTCTCCATTCTATTTCCAAGATTTGGATCATCTTTACTATCATTACTCTGAATTCTTTTTCTGGTAGACTGCCTATTTCCTCTTCATTTGTTAGGTCAGGTGGGTTTTTGCCTTGCTCCTTCATCTGCTGTGTGTTTCTCTGTTTTCTCATTTTGCTTAACTTACTGTGTTTGGGGTCTCTTTTTCACAGGCTGCATGTTCATAGTTCCCGTTGTTTTTGGTGTCTGCCCACAGTGGCTAAGGTTGGTTCAGTGGGTGTGTAGGATTCCTGGTGGAGGGGACTGGTGCCTGTTTTCTGGTGGATGAGGCTGGATCTTGTCTTTCTGGTGGGCAGGACTGCATCCAGTGGTGTGTTTTGGGGTGTCTGTGTTCTTATGATTTTAGGCAGCCTCTCTGCTAATGGGTGGGATTGTGTTCCTGTCTTGCTATTTGTTTTGCATAGGGTATCCAGCACTGCAGCTTGCTGGTCGTTGAGTGGAGCTGGGTCTTAGTGTTGAGATGGAGATCTCTGGGAGGTCTTTCGCCATTTGATATTATGTGGAGCTGGGAGGTCTCTGGTAGACCAATGTGCTGAACTCGGCTCTCCCACCTCAGAAGCACAGGCCTGCCACCCGGCTGGAGCACTAAGACCCTGTCAGCCACATGGCTCAGAAGAAAAGGGAGAAAAAAAGAAAGAAAGAATAAAATAAAATAAAGTTATTAAAATTTTTTTAAAATTATTAAAAATAAAAAAATTAAAAAGTAATAAGGAAAGGAAGAAAGAAGAGGGCAGCCAAACCAAAAAACAAATCCACCAATGATAATAAGCACTAAAAACTATACTAAAAAAACAAAAACAGACAGAACCCTAGGACAAATGGTAAAAGCAAAGCTACACAGACAAAATCACACAAAGAAGCTTACACATCCACACTCAAAAGAGAGAAAAAGGAAAAAAATATATCTATATATATATTTAAAAAAAAAAAGGATGAGAGCAACGAAATCAATCAACAAATCTACCAATGATAATAAACTCTAAATACTAAACTAAGATAAACATAAAACAGAAACAATTTAGATGCAGAACACAAACCCCAAGTCTACATTTGCTCCCAAAGTCCACTGCCTCAATTTCGTGATGATTTGTTGTCTATTCGGGTATTCCAGAGATTCAGGGTACATCAAGTTGACTGTGGAGATTTAATTCACTGCTCCTGAGGCTGCTGGGAGAGATTTCCCTTTCTCTTCTTTGTTCGCACAGCTCCTGGGGTTCAGGTTTGGATTTGGCCCCGCCTCTGCATGTAGGTCACCTGAGGGCATCTGTTCTTTGCTCAGATAGGACGGGGTTAAAGGAGCAGCTGTTTAGGGGGCTCTGGCTCACTCAGGCGGGGGGAGGGGAGGGGTACAGAGTGTGGGGCGAGCCTGCGGCAGCAGAGGCCAGCATGACGTTGCACCAGCCTGAGGCGCCCCATGTGTTCTCCGGGGAAGTTGTCCCTGGATCATGGGACCCCGGCAGTGATGGGCTGCACAGGCTTCCAGGAGGGGAGGTATGGATAGTGACCTGTGCTTGCACACAGGCTTCTTGGTGGCGGCAGCAACAACCTTAGCGTCTCATGCCAGTCTCTGGGTCCGCACTGATAACCACGGCTCCTGCCCGTCTCTGGAGCTCGTTTAGGTGGTGCTCTGTGTCCCCTCTCCTTGTGAACCCTGAAACAATGGTCTCTTGCCACTTCGGCAGGTCAGACTTCTTCCCGGACTCCCTCCCGGCTAGCTGTGGTGCACTAGCCCCCTTCAGGCTGTGTTCACGCAGCCAACCCCAGTCCTCTCCCTGGGATCCGACTGAAGCCCGAGCCTCAGCTCCCAGCCCCCGCCCGCCCTGGCGGGTGACCAGACAAGCCTCTCAGGCTGGTGAGTGCTGGTCGGCACTGATCCTCTGTGCGGGAATCTCTCCGCTTTGCCCTCTGCACCCCTGTGGCTGTGCTCTCCTCCTTGGTTCTGAAGTTTCCCCCCCCACCCACCCCCTACCCGTCTCCACCAGTGAAGAACTTCCTAGTGTGTGGAAACTTTTCCTCCTTTCCCCTACCCAGGTATGTGGGGAGTTTCTTGCCTTTTGGGAAGTCTGAGGTCTTCTGCCAGCATTCAGTAGGTGTTCTGTAGGAGTTGTTCTACATGTAAATGTATTTCTGATATATTTGTGGGGAGGAAGGTGATCTCCACATCTTACTCCTCCGCCATCTTGAAGGTCTCTCTGGATTTTCTTTTCTGAAGGAATTAGCTTCTCTGCATTGCCCTTTATATCCATTCCTGGGATTTAGACTCTAAGTCCTAACATAGATTCATTCTGGCCATCTGAGTACTAACCTGTGACTGTGATATCTGTGCTCCAGTTCTCTGTCACAGAGTCAAGCCTTTAAGTCCAGGGTCATAGTGGGCTAATGTCTTCTATTGGTTAAGTATGAGGTGAAGCCCTTCTGTTTGAACATGCTTGGGAGGGTACCAATATCAGGGGTGGAGGTGATGGTAATTGTTAAGATCCAGAGGATTGATCCAGAACTAAGCATTTTCTCAGTATGAAGTCAACTTTGATCAGCCCTTTTCTACCAGATTCAAAAACGGGAGGCTGGCAGCTTTTCCTTTCAGGGTAGTGACCTACCTGGGGGGTCTAATGAATGATTCTGAGAATGTTCCAAGAGAATCCTTCCCTGCTTTTATGTGCCTGTGTGCAGGTATAATGTGTATGTAGGAGGGTGGAAAAAAGGCAAGACGGGTGGGCCTTTATGTTTAGTTGGTGGGTGGAGAGGACCTAGCATGCTGTTTATGTCACATTTCACATCTCTTTGACAGGCTCTAACTGTAGTAAATTTATGGATAATTTCTTTGCTGCTTTTTCCACTGAGACTCATTAAGCTATAAAATTATGGCAGTGATATGGAGACCTCTCTCCATGTCTCCTGCATTAGTCTAGTTCCTTCAAGACTGACACAGTCTTTTTCCTCCTTCCCCCACCCCAGCAGTTAAGAACAAAAACACCTAACAAGCAAAAAACTAATTGAAAGTCTGTGACAGTGGCTGCTTTTGCCTCCTAAGCTACTATTTCTCAAAGAGTGCATTGAGCTACTTTGGGGATTCTTAAACATATCCTCACAGTGTTTTGAGCAACAGATATCTTCATTTCAGCATCTGTCACATTATACCACCTCCCTATCTCCCAAAGTGCACTTGGTAAATCCCTTTTTTAAACTTGCTTTTCTCCAATAAGTGGTACTTTCCCTCTGCTGCAAATCCTCCCTTGATGTTCTTCCCTCCTGTGTCCTGTGTCCTCTTCTCCACAATCATCACTTCAGGAACAAGCCTCTTAAGCCTACTTCCTATGGTGGACGTGGGTGGTTTTCATTTGTTCTCCCACAGTTTGCATTTCTCCCCCATTCTCCATCCTTATGATTCAGCTGGGATTGATGCCAGTCATAGTGATTGATTCAGAGAGGAGCATATGATCCAGGCCAGATAATGAGAGTTACTTCAGGACTTTTGTTGAAATGAGAAAAAGGTACTGCCTTTTTCTACTAGGGTTACTAAACTGGTAGAGCATAACTGGTAGCTGCTGGGGCAATCTTTGTCACCATTTGAGGACAACCTGCCTGAAAATGAAACCAACACAGAGGAAGGCAGACACTGGAGATGGAGAGAGCGATTTCCAACCACAGCACTTGAGCACCTGAAATGGCACCTTGAAGCCATTTTTACCCTTGTAATTATTTCTATTATGTGGGTCAATACATTTAATTTTATTCTTATACCAGTTTGAGTTGGGTTTCTGTCTCTTGCAATTGAAAAAGTCTTGACTTATTAGACAATGCCTATCAGCCCACTGATATCTCCACTTCATCTTCACTCTGTCTTTCACTCTGGGCTCTGTTCAGTTGGAGATAGTCTCACCTATATCCTAACCACCCTCAACTCTTCCCACTGATCCACATCTCTGTTATAATCCCACACATACATTTATCTAAGGCTTTGTAGTCTACCAAGGGGCTTTCCTATCTCATTTGATTCACATAAATCACTGAGGAAGGTAGAGGAGGCATGATTATCCCCTTTCTTCAGCTGAGGAAACAAGTTGAAAGAAGTTTATGATGATTTGCCTGTATCATATTTATAGTCATTGCTGGGACTCAAATACAAGTTCCCTGACTGCTGATCTAGAAGAGTTCTTTTTTCTATATTGTGTTTCCTCCCCTGAGTAGAAACATGGCTCTAATGTAAACTCACACTCTCCTCTCCCATGGAGACCTCCTTTTTCTAACATGTATAGACTCGGTGGACAGAAGGCCTTATCTTTGTATCAGTATCTCATATTGGCTGTCCTCTGTTTTCCATCATTTGGATTCCATTTTATCTGTCTGCACCAGCTGTCACAAGTCTTTGTTGTAGGTTATTTCTCAAGGACTTAACCTAGTTTAAGAATATGACTGGTTCTGGGTTATATTATGACTTTGGCCCCACTGCCCATTTGAGGACCCCTTGACTTCTTCAACTCTTCAACTTCTTTAACAACCCAAGACCTCACACAAATCCCCTCAAATCATCCACCATCCCTGCATACCTTCCTGATATACTTTTTATGTTCCCATGCCTGGGCTGGGAAGTGCAGCAGCAAAGATGCTAACTCATGCCCTGGCCCTGCTGCCTATTTTCATCTGGGCTCTTCCTGCTGTGCAGATCTCTAGATGGCTACAGTCCTACAGTGGTTCTCTCTCCCTCAACCTTTGCCAATCTGTTCATGATCTTCCTTTCTCCATTTCTGTGATGTCTGAGATCATTTTGCCTTCATATAACTTCTATAATAAACATTATTGATTGCCTATTTAGCATCCATTGCTCCCTTCCTAGTAGTACCTAATTTTTGCTAAGGGATCCCTTTCCCAAGGAAGTACATGTGCTTCAGGAGAAGTCATCTATACAGCTGGTCCTGACTGGGCCAAGAGCAATTGCAGTAGTGATTGTAGCTATTCTCAGATATTCTCATTCTCCTAGATACATAATAGAATTGCATTTCATAACTTGTTGAATGTAGGTGTGGCCATGTGACTTGCTTTGGCTAATAAAATGTGAATAGAAGTGATATATGTCATTTCCAGGTAGAAGCCTTTAAGGGCTAGTGTATGATTCACCGGGTCCCCTTCCCCTTGATACAGTGATTGCTAAAGCATGTGTCAAGATGAAGCCTCCATCAGCCTGGGTCCCAGAGTGACTATAATGGTAGAGCTCCCCCTGCCGACCTATACCAGCATATAGTAAGAGCAAGACAAATTTTTGCAGTATTAAGCCACTGAGATTTGGGAGTTGGTTGTTACTGCAGTATAAGCAGGCCATTCTAACTGATATAGTAATCTCATCCTCTTAACAGTGCCTGGGTCAGAAACCTAGTCCAAGCCAAGTAGTCATGGCATTTCTTGGTCAAGGAATTGGTTGAGAAAAAGGTTGTGACTCACTTGGTACACTGAAATGAGAACGGAGATTTGCTGGGGCCTTGAGGAAAGATCTTTCCTCACTTTTAAGAGAGCCGCCAGAAGAGGTGAATTCTCTCTTTCTCTGGATGCTGTGTATAAATGTGAAGCCTACAGTTACTACAATCATCTTGCTACCAGCCTGAGGATAAAGCCAAAACAGGGGAGTGGCACCAAAAGAATCACAAAGAAATGGAGACAAAACCCTGACTGGATCATAACCACTCATTACCCTTCCTCTGGAATTTCTCAGATAAGCCAGTAAGTCCCCTTTATTGCTTAAGTCATTTGAGTTGGGTTTCCTGTTACATACCTCCAAAAGTAACCTAATAGTTATGACTTCCCTTCTTAGTTCTTATCTCTACTTCTCACTCTTTTATCCACTATCACAGAAATAATAGCTAATGATAGTTCACTTATAGAAGACTTACTATGTGTCTGGAACTGTGCTAAGTGTTTTCCAGACGGATTCTGATTCCATTTTAGAATAGAAAGTGTATGTGTGAGCTCCTTGAGAGTTCTTTTCTTATTTATATGTTTCCCTCACAGTGGTGATTTGGTGCAAAGTAGATGCTTACCAGATACTGAATAACTGAACAAATATAAATTGAGTTTTACTCTTAAAGAGCTTATAGTATTATTGACTATCCAAGTCTCAGAAACCTCAAAGATTGAGACTAATACAAAACATGATGAATGCCTTTAGGTACTAAACTGAAGTTCCAAAAGGCAGGTTAAAGGCTATGAAGAAAAGATATCATTATTGGGTGAAGGCTGGGAGTGAAAAGCTTTTGGAGAAAGTCAGATCTGTTCTTTTTAAAAAAAAAAAGGATCAGATATGGATAAGCATAGAAGAGTGGGAGAGTGATATTACTTAAAGTTAGGGCAATAACAAGCAACAGCATGGTATCAAGAAGGAACATGGTGTACTGAAGACCATTCAATACATTCAATTTAGGTGCTCAGTAAATGTTAGATCTTTTTTTTTTTTTCATTTTTCTCACCATGAGACAATAGAGAGCCACTTTCCCTTGCAATGTTTGACGTAGACTTGATACAAAAGGGATGTTATGGACACTACTCTGACTACTTAGCTCCTTACCTGCTCAAACCCCTTGCACATAGTAGGCAGTCATAGATGTTTGTAAAATTACAAAGACATCCATCAATGCACTATTTCTCCCTAGAGAAAGAAGTTTTTGAGGGCTTGTCTGCCAAGCATTCTACTTTTATGGCTCTTAACTCAATGCTGGGCACACACCGTTGCACAGTAGGCCCTTAGTGAAGTACTTGATTGAATGGATTCAAATTATCTGGCTTGGGAAGAAGTTCTTTACCTAGTGAGCCTGGTTTTTCAGTACATCAACGCTTCACCAAACCTCTGTCAGATCAGATTCTCAATAGGGTATCTTAAATACATGCTATTAAAATACCTAAATAGAAGTCCCATCTGTTTGAATAGACTGAGCCTGATGAATCAGCCAGAGAGGTGGGAGGTTTATCCAGCCAGACATGAACTGATCGGGCTGGGAACAGGCAGCTCTCTCTCCCTTTGCCACCCCAGAGTGCTCACATCGGAATGTACAGATTTATAAAGAGAAACCAGTTTGCAAAATATGAGGACTGAAGCATGCCACTGGGCAGGGTCTGTGGGCTAATCAACAGAGAGGTCTGGCTGGAGCCCTTTGTCCCAGCTGCAGATCATGCTGAAGAGCATGTCAGAGCAGGAGAAAGAGGAGCACAGGGACTTGCCCCTTTCATAATTCCTGCTCCTCTGGAATCTAGATTTTGTTTTCATGCAATTGCAAAAAACAGGTTTATTTTGGGAACTGTCACTGGTGAAGTCAGCAAAGACTTAAAGACCTAAGGTAAAATACAATGATGGAAAAATGTTGAGGAAGCTGCAGTCTTTTTTATTCCCCAAGAAGCATTTTGCACAAACATCCATCCCTGATGAGATGTCATCAAGACCTCATTTCCAAATGGTCTTGGCTGCCAGAGTCCTAATCAAAGTCAGCTTCTCAACTACCACAGTCTCCCTTTCCACCTCCCCGAAATACACTGGGTGTGGATTATACTCTTTGGTGCTGCATTAAAGAAGGAAGAAGATTTGGGGGTGGGGTGTCACTCTTTGCCACACCAAAATACATGCTTAAAAATATTCTTTCTGAAGCTCTCCTCCTCTTGATAACACTTAGCACATGAGGGCTTGTGCACAATAGGTACTCAATTCAACTGAACCATTCCTCAATTGTCTGGGCTAAGAAGAAAGAAAATGTGATGTGCTTTCTTATTATCCCCACTGATCTGATTTCTCTTCTGCTCTGCTGTCTACCCCTCCATACCCGTGTCCTTAACCTAATCTCCCATACACATGTGCAAACACAGTCCCACTCTATCTCATTCAGGTGATTCTATTGCTTCTTTAGGGTTTTGTTTAGAGTATTTTTTAAATTAAATTAGAGGAGAAGTGAAAGGAATAATGTATAAGAGCCAAAAGATCTGGATTCTGGTCCTAACTGGGCCATTTACTTTGGATCTAAGGTAAGTGACTATGTACTCAGATTCCTCATCTCAGGAATAATAATAATAATAATATATGCCTGACTCACCTCACAGGTTGGTTCAAATGTCAAATGAGCTAATACATTTGAAAGCCCTTTGAGAAGAGAAAAAGCAATTTAAATGACTCTTCTTATTAGGTTAGGTTCTTACAACATAACCCCTTCTGAGCTAATGTACCCAATAACACACATGTAGTATCTAGAAAATCTAGGGAATTCCCTGGTGGCCCAGTTGTTGGGACTCCATGCTTCCACTGCAGGGGGCCCTGGTTCGATTCCTCGTCGGGGAACTAAGATCCCACAGGCCACGTGGCATGGCCAAAAAAAAAAAAAAGGATAAAAGAAAATCTTCCATAGTGTGTCTCCCTGGGAAATGGACTCCTTCTCATTTTCCTTCTCCAAGAGAGGTTAACTGGCTGGTTTCCTGGGGCCTGCATGGCATGCTTTTACTCTGATGAATTCACTGGGACCTAGGGTCAGGCCCTCAGCTTTGCAGCACCAGAATTCAATTTCTGCAGAACCTCTGAGTTGATCAGACTCAAGGATGCTGACTCATACTAACTCACAAGAGACAGATATATAACCAGAATGCCAGTTTATTAATTTACAATAGGAAACATTTGGCCTGATCTGCACCTTTTCTCCCTATAGACTAGTTGCAAGGGAAGAGAAATCATTAGAAAGTTGCTCAGTGAGCAAGGAACTTTGATAAGGGGAGTCAGTCGATTCAAATGTTTAATAACATCAGGCTCTGCTCATTTGGCTTTGCTATCTTCTCAAAAGGAATCCACCCTCCAAATAGTCTGGATGTTTCTGGAACCCTGGCAGGGCACCCAATTCTAGAATTTTGCTTACTTGAGCCAGAATGTGCCAGTTGTGCCCTTTTCTCCACATTCCCTTTGCTGACCAGCCCTCTTCAGACCTACACATTGTTCTTTATATATGTTAATCCTTTTCAGACCTCTTGCAGTGGTTCCCAAAGCCAGTCTGCTGGCTAGGCTGGGGTTTATTGCCACAAGATCACCTGGAGGGTTTACAAAGAAAGATATTTTTTGGCTCAACTAGAAATTCTAATTTATTGGGTCTGTGGAAAGGCTTAGGAATCTGAATGTTTACAGGGATCCCAAGTGACTCTGATCATTAGCCAGGTTGGGGAACCACTTATTTGGCTAAGAATCTGTACTGTCCCTTTAAGATGACTTTGCATATTCTGATTTGATCCGTTATGAATTGGTTGTATAGATTAACTCTCAGAACAAAATTTTATTTCCTAGTTCTCAAGGACCAATCACAGTTGCATCCTTGAACCAATCTTCCTGCCTCCTGCCTTCCTTCCTGCCTTCCTTCCTTCCTGCCTTCTTGCCTTCTTTCTTCCCATAAATATTTATAAATATCCAATGCATAAGGAAGCTTACTAAGAGAAGATTGTGGCAATCAACCCTTCAAGTGCCAAAAGCAAAAGCTGCTTTTAGGTGATAACAGACTTTGAGGATTGGGATATATAATCCCAGTGCATAGACAGCTCTAAGGCCAGCCAATAAAACCAAGGCCTGACATTAAACAATCTAGAGACAATTTCCCTGTGATAAGTAATCCTGGGTCTTGGTATACTTCCTGAGCTGATGTCCTCTAGGAAACAACCTTGTACCCACAAGTAGCCTTGATGGAAACTCCAAGTACCATGTCCCCATCCCACCCATGACAAAGAAAACAGGTCAGTGTCTTTCCTCTCAAACGTGGTTCTCATCTCACTAGCACCTGGCAGTGGCTTGCTCCTAGCAAAGCAACAAAATCAGGGGAATCAAGTGAGCATCATCTAAGGAGGGGTGCCAACATGTGATGGGTATCTCAATATTCCAGGCATTGTGTCTCCATACTTGGATGAGCCTTGTGCATCCCAAAAGCCACTGATAGGGGGTAATATTCCTGTCTTGGTTAAATGACTTGCTAAAGGTCATATAAGCAGTAAGTGTTGGAATTGGGATTTGGATCCAGGCCCACTCAGTTTTCAAGTTCTATGCCCTTTCCCCATGACCCCATGCTGCTTAGTAAAGAGGTGGTTTTAAAGTAGGAGTTTTGAGCATAAGATTCATTGTGCTATAGGTAATATTTAAAATTTCTCTCTACATAATAATATATATGTATACCAATTACATATAGATATATTATATATATTAGCATCTAAATCTGCATTTGGTTATATAGCTGATTCTGATTCCTTTCTGCTATAACTGGGGACAGGATTGAGAATCAGGATACTTGGTTTGTAGTCCTGGCTCAGCCATGCACTCACTGTGTGCCTTAAGAAGCTCCTTTTTCCTACCTGGGCCTCAATTTCTTCATCTGCAAAAGGACGGGTCAGACTAGATCTCTAATATGCTAGGATTCTAAGAATCTGGTGACAACAGTTACCAACTTTCTTAATTGTTTTAGATCAAAGCATAGCAATTGAATACCAGAAAAAATGAAAGCTGAATATATATATTAGAAAACTATTTTAAAATAACATATTTATTAAGAACTATATAGATGCCAGGGACCATAATAACTAATTTAAGACTTGATTAACTCTTATCACATCAACTCTACTTTTATGTACCCATCTCTGAGGAGCAGAAAGATAAGTAATTTGCCCAGGACCACATGGCTGATAGGTAAAGAATCCAATACTGAAATCTAGGACTGATTTTAGAGCCAGGTCCCAAGTACGGTCCTACTCCCTATTCTCTTGTTTTATGGCTCCCACTCTGACGACTGTGTAGGACATTTCTTAAAGTTCCATTTGAGATTACCTGACCTTGAAATATGAGGAAAAAGCAGCCCATATAATCCTATGTAAGAGAATCTCCTGGAGATTTTTGTTACGATTATCTCCCTGTGGGAGGGGAGATATAAAAGTCAGATTGAATATGTTTGGGTTCAGAGAAAACATTATACTGGTGAGCAGACCCTGGCCATAAAATTGTTTCTATTTGTTAGTTTTATTAGTAAACTTTGTTTTCCTAATATTAAGCTCATAAAAGTTAGCCCCATTTCCTCTGACTGGCTCTAAATAGTAGGAACTGAATCAATGAGGGAAAAACTCCTTTTCTGTCTGGTACTGATCCTGTGGAGGTGAAGGGAAGAGGGAGGAAGAGCTGGTTGCTGGTGGGAAGATAGAGAATTATCAACAGGCTGGGTCTTGTACAGACTGGGGCTGCTGCATCTGACTTCCATCCTCTTCAAATGTTGCCTCGATACCAACCTGTTGCCTCTGATCTTCCTGGACAGGGAAGTTGGGTGGCTAGGCTGAGCACTGGTCTAGAAAGAGCTATAAACACATTGTCAGCCTCATTTACCCCAAGGGATGATGCCTGAATCAGAGCACAAGAGTGTACAATTCTGGGACTAGGGATAGGAGAATAGGGAAGATGGAGGTAGTGTCACTACTTCTTTCCTTTTTCTTTCTTGCTCACTACCCACGGGAAAGAGGCCTCTTTTTCTTCTTTGTGTGCCTTGAATTGCATGTCATGCGGGTGGGTTGGAGAGAATTGAAAAATGCTGTCTATAAATTGCTCAAGCTAATTTAGAAGTCATTCTGCAACATGTACCCAAGCCTACACTTCCAATAATGTCAGAAAAGTTTGCTTTACTTTTGCAATGCATTAATAGGTTATGGCATTTTTACTAAACCTACGAGTGACACAAAGCTAGAAAGTATAGCCACAGAACTAAATCAGAATGCAAAATTGTCTAGACAGTCTAGAGTGTCTTGTCTAACTCAATAAGATAAAATGTATCAGAAATAATTGCAGAATTCTACATTTAGGGTAAAAAAGAAACACAGCTATTAAGAATGGAGGAGATTACCTAGACAGTGTTTATTCATATGAAAGAACTGGGAATTTTAATTAACCACAAGTTGAATATTTGCCAAGACTATGATGTGTCTGCTGAAAAAAACCAACCCAACCTTTGACTGCATGAAGGGAAGTGAGGTGGAGATCACAGGCAACCCTGGTCCTATTGCAGTGGGCTGTGGTCAGACCACACTGAAGTACTGGGTTCCGTGGTAGGTACCACAATTCTTGGGGGATATTGACCAACTAGAGCAAGGCAAATTGAATGGTGAGAGTCAGGAAGTCAGAGATAGTTGATAGAAATGGTCACATTTAGCCTGGAGAAGAAAAAAATGTCAACCAAAGGAACAGCAGATTATTGTCTGCAAATGTTTCAAAGGCTCTTATGTGACAGGCAGAATAAATTTGGTTTTCCCTATCAAGATGTAGAACTAGATCAAGGAGTAGAAATTAAAAGGCAGATTCCAGTTCAGCATGAAAGCTGTTCAACAGCTGAGCCATTGCCCTAGAGAGAGGGAGCTCCCAGATTCCAGAAGTACTATGGCTAAGGCTATCTTGGAGGAGAATTTTACACTGGGCAATGGTGAGGTGAGACGTGAGGAAGCATTATTTGTTTGACTTATGTTCCCTATACCAAAGAGACCACCATTTTCTCTGTTTTCCTCCAGTTGGATTCACTTCTCTGATTTCACCTGATACATATTTCATAGTTTTTCTTCGGCCTTAATTTGGGAGCCACTGACATCTGCTGGAGGTCCAGGATTCAAGGCCCGTGACTTCCTGAGGAGGGACCACCATTCTGGAAAACCTGAGTGGCTTAGGAATTCTCCCCACAGTGAAACTTAAGTTCTTGTACTCATCCATTAGCTTAATAAGAGAAAGACTCACTTTACTTTTTGAGTATATATTAGGCAATTATTTTTTCTGCTGGAGAAATATTTTTATTATTTCATATATTGTACTTTTATTTATTTGAGTTTCATTAGGTAATTCTTAGACACTTTTTCCCCTGCTTTTAAAAATGATGAACAGACCTTTGATAATATAATAATTTTAATTGATTACACGAAGGAAAAAAAAGATGAACAGGAAATTTCTGCTCTGAGTGTTGACTGTGTAGTTAAAATGATACCAGGAGACTTCTCTCTGCAAAGTGCATCCATTCAGCCCCCAAAAGGATTGACCACCATGCCCCCTTCATCCCTTACCTCACAGCTATCCCGCTAGGAAAGGTCAGGCAGTCTCATTCTTAAAATCCTTGATCCAGGAGCTTAGGAGAATTATAGCCCAGATTTCTTTTCAGGAGGATACAAGCCTGGCTTCAAAATATCTTGGAATAAAATAATAATAATAATAACAATAAGGACAGCAATACTTTCATAGTACTTACTATGTGCCAGGCACTACTTAAGCATTTTATGTAATATAACAGATTTAATCTTCACAATAACCCCATAGTAGGTGCTATTATCTCCATTATGTGGATGGAGAAAATATGGCATGGAGAAGTTATGTAACTTGCCAAGGGTCATGGAGGTAGCAAGACTGTACACTGAGAGTTGAACTCGTGAGTTCTGGCTCCAAAATCCAGGCTCTTAACCACCATGCTATATATACTACCATGCCATGTACCCTCTCGTTTTTAGAACAGTACAATTCCTTGAGATAAATCCATGACTAAATTTCTAGTTTCAACATCTTATAGTCTTTTTTTAATGTGTACTTTTTCCGTTATAAAAATAATATTGTGGTAGCTAAGAGTCCTGACTTTAATGTCAGCTAGACCTGGACTTAGATGCAGGCTACTCACTGATAAGTTACTTAATTTCTTTAGTTTCCTTATATGTAAATCCATAGATTTTTAAAGAGGATTAAGTGAGATAAAATATGTAATGTGCTTAGCAGAGTGCCTGGCCCAGAGTCAGTACTCAGGAAATGTTAATGTTTATTAATATGTATTATAATCAAAGAAAGTATGGGAAGACTGAAAGTAGAAAGAAGAAAAAAATAAACCACCCAGAATTCTACCACCTGAACTGAGCTATTTTCATTTTGTCTTTTATCTATGTGTAAAAGAAATTAATGTTTTGTTGTTTATAATTCTGAGAGGAGGTCCTGGTAGCTAGAATACTCTCTGTTTGCCAAGTCATCATGGGTGGTGGGGAGAAAATTTGGAGGTAGAAGTTGGGCTGTATGTGTGTGTAGAATTGCTCTGCATAACACAGACGGTAAATGAGATTTCCTAGGGAAGAAATAATTTAATCTCTGGATTAGATCTTATAAGCAGCCTCTATTAAGATAGAGAAGGAAGCTATTGAGGGCCCCAAGTTTTAGAACTGCCCCTGTCAGAATGGACTTCCTTTGTAATGTCTTTATAGCAGTTCTTTTTTTTAAAATTTTTATTTCTTTTTTATACAGCAGATTCTTATTAGTTATCCATTTCATACATATTAGTGTATATATATAGCAGTTCTTAATTCATTGAGAGTAATATGACTCTCTGAAAACCAAGCCTCAGATACTTACGCCCAGAGATGTTTATCTAGCCTTCCATCTCTGCCAAGTCATTCTTCTCTGACCCATTCCTCCCAGGGCCAGCCAAGCAGGTCTCTTCTGTGTTTTCCTATCTCAAACCAGGCTCTTATGCAAGTGGGAGCACACATGAGCCAAGTTAAATCACATTAGTCAATAGTCCTGTGAATGCTTTATTAGTAGGGAATCTGGACCAGGAAGATTGCTTCCCTGAGGGTTTGGGTTAAGGATAGCCATGAGAATCCAAGGAGAAAATACTTGACCAGACTAATTTATAGTCACAAGCTAATGTTGCTGAGTGATAGTTTAGGATAGAATTGTACTTACCACTAAAATCCAGGCACCGAGTTACTATTTAATAATTTACTTTGCTTATTTTTATCCACAAGTTGGATATTTTAGATTGGCTTAAAAGTTATCACTTATCCATTAAGTAAATCTACATCTTAAAAATTTCAGATCCTGTGTGTTGCTAGAATAATAACTCAAGGAGAAAGATAAGGGGTAAAAATAATATCATGGAACAAGGGCCTCTCTAGTTCTATGGCTAAACTTTGGGGGAAAATTTTCCCCCAAAAGCTTCTTCATTAGCCACCTATGGATAGATTTTTTTTCAGCTGGGTCTAATCAGCAATGATCACCCCTTGCTGGAACTATGGGGACTAGTCACTCGATTTGATAGAGACTGTTAGGAAGGGAAAATATATATCTGGAAATAGATAAAATTTAAGCACATCTTAGGTGATGTTCTACAAAGAAATATTACATGTAAATCTTCTGTTAAGCATTTAGTATAAAATTGTCTAGGCTGACCCCCAGCAGGTGCAGACACTAAATTGAGGAGGGGGTGGAATGAGGAGGGGCGGGTTTAGAAGGAGCAGCAGCTTCCCAGGCAAAGCCAGGCCTTTTCAGCAAATGCAACAGGAAACGGGCAAAGGTAAGAGGAAAAGAACCTAGCCCTGGGTGTCAAGAGAGTCAAGTCTAAAGAGTCCAAAGGGTGAGGTTGTGGCCTTGCCAAGGCACCAATGTGGGAGGCGGAGGTGTGTAGAGAGGACTGAGAAACCCCAAGTAACCAAAGGATCCAGACTTAGAGGAACCATTAGGGCATTCAAAGAGAGCATTCAAGGGAAGCTATCTGAAAGCATTTCAGAGTTGTTTGGCTCTTGTGTCAGTAATTTTTGGCTTCAAGTAAAAAAAAAATTCTGATAAAAACATAGCTTAAACAAGATGGACATATACTTTTCTGTCAAAGAACATAAAGTTGGAAAGTTGGTAGTCCAGAGCTGGTATAGCAGCACCACAATGCCAAGGTTGGCCTTATTCCTTAGCCTGTAGTTTTCATCTTCAGGATTGCCTTATGGTCACAGTTGGTTTCTGCAGCTCCAGCCATCACATCTACCATACAGGTAGGAAGAGGGAGGAATCGGGGAGAACAAAACAAATGTTTATCAACTGAGTCAGCCAGTCCCCTTTAAAGAGCATTCCCTGCACTATTCCCCCCTGTGACTGCTGATTACATCTTTTCACCAGGTCTGTTTCATTTGACCAATCCTAACTAAAAGAGAGGCTGCAGAAATATAGTTTTTTAAGCTTGGTATTAAGTTGCTTTAAATAAAATTGGGGTTCTCTTAGTAAGATAAAAGGGGATTATGGATATTCAATAGAAAATTAGCAGGCTATACCACAAACCCCAACCATATAATGACAGAAAATTGATAACTCCCAGTTATGTGCTGGGTGAAGCTCTAAGATTTATTCGTGTTCTGTGGATGTCCTTTCACTGATTCTGAGGAAGAACAAGACAGTTTGTAGACAGCTTATTCCAGCACCAATTTAGAGCTAAGTCAGATTAAGGACATATAACAATGATATGAAAAAGAGATGCCTATGAGAACAGCCCGGAGGAAGTACATCATAGTGATTACAATGGTGGGTAAAGTGATAGGATCACGACTTTCCCAGTTTTCTGTTATGCATTTGTTGTATTTTCCATTTTCTTTAAAAAGAAAAAGAGAGGATTTTCTGTTGAGTTCTTTTTTCCTGTTTTAAGACTCCTTTTAGAAAGAAGGAATTTGGGCCAGCCTACTTAAAGTGAAACATATGTCCAATGTGCAAAGTAAGCCAAAAGGCCACAAAATGTGTTTAGGAAACAAACCAGGGCATTTGAGATCGCCCTTGCATAAACATATTGTGTGTGTGTCATACTGAGCTCCCTGTCATCTATAAAGATGCTATAAAGAGCTGTCAAAGGCCCCCAGGAGGGAAAATTAGAAGATAGAGAGCTGCCCAAGGAAAGCTACTGAAGACCAGGCATGACAGTAGGAGGCCTGTGGGAGGGGGACCTGGGTTCTATGTCTTTCCCCACCCCTGCCTTTAACTGGCTATATGATCCTGGGAAAATTAACCTATCTTGTCCTGGTTTCCTTATCTAAAAAATGAGAGAAGGGGCTTCCCTGGTGGTGCAGTGGTTAAGAATCCGCCTGCCATTGCAGGGGACATGGGTTCGAGCCCTGGTCCGGGAAGATCCCACATGCCACGGAGCAACCAAGCCTGTGTGCCACAACTACTGAGCCTGTGTTCTAGAGCCCACGTGCCACAACTACTGAGCCTGCGTGCCACAACTACTGAACCCTGAATGCCTAGAGCCCGTGCTCTACAACAAGAGAAGCCACCGCAATGAGAAGCCCGCACACTGCAATGAAGAGTAGCCCCTGCTTGATGCAACTACAGAAGGCCTGCATGCAGCAACGAAGACCCAACGCAGCCAAATTAATTAATTAATTTAAAAGAGAAAAGAAAATGAGAGAATAGGACAAGATGATCATTAAGGATCCTTGCAGTCCTAAATAGTTTTATCTTCTGTAATTGTGCAACCAAGAGAGAAAACAGACATATTTTGTAAGGTAAGTGTAAGGGGGAATGAAAGTAAGCAAGTAGCCTAACATGTGAGCATGTTTAGCCAAAAGTAAAGACTTGGAAGTGGAACATGAAAGCAAGGAAACCATTTGGGGGTGGTTTTAGGTACGTGGTAGCTATATGGAACCCCTTTGAATTGGGGGATTTACCATCCCCCATTGATGAATTGAACATGCTGTCTGCAATTCTAGCACTAGGAGGGGTTCCCCATGTGTATACGGTTGTAGCCACCCAATTAAAATTCCTGAAAAAAGGGATTACTTTTGTAATCACCTAAGTCCGTGAAATGGACTAATTCCCTGAGAAAGATTTTTAACACAATTATTTTTAAACAGCATTAATTCCACAGTTCTCTTAACCTTGCCATATAGCTTTCCTTAATGTCTGTTCATCCAAACTCCCAGTCCTTTTCTCTCTAAACTTCCACGGGTCTTTCCGTCTTAAATTTAGGAACATCTAGTGATCAGTTTATATTACTTTCTGGTTGCTTTTTAACTTAAAAAGTATGTATGTACTTTTAATTGGAAAATTAAGGGTATATGTCTGTGTCTGTTTGTGTGTGTACATGCAAGGCATCGCTATGGTTCTTCTGAAATGTTTTCCTGGAAAATATCTTATAATCTAATACACTGTTCTAATGAGATTGTTTTTCAAATGCAAATAAGGCCCTGAATTCAGCAGAAGAAATGGAACTTCTCTCCCTGCACTACCACGCTAATTATAGTTATTTTGTTATAATAGCTCTTCCTTGAGCAAAGCTTTGCTCGTTCTTCTTGCCACCAGCAACTTGGGGATCAGGATATAAAGTCTGTTCTTGGGTGGGTGGGTAAGTCAATGAGCTGAATGTTAAGGAAGAGGAAGCAGAACAGTGCCGATTTAGCTACAATTTGGTGGAAATTAAGGCTTTTCACCTTCACTGTGGCCTCAGTGTAGACTCCACTCCTTGGCTCTCCTGAGCTTTCGGGACTACTTTGATCAACATGGGAATTCTAAAGCTTCTGCACAAAGTCCCTGCTTTCATTTCCTTGGCACCGACATTCCATGAAACTACTCTTTCAAAATTGCCCTTCACTGTGACAGAGAAAACCCTTCCCAACTGTGTTCCCTCATCCTACCCTCCAGATCTAGAGAAAGAGGTGCCTCTCCATTTAAAGTTACTGTCTGTAATGTACACTTCTCCAGAGTTCCCAGAGACCATACCTTTAGGGAAATCTGAAGGAGCTGGGCTATCTAGCTTTCATCAAGGCCAGACTTGGCACATTATTGAAGACTAAAAAAACCTGAGGTAGAAAATTCTAAAGGGCAATGTAGATCTTCATTAAAAATTCTTGAGGACATTGAGAAGGGATATGCAAAACTTCCTTAAAGTATCTTGTAAACTTTTCACCTTTCCAAATCACACTTCCTTCTTCCTTGCCTCTACTCCCTCTACTTCCCACTACCCAATCTTTCCCTCTGGGGGTCAACTTCATCTTCTAAGCCATTTGGCTTCTATCAGCTTTTCCAGTGACCCTCTCCCCTCCGACCACATGACATAACTAAGGCTCAAAAATTAGCTGCCCAGGAAAATGTTCTTTCTCTTTAGAGCTCAGGGGACTGGGTGATGCTCATCATTCAACATTACAAAATAGGGATAAGAATCATACTTCATACAGTTGTTGTGAAAATTAAATGAGATAATATATATTAAGTTCTTTGGACAGTAACTGATACAATGTAAGTGCTAAATACATTTTAGTTCCTATTACTACTAGCTGTCTTTTCCTAGCACATCACATTTATTTTTTTCCTTTTCTAGCAGTTTTCCCATTTGCTCCTGTTCTCCATCGTAAACAATCTATATTGACCATTTCTGACTATTTTTTTAAATGATAAGTTTTTGGGAAATATAAGCTATTCCTCTACATTTTCATTTTCTAAGTGCCTGTTACTCCTCAAGCCCTTGATTTCTACAAGGTCAAAAGAGGGGAAAATACCATGAAAAGAACACATTGCAATACATACCTCTGCCTTACAAAGTTTTTAGTGCCAGAAGGAGGATGGGATGGAGGGCATATTAGGCTAAGTGGAGTGGTCTGGGACAACTTTAGCAGGGTTTGAGAAGAGGGGAAGATAATTTTTGCAGAGGGTGGGGAAGGGCATCCAGATGGGCATGAACTGTGGTTTGGAGCAGAAATGTATAAAGTGTTCAGGGAATAGTAAGGTTGTTATGATGAAGTAAAATGTCTGAAACAGAGAAATGGGATGTGAGGTTATTGAACAGTATAATTTGTGATGAATGAAGACTAGGCTGGAGGTAATTGGTAGAGAGCTTAAAGCAAATGCAAAAGTGTCTAGATTTAATACAAAGAGCAAGAGTAAGAGTACATAATTCAGGCTTGTAAGTATTAATAATAACGATGATTGGTCTTATATTTGGAGGGCTTACTATGTCCAAGTCATTGTGCAAGAACCTCCTAAATGGTCTCCGTGCACTTTTTCTTGTTCTTCTGTTAATTCTTGCCTCAACAGAGCAGCCACAGTAATTTAAAAAAACTGCAAATCTGATCGTGTTGTTGACTTCTCCCTCACCCTTCTTAAAATTCTTCACCAGCTTCTCTTTGTTCTTCTGAAAAAGACCAAAATCCTTTTTCATGGCCTACTAGGTCCTGCCAGATCTGGCTCCAGCTTCTTCAGCTTCAAATCTTGTTCTCTTTTGGTTCCTTAACCCAAATCCTCCCTCTCCTGGCAGAGTGCTTTCACAGATGCTCTTTCTTACCCTGGACAGCTCCTGCTGGTACCTCTTGGTCTGGTTAACACTACTTTATCTTCTACATCTCCATGTAAATGATACATTGTCAGGGAAGCCTAGGTTAGGTTCTGCATTAACCTCTCTTAGAGTTTTCCTTCATAGCATGGACAGCCATGGAGGTACACCAAGTGGATCTTCCTTCAAGAATTTGCTATGCAGCTGCAAAGAGCACAGATGACTGAATGCCTTGTTTTAGTGACTTCAGGACCTGCCCCAGCTTTCTAGCCATGGCCACACTCTTCCAGGAAGCCCCAGTCTAATGAGTGGACATAGCAGATAGTCCTACTGCCTGGTCATTTCTATCCAATGTGGGATTCCTCTAATGGACAATCTTTTTTCCTAAGTCCCTCTTGACCTGGCCGAGCCTTTGGCAGATCTGCATTTCAGTCTGAGACTCTTCTGCCCTATTCTGCTTTCTCTGCCCTTAATGTTTCTCAGGCATTAACCTCCCCCCAAAATCTCTTTTGCTTATAATTCTGTCTTTGCATCTGTTCCCTGGAGGGTCCAAATGACACATAGCACTTATTGCTTTTTAAACTATATATTTACTTGTATGACATCTAATTAATGTTTGCACCACTGAAAAATTCATGAGGGGCAGGGCCACTTCTGCACTCAAAACTGTATCGTTAGTTATCTTCCAAAATATATAAAAACCCTCAAAAACTATTTATGACAAGAAAGTAAAGAACTTTTACATGCATTATTATCTCACTAATCCTTTGAGAGAGGTTCTATTTTTGTGATATTTTGAAGATGAGGAAACTAAATGGGAGAGATTAATTTGCCCAAATTTGAATCCAGGTGTGTCTGATGTCAAAGATCTTCTGAACCACTACTTAATTCCCTTCCTGAGCAGGTGAAAAAGAGGATCAGAATGATTCTTCAAGTAGGATCCTTGGGTTTTTGCCTTGCTGGGTCCTTGCGCTCCTACCAAATATTGTAAGCTTGATTTGAAAGGAATCTTGCCAAATTAATTTTTATATTTCTAATAGTGCCTGAGATAGAAAAGTACTCGCTCCATGTGTAGTAAGCTGGATGGGCAGTGGAAGGCAGGGATAATGCTTAAAGAAGATGATTCTTGCTGCCTCTGTAGATGCCAGTAGAGGAATGTGTGTCAACTCTATGAATTCTCAAGAGGAATCGATGCCCAGGACTCTGGAGCACAATTTTCTTTGCTCACAACTCTCCTCCCCCCATGTCTAAGGCAATATGGCAGTGTCCTCAGTAAATTTTCCATTCATGCTGCAAAGAGAAATCAGTGCATCTGAGAGCCAGTCATTTCTCTCTTGTCTTCAGAGTTGTGATGCACTTGATGCAGTTAAGAATGAATTATTGCAGCAGAGCCTGGAAGGAATCTTAGAGAAAGACTTAGCCTACTTATTTTGTATGGAGAAGAAATTGAGGGCCAGAGAGGTGAAGAAACTTGCTCAAGTAGCTGAGGTAGAACTGAAACCAAATCACATGTTTCTCCATTCCTGACTTCCAGCTTGCAGAAGAATCTACGGATCTTCATTTTGCTTCCTAGCAAGAAGGCTAAACTTTGCTTCAGGGAGAGTCACACAACTCCCTTTTGCTAGGATATGGCCCAGGGGGAGAGGAATGGGGGTAAATAAAGGATTCTAGAACAGCAATACTGTGCAAGAATCAGTATTTCCAAGTCTGACTTCTGAAAATAAGATATATTTGCTGGAAAGAGAAGTGTAATTGCTTGACTACAGAGCTAATCTAGTTTGGATCTTATTGTTGGAAAGTCTGAGCAAATTTGAGTTCTCCTGTACTGCTTTCTCAAATCTTTAATAGTTCTAGCCTAAAGCAATCACTGCTTTCTTTCAAGGAGCTCTTGCCACTGCTCTGACATTGAGTGTCTCTGTGTGAAGATTTGTGACTTCTGGTGTTGTTTTCATCTTATAAATAAAAAAGGAGGCAAGAATAGATCCTGCCAAAGGTCACACCACCTCAATATTAGGACCAGTCTCTCTTCATTTACAAAGGGATTCTCAGACTAGGAGGGATGGACCAGGTAGCCTTGGTTCTTTTCCAGCTGCTGGTCCTCTCTGGTGCCTGTCAGCCCGCCAAGAACCAGTGCTGCAAGGCTCTTACTGCTCATGATTATCCTGGTTGGTGAGGAGGCCCTGCTAGGTTTGGAGAGGGTCAGGGCACAGGGCCAGCCAAGATGAGAGGCCAGAGAGAAGAAATGAGGGGGAAAATCCTGGAGAAATGCATTAAAACAATGCTGAGAGCACAACTCTGGCTATGGACTGAGGACTGGCAAGAAACTGAAATAGCCTTGTTCAAGGTCAGAGCAGTGAGGACATTCTGTAGCTGGAAACTGAAATCAATTCTTCTTTCCTTTCAGCCTGGCAGCTGAATCTGGTGGGTGCCTAGGAAGCTGGAACACTAAGAGGCAGCACTGGCAGCAGCACAAGTAAAAGGTAAAAGGCTCACAAATACAAGGCTGGGCCAGAAAGGAGCCCTTCTTTGACCCTTTTCATGGGTCCCTTGCTAATAAAGGCAGAGCTACTCCATGGCCTGTGAAGGGCATCAGGGGAGTATCTATTCTTGTGGGCTCCCATTTTCATCACAATTAGTTTTTCATAAGTTTGTTTTTAAAATACAGGAATCATATGTCCTTGTAGCTAAGGCCATGTTTTGATAAGAGTGGGGGTGGGAAGAGGCTCTTCCTTTCTCATGAGTTTTAAAATTCAGGGCAGGCTAGAACAAAAAATTTTACAATTTGTATGGAAATACAAAAGAGCCCAAATAGCCAAAACAATCTTGAGAAAGAAAAACAGAGCTGGAGGAATCAGGCCCCCTGACTTCAGACTATACTGCAAAGCTACAGTAATCAAGATAGTATGGTATTGGCACAAAAACAGAAATATGGAACAGGATAGAAAGCCCAGAGATTAACCCACGCACATATGGTCACCTTATCTTTGATAAAGGAGGCAAGAATATACAGTGGAGAAAAGACAGCCTCTTCAATAAGTGGTGCTGGGAAAACTGGACAGCTACATGTAAAAGAATGAAATTAGAACACTCTCTAACACCATACACAAAAATAAACTCAAAATGGGTTAAAGACCTAAATGTAAGGCCATACACTATCAAACTCTTAGAGGAAAACATAGGCAGAACACACTATGACATAAATCACAGCAAGATCCTTTCTGACCCACCTCCTAGAGAAATGGAAATAAAAACAAAAATAAACAAATGGGACCTAATGAAACTTAAAACCTTTTGCACAGCAAAGGAAACCATAAATAAGACAAAAAGACAACCCACAGAATGGGAGAGAATATTTGCAAATGAAGCAACTGACAAAGGATTAATCTCCAAAATTTACAAGCAGCTCATGCAGCTCAATATCAAAAAAACAAACAACCCAATCCAAAAATGGGCAGAAGACCTAAATAGACATTTCTCCAAGGAAGATATACAGGTTGCCAACAAACACATGAAAGAATGCTCAACATCATTAATCATTAGAGAAATGCAAATCAAAACTACAATGTGATATCATCTCACACCGATCAGAATGGTCATCATCATAAAATCTACAAACAATAAATGCTGGAAAGGGTGTGGAGAAAAGGGAGCCCTCTTGCACTGTTGGTGAGAATGTAAATTGATACAGCCACTATGGAGAACAGTATGGAGGTTCCTTAAAAAACTAAAAAAAGGAATTACCGTATGACCCAGCAATCCCACTCCTGGGCATATACCCAGAGAAAACCATAATTCAGAAAGGCACATGCATCCCAATGTTCATTGCAGCACTATTTACAATAGCCAGGTTATGGAAACAACCTAAATGCCCATCGACAGACGAATGGATAAAGAAGATGTGGCACATATATACAATGGAATATTACTCAGCCATAAAAAGAAACGAAATTGAGTTATTTGTAGTGAGGTGGATGGTCCTAGAGTCTGTCATACAGAGTGAAGTAAGTTAGAAAGAGAAAAACAAATACCATATGCTAATACATATATATGGAATCTAAAAAAAAAAAATGAAGAACCTAGGGGCAAGATGGGAATAAAGATGCAGACCTAGTAGAGAATGGACTTGAGGACACGGGGAGGGGGAAGGGTAAGCTGGGACAAAGTGAGAGAGTGGCATGGACATATATACACTACCAAACGTAAAATAAATAGCTAGTGAGAAGCAGCCTCATAGCACAGGGAGATCAGCTCGGTGCTTTGTGTCCACCTAGAGGGGTGGGATAGGGAGGGTGGGAGGGAGGGAGAAGCAAGAGGGAAGAGATATGGGGACATATGTATACGTATAACTGATTCACTTTGTTATAAAACAGAAACTAACACACCATTATAAAGCAATTATATTCCAATAAAGATGTTAAAAAAATAAAATAAAATTCAGGGCAGGAAAGCTGCTGCACTTCTTACCAGAGTAAATTCTTGCCAAGACAGGTTCAAGTGTTTTGGGTTAGTGGAGCAAGAGTAAGGGAGGTGGCGGAATATAGAAAAAGCAAGCCCCTTTTCTCTCTCTTCTGCTTCACTGCTTAGTGGGTGCATAAAGGAGGATATAATTTAGGAGTGGAGAAGGGGTTGAGGGAAAATAATGTCCAGAGGAAAAAAGTATCACAGAACGAGAATTTTTAGAGAAAGAAGAAAATCCATATTTGGAGAATTTCAGCATGAAAGACACATTTTCCACACACAAACAGTTTATGTAGATCTGTAATTGAGCAAATAAACTAAGAAGGGAAAGGGAAAGACAATACAGTGGCCAGAACAAGGTGGGCTGGTGGCAGGTCTGCCAGCCTCTGTAATGGAGAAGAAAGAGAAAAGATGTGGTGGTGAGAGCACATTTTCACGTTTCAATTCAACATTTACTGAGCACATATTAGGTGCCAGGCAATGTGCTGGACGCTGGGTGTTCACAAACTAACAAGATAAAAGTTATACCCCTAAGGATTTCACATTCTAGAAGAGGAGAGAGATCTGTTCACAGACAATCTCAAAACAAGGCATAATGTGACAGATTCAATAGAGCTACACACTGCTTGCTACAGAAGACAGATGAGGCTGACAATAATTCCATCTAGCAGAGCACGGATACCATCACAGAGGAAGTAACATTTGCTCTGGAATGTGAAAGATGATTTTATTTTTCCTTTTCACTGTGCTTTGATGCTTTCCTTATATGTAAAGGTAAAGTTATTACCTTAAGAAAATTATATCTCTCCATTTTGCATTATAACAACAGCAGGGACAATATGTGAGATGACTCCTTGGGGATGTTATCATTATCTATCAGAGGGAAGGTCCACATTCAGTTGCTCCAGTAGCCAGGCAAAGGGTCTTATGGAAACAAAAGAATGCAGAATCCAGAGAGAACTCAACTAGCTACAATAAGAAATAGGAATTTCTCCAGGGCAAAGACAACTCATTATTTAAGACAAGCAATATTGCCTCAGTAATATCCCTCAATAATATCCAGCTATTACATTCTTGTAATTACGTCTCAGATCATATTTACAATCCACTATTATTTTTACATGTGAAATTGCTTTAAGAACATAGCCAAGTATTAAAGTCAGGGACTGGACTGCCTTACGCAGGTGTTTTAACCAGAGGTCAGCAAACGTTTTCTGTAAAGGCCCAGATAGCAAATATTTTCAGCTTTGCAGGTCACATGGTCTCTGTTGCAACTACAGGGCTCTACCCTTATAAGCATGAAGACAGCCATAGGCAGTATGTAAATGAATGAACATGATTGGTTTCTAATAAAACTTTATTTACAAAAAGAGTGAGCTGCATTTAGTCCTAAGGCCATAGTTTGTCAACTTCAGCTTTTAACCCTCAGTTTAACACGACTCTCCACAAACCCTCCCACGTCTGTAGCATGAAGGGCAGAGGAGGTATCCATTAAAAGCATAGCCACCTTTCCAGCCCCTCATCAGTATTTTCTAATCAATAATTTCTTTTTATATTTTAAAATCAAAGCATTCTATACCTACTTTTTCACCTAAATTTCCACCTCCATTTTTTCTACCTCTAGCCAGGCATATCTTAATAGCTACATGGATTAATCTTCTCATCCCTAGCAACAACTGTGGCTAAGCTGCTCTAGAATCAGAATTTCCAGAGCTCTATCCTGAAATGTGGCATAGATTGCCAGTTGTTAGCCTCAATATTTATTCTTCTCTTTCCTTAGTAATATAAACCCCAATATTTACCTAGGCATATAGCCTCCCAGAATATAGACATTTTCCAGTATCCTTGTAGCTGACCCTCAGGACAAGGTAATTATGATCTTGCTAATGTGAGGTAAACAGAAATATTGTTCAGCACCTTTCAGGAAACCATTTTAAAAAGCAGCTGATGGGTGTCTTCTGCCCTTCTCCTTCATCCCTTTCTGTATTATTCTGCCTGGAAATATGATGTGATGACTGAATTCTAGCTACCCTCTTGGACCATGAGGACAAAGACTTTGTCATAGAATGTCAAAGCAGTGATCTGGAAAAAGCATTAATACTTGAAGACTGTGGATTCTCATACAAGCCCTGGGCCACCTTACTTTTACCTGATAGAGAAATAAACTTCTACCTTGTTTAAGTCACTGTTACTTGCAGCCATACCTAATTATAATGAATACGTTCAGTTGCTTTAAATTTTTAAATAAGGAAAAATTTTTTTGAAACGACTGAGATGAGCTTCACTGTAGTTCTTAAAATGACTACTTTTTTTTAAAAAAATAATAATTTTAAGTCTTAAATCACCGAATATTTATGATTGTTAATTGTGGCAGAAGAGAGCACAGATGACTATTTGAATTTATTGCAAGTTTGTACTATAGCCTGTAAACTTTTTGCTTCTTACGAATTCAGATAACAAATAGAAGCAATGGAGAAACATTTACTAATACATTAAGTAATCCTGGGATCTGGAGCCTGCCTGGATCTCTCAGCAACAGGGCAAAGGTTATGCTATGTAACCAGGTTAAATTGACACCATCAGAGTGCTGAATAGAGCTGAGGGTGTACATCTACAGTTCCCTGTTGCCTACTTGCACTCCACACTTGCAATCTGCAGCAAAGCCTGTCCCCTCCCACCCCAAACTTGTATTCTAAGGGCAGTTTGTTGGAGAGGTAATCAAAAGGACATGCCCTAGCACAAGGAGATCAGCTGGATGCTTTGTGACCACCTAGAGGGGTGGGATAGGGAGGGTGGGAGGGAGACACAAGAAGGAGGGGATATGGGGATATATGTATACGTATAGCTGATTCACTTTGCTATATAGCAGAAACTAACACAACATTGTAAAGCAATTATACTCCAATAAAGATGTTTAAAAGAAAAGAAAAGAATGTGCTTGGCCAGCGAGAGGATCAACATGGAAATTAGCTGTGGCTGGAGTGAGGGGAGCAGGGGAAGAATTCACAGAAAAAAGGGTTGAAACTACAAAGCTACCGTAATCAAGACAGTATGGTACTGGCACAAAAACAGAAATATATATCAATGGAACAGGATAGAAAGCCCAGAGATAAACCCGTGCACATATGGTCCCCTTATCTTTGATAAAGGAGACAAGAATATACAGTGGAGAAAAGACAGCCTCTTCAATAAGTGGTGCTGGGAAAACTGGACAGGTACATATTAAAGTATGAGATTAGAACACTCCCTAACACCATATACACAAATAAGCTCAAAATGGATTAAAGATCTAAATGTAAGGCCATACACTATCAAACTCTTAGAGGAAAACATAGGCAGAACACTCTATGACATAAATCACAGCAAGATCCTTTTTGACCCACCTCCCAGAGAAATGGAAATAAAAACAAAAATAAACAAATGAGACCTAAAGAAACTTAAAAGCTTTTACACAGCAAAGGAAACCCTAAACAAGACCAAAAGACAACCCTCAGAATGGGAGAAAATATTTGCCAATGAATCAACTGACAAAGGATTAATCTCCAAAATTTACAAGCAGCTCATGCAGCTCAATATCAAAAAAACAACCCAGTCCAAAAATGAGCAGAAGACCTAAATAGACATTTCTCCAAGGAAGATATACAGATTGCCAACAAACACATGAAAGAATGCTCAGCATCATTAATCATTAGAGAAATGCAAATCAAAACTACAATGAGGTATCATCTCACACCAGTCAGAATGGCCATCCTCAAAAAATCTACAAACAATAAATGCTGGAGAGGGTGTGGAGAAAAGGGAAACCTCTTGCATTGTTGGTGGGAATGTAAACTGATACAGCCACTATGGAGAACAACATGGAGGTTCCTAAAAAACTAAAAA
Source organism: Aethalodelphis obliquidens (assembly GCF_003676395.1). Lineage (NCBI taxonomy): Eukaryota > Metazoa > Chordata > Mammalia > Artiodactyla > Delphinidae > Aethalodelphis > Aethalodelphis obliquidens. Next base: position 66,516,184 of record NW_020837945.1, read on the forward strand.
TAAAACTACCATACGACCCAGCAATCCCACTCTTGGGCATATACCCTGAGAAAACCATAATTCAAAAATTGTCATGTACCAAAAATGTCATGTACCATGTCATTGCAGTTCTATTTACAATAGCCAGGACATGGAAGCAACCTAAGTGTCCATTGACAGATGAATGGATAAAGAAGATGTGGCACATATATACAGTGGAATATTACTCAGCCATAAAAAGGAACGAAACTGAGTTATTTGTAATGAGGTGGATGCACCTAGAGATTGTCATTCAGAGTGAAGTAAGTCAGAAAGAGTGAAACAAATACTGTATGCTAACACATATATATGGAATCTAAGGGAAAAAAAAAAGGCCATGAAGAACCTAGGGGTAAGGCAGGAATAAAGACACAGACCTACTAGAGAATGGACTTGAGGATATGGGGAGGGGGAAGGGTAAGCTGTGATAAAGTGAGAGAGTGGCATGGACATATATACACTACCAAACGTAAAATAGATAGCTAGTGGGCAGTAGCTGCATAGCACAGGGAGATCAGCTGGGTGCTTTGTGACCACCTAGAGGGGTGGGACAGGGAAGGTGGGAGGGAGGGAGACGCAAGAGGGAAGAGATATGGGAACATATGTATATGTATAACTGATTCACTTTGTTATAAAGCAGAAACTAACACACCATTGTAAAGCAATTATACTGCAAAAAAGATGTTAAAAAAATAAAAGGGGGTGTCCTGGGGCCAGATTATGTAGGGCCCTGTAGGGCATGGAATAAACAGTCGTGATCTGATTTACAGTTTTAAAGTGTTGTTCTGGCTGTTGTGTGGAGACTAGACTGTAGAGGAGCAGGAGTGAAATGCCAGTCAGGTGGTGAGTACGTATAGTAATCCAAAGAGGGGTGATGACAGCTCAGACTAACATGCTACTGCTGGGAAGGTAGGAAGTGGATGGATTGTGATAAATTTTGAAGAATTTGCTTTTGCACTGGATATTGAATATGAGGGGGAGAAGAAAGCAAAGTTGACTTAAATCTTTTTTTGGCCTGAGAAACTGCGTGTTGTCATTTTCTGAGAAGGAAAACATTGGAGGATGAATAGGTTTAAGTAGGGGATATCAAGATTTTGATTATGGTAAACTTTTTTTCTTAGATTGATGAGTTTATTTTAATCTCTGAAAGCATCTGTTAATTCTCAACATCATTTCTATAACATATAAAGATAGTAAATTGAGTATGTCAGTTTAGATACTTGTTGCACAGCAGCAAATGTAATTTGGAGTTAGATAAGACATAATTTTCATGATCTTTAATAAATTTAGTAATAAAAAGTAGTAAAATAATAACAACAGAAAGTACTTGACTAGCACTTACTATGTATCAGACACTATTCTAAGTGCTTTACATTCTACTAACTTAATCCTCAAAATAACCGAGGGGGAAACAGGCATAGAAAATTTCTGACTTGCCCTAGATCACACAACTAGCTAGTGGTGGAGCTACTATAGAAACCTATGTAGCTGGTTCCAGGGACTGTGCTCTTAGCCATTATGCTCTACTACCTCATGTGGTTTTGTTTCTTGGTCTATTAATATGGTGTATTACATTGATTTTCGTATGTCAAGCTACCTATACATTCCTTGGGTGGATCCCACTTAGTTGTGACATATGATTCTGCTTTCTGGTATTTTGTTGAAGAGTTTTGCTTCTGTATTCGTAAGGGATATTAGTCCCTAGTTTTCTTTCTTGGGATTTCTTTGTCTCCTTTTGATATTACTGGCCTCATAGAATTAGTCAGGAAGTATTTCTCCCTGTTTTATTTTTTGGGAGAATTTGTGAAGTGTTGACATCCTGGGCTTTTCTTTTGGGAATTCTGTCAATTACTAATTCAATTTCTCTATTTATTATTATAGGTCTATTCAGATTTTCTACTTCTCCTTGAGTCAGTTTTGTGTCTTTCTAGGGATTTGTCCATTTTCATCTATATTATGTATTTTACTGGCATACAATTGTTCATAGTATTTCTTTATAATCCTTTTTATTTCTGTAAGTTTGGTAGTAATGCTCCCTCTTTTACTCCTGATTTTAGAAATTTAGATATTTTTTTCTTGATAAATAAAGACTTGTCAATTTGTTGAATTTTTCAAAGACTCAACTTTTAATTTTGTTAATTTTCTGTATTGTTTTTCTATTATCTATTCCATTTATTTCTACTATGATATTTATTATTTCCTTCCTTTTACTTGCCTTAGGTTGAGTTTCTTTAGTTTCTTAAGGTGGAAGTTTAGATTACTGATTTGTGATCTTTTATCCTTTTTTCCCCAGCTTTATTAAGGTATAATTGACAAATAAAATTGTATTATACCTAAAGTATACAATGTGATGATTTGATTCATGTATATGTATGAAAGAACTCACACTATCAAGTTAACTAACACATTCATCATCTCATGTGTTTAATTTTTTTGATGAGAACACTTAAGATCTACTCTCTTAGCAAATTTCAATTATACAATAAAGTATTATCAACTATAGTCACCATGTTATATATTAGATTCTCAGACCTTATTCATCTTATAGATTAAAGTTTGCACCCTTTTACCATCTTTCCCCATTTCATCCACGCCAAGCCCATGGCAACATTCACTCTACCATCTCTTTCTACGAGTTAAAAAAAATTTTTTTAAAGATTCTACATATTGTGATACCATGCAGTATTTGTCTTTATCTGTCTGATTTAGTTCATTTATCATAATGCCCTCCAGGTTAATTCATGTTATTGAAGATGGCAGGATTTCCTTCTTTTTGGGTCTGAATAATATTCCATTGTATATATATACCACATTTTCCTTATCCATTCACCCATTGATGGACACTTAGGTTGTTTCCACACCTTGACTATTGAGAATAATACTGCAATGAACAGGGAGTGCTGATATCTCTTCAATATCCTATTTTCATTTCCTTTGGATATATCCCCAGAAGTGGGATTGGTGAATCATATGGTAGTTCTAATTTTTCATTTTGTGAGGAACCACCATACTGGCTTTCCAGGTTTTCTAACACCGTTTACTGAAGAGATTATTCTTTCTCCATTGTACGTTCTTGGCACCTTTTTTGAAAATTGACCATATCTGTGTGGGTTTATTTATGGGCTTTGCATTCTGTTCTATTAGTCTATGTGTCTGTTTATATGCCAATACTGTACCATTTTGATTACTATGGCTTTATATAGTTTGAAATCAGGAAATGTGATACCTCCTGCTTTGTTCTTCTTTCTCAAGATTGCTTTGGCTATTTGGAGTCTTTTGTGGTTCCATATGAATTTTAGTGTTATTTTTCCTTTTTCTGTGAAACGGGCACTGGAATTTTGAAGGAGCTTGCATTGAATTTGTGGATTGCTTTGTGTAGAATGTATATTTTAACAATAGTAATTCTTCAAATCCATGAACATGAAATATCATTCCTTTATTTGTATCTTCCTAAATTTCTTTCATCAATGTTTTATAGTTTTCAATGTACAGATTTTTCATATCCTTGATTAAATTTATGCCTGAGTACTTTATTCTTTTTGATGTTATTTTAAATGGGATTGTTTTCTTAAAATTTCTCTTTCCAGTAGTTTGTTTGTGTATACAAACACAACTGAGTTTTGCATAATGGTTTTACATCTGCAACTTTACTGAATTCATTTATTAGTTCTAACAATGTTTTTTTTTGGTGGAGTCTTTTGAATGTTCCATATATAATAGCATGTCTTTCTGGGACATCTATAATACATATGTTGGCCTTCATGATGTTGTCCCATAAGTTATTTAAGTTATCTTCACTCTTTTTTATTCTTTTTTCTTTTTGGTCTTCTGATTGGATGATTTCTACTGCCCTGTCTTTGAGTTTGCTATTTTTTTTCTTCCACTTGATCTAGTATGTTGTTGAACCCCTCTATTGAATTCTTTAGTTCAATTATTGTATTCTTCAGCTCTATGATTTGTGTTTGATAGTTTTCAATATTTTCTATCTCTTTGTGGAAATTATCACTTTGTTCGTGCATTCTTCTCCCGACCTCAGTGAGCTTCTTTATCATCAATAGTTTCAACTCTCTATCATATAAATCACTTATCTCTGTTTTATTAAGGTCAGTTTCTGGAGATCTATTCTTGTTCTTTTGTTTGGAATGTGTTCCTATTTCTTCATTTTCCTTGACTCTCCGTGTTGTTTTCTGCACATTAGATAAAACCACCTCTTCTAGTCTTGACAGACTGGTCTTGTGTAGGAGAAGAAGCTCATCAATCAACCCGGCTAGAATTCCTGCTTACCTATCAAACTTTTGTCCAAATTGCTATCTTTGTTCTTAGTGGCTGTCTGTAGTTGAGGTTTTGCCAGGACCTGTCAGTGTCCGAACAGCATGGAGAATGCCCATACTTATGCCTGTTCAGACTCCCAGAGGACTACAAATGGCCTGCACCTTCAGCTCCATGATGCAAGAAGCCTGACCTTCAGGCAGTGTCTAGGAAAGTCAGCACATTAGATATGTACTTTAGGCCCTATCAAGGAGAAACTGGGAGCAGCATTTTCTTTGCTACTCATTCTGTGCTGAACCAGAAGGAATAGTTTCTGGGAGTGCTTACAAACCAAATAGAATCACCTCTTTGTTTTGTGTGGCTCTGGGAGACTGTGAATGCTGAGCCTTTATAGCTCTCAGAGCTAAGTGATTTGGGAGTCAGTACCTTGGGTGGCAGCCATAAAAGTTGGGGTCCTAGATATGCAGACAAGCTTCCCTCAGGGAGAAGATAGTGGCTTGATTTTATTACTGGAGTGAGCCAGGGGGTGACAGCAGGAACATGCCTACTCAGACTCCTTGAAGGAGCCTAGTCAGCTTCCATAGGCAGGCTGATTAGAAACCAGGACTTCAAGAAGCATCTGGTGAAGTGTGCAGTCAAACTCCTTCCAGGGAAAAACTGGGAGATGGGCTTTTTTGCTTGTTTCCTCTGTGTTGAGCCTGGTGAGGGAATAGCTGCGTCAAGTGTTTCTGTGCCTCTTTGAAAACTCCTTTTTAAAAATTAATATGGTTCTGTGGGACTTGTGAAGGCCAAGCCCTTTTGGCAATCAGAACTAGGTGATTTGAAGGCCCATATCTCAGATGGCACACAAAATTTGGGGTGCTAGATATGTGGACAAGCTTTTACCAGGTAGAAGCTGGAGACTTGGTTCTTTTGTTGGAATGAGCAAGAGGGAGAATATGGGGTAAGTGACTACTAGCCCACCAGTTCTTTTTGGTTCCTGGGAGGATTCCAGTCCTTGCCTAGGTGCAGACTGATTAGAAGCTAGCCCCTCTGGCAGCAGCTAGTAAAGTGTAAGTAAACTTCTTCTGGGGAGAAACTGGGAGATGAACAATTTTGCCTGCTCCTTCTACAGTGAGCCTACGTATATAGCTGCAGACAGGGCTCACATGCCTGTTTAAATACTGCTTCTTTGGGAATTTCCTGGTGGTGCAGTAGTTGGGACTCTGTGCTTTCACTGACAAGGGCCCAGGCTCAGCCCCTGGCCAAGGAACTAAGATCCTGCAGACCATGTGGTACAGCCCAAACAAACAAACAAAACAAAACAAAAAAACTCACCTGCTTCTTTGTTGGCTAAAGTCCTGTGGAACTCATGAATGAATGCAAGCCAGACTGGTTATCACAGCTAGGTGATTTGAGGGTCTGACCCTTAGGTGGCAACCGTAAAAGTTGGGGTGCTAAATGTATGGACATGTTTCTTCCAGGTAGATCCTGGTGAATTGGTTTTACCATTGGAGTTAGCCACAGAGAGAAGGTGGGAGAAGGTACCCACTGGCTGTTTTGGGGTCTGGGCACGATCTCAGTCAGCATACAGATGTGAGCTTATTAGAAGCTGGACCCTCAGATAGCAGCTGGTAATCAGATAGGAGAAGAGAAGTGTTATAATTCTTTTTTAAATTTTTAAATTTAATTTTATTTATTTTTTAATACAGCAGGTTCTTATTAGTCATCAGTTTTATACACATCAGTGTATACATGTCAATCCCAATCGCCCAATTCATCACACCACCATCCCCTCCCACACGCAGCTTTCCCCCCTTGGTGTCCATATGTTTGTTCTCTACATCTGTGTCTGAACTTTTGCCCTGCAAACCGGTTCATCTGTACCATTTTTCTAGGTTCCACATACATGCGTTAATATACGGTATTTGTTTTTCTCTTTCTGACTTTCTTTACTCTGTATGACAGTCTCTAGATCCATCCACATCTCAACAAATGACCCAATTTCGTTCCTTTTTATGGCTAATATTCCATTGTATATATGTATCACATCTTCTTTATCCATTCGTCCGTTGATGGGCATTTAGGTTACTTCCATGACCTGGCTATTGTAAGTAGTGCTGCAATGGACATTGGGGTGCATATGTCTTCTTGAATAATGGTTTTCTTTGGGTATATGCCCAGTAGTGGGATCACTGGATCATATGGTAATTCTGTTTTTAGTTTTTTAATGAACGTCCATACTGTTCTCCATAGTGGCTGTATCAATTTACATTCCCACCAACAGTGCAAGAGGTTTCCCTTTTCTCCACACCCTCTCCAGCATTTGTTGTTTATAGATTTTCTGATGATGCCCATTCTAACTGGTGTGAGGTAACACCTCACTGTAGTTTTGATTTGCATTTCTCTAATAATTAATGATGTTGAGCAGCTTTTCATGTGCTTCTTGGCCATCTGTATGTCTTCTTTGGAGAAATGTCTATTTAGATCTTCTGCCGATTTTTGGATTGGGTTGTTTGTTTCTTTAATATTGAGCTGCATGAGCTGTTTATATATTTTGGAGAATAATCCTTTGTCCGTTGATTCACTTGCAAATATTTTATTCCATTCTGAGGGTTGTCTTTTTGTCTTGTTTATGGTTTCCTTTGCTGTGCAAAGGGTTTGAAGTTTCATTAGGTCCCATTTGTTTTTTTTGTTTTTATTTCCATTACTGTAGGAAGTTTATCAAAAAAGATCTTGCTGTGATTTATGTCAAAGAGTGTTCTTCCTATGATTTCCTCCAAGAGTTTTATAGTGTTCGGTCTTACATTTAGGTCTCTAATCCTTTTTTTTTTTTTTTTTTGTGGTACGCGGGCCTCTCACTGTTGTGGCCTCTTGCGTTGCGGCCTCTCCCATTGCAGAGCACAGGTTCCGGACGCGCAGGCTCAATGGCCATGGCTCATGGCCTTAGCCGCTCCGCGGCATGCAGGATCTTCCCAGACTGGGGCATGAACCCGTGTCCCCTGCATTGTCAGGCAGACACTCAACCACTGCACCACCAGGGAAGCCCCTCTAATCCATTTTGAGTTTATTTTTGTGTATGGTGTTAGGGAGTGTTTTAATTTCATTCTTTTACGTGTAGCTGTCCAGTTTCCTCAGCACCACTTATTGAAGAGACTGTCTTTTCTCCATTGTATATCCTTACCTCCTTTGTCATAGATTAGTTGACCACAGGTACGTGGGTTTATCTCTGGGCTTTCTATCTTGTTCCATTGATCTATGTTTCTGTTTTTGTGCCAGTACCATATTGTCTTGATTACTGTAGCTTTGTAGTATAGTCTGAAGTCAGGGAGTCTGATTCCTCCAGCTCCATTTTTTTCCCTCAAGACTGCTTTGGCTATTTGGGATCTTTTGCGTCTCCATACAAATTTTAAGATTTTTTTTTTCTAGTTCCATAAAAAATGCCATTGACAATTTGATAGGGATTGCGTTGAACCTGTAGATTGCTTTGGATAGTATAGTCATTTTCACAATGTTGATTCTTCCAATCCAAGAACATGGTATATATCTCCATCTGTTGGTATCGTGTTTAATTTCTTTCATCAGTGTCTTATAGTTTTCTGCATACAGGTCTTTTGTCTCTCTAAGTAAGTTTATTCCTAGGTATTTTATAAGTTTATTCCAGGTATTTTATTCTTTTTGTTGCAGTGGTAAATGGGAGTGTTTCCTTAATTTCTCTTTCAGATTTTTCATCTTTAGTGTATAGGAATGCCAGAGATTTCTGTGTATTGATTTTGTATCCTGCAACTTTACCAAATTCATTGATGAGCTGTAATAGTTTTCTGGTAGCATTTTTAGGATTCTCTATGTATAGTATCATGTCATCTGCAAACAGAAGACAGTTTTACTTCTTCTTGTCCAGTTTGTATTCCTTTTATTTCTTTTTCTTCTCTGATTGCCATGGCTAGGACTTCTAAAACTGTGTTGAATAATAGTGGTGAGAGAGGACATCCTTGTCTTGTTACTGATCTTAGAGGAAATGCTTTCAGTTTTTCACCATTGAGAATGATGTTTGCTGTGAGTTTGTCATCTATGGCCTTTATTACGTTGATGTAGGTTCCCTCTATGTCCACTTTCTGGAGAGTTTTTTATCATAAATGGGTGTTGAATTTTGTCAAAACCTTTTTCTGCATCTATTGAGATGATCATATGGTTTTTATTCTTCAATTTGTTAATATGGTGTATCACATTGATTGATTTGCATATACTGAAGGATCCTTGTATCCCTGGGATAAATCCCACTTGATTATGGTGTATGATCCTTTTAATGTGTTGTTGGATTCTGTTTGCTAGTATTTTGTTGAGGATTTTTGCATCTATATTCATCAGTTATATTGGTCTGTAATTTTCTTTTTTTGAAGTATCTTTGTCTGGTTTTGGTATCAGGGTAATGGTGGCCTCATAGAATGAGTTTGGGAATGTTCCTCCCTCTGCAATATTTTTGGAAGAGTTTGAGAAGGATGGGTGTTAGCTCTTGTCTAAATGTTTGATAGAATTCACCTGTGAAGCCATCTGGTTCTGGACTTTTGTTTGTTGGAAAATTTTTAATCACAGTTTCAACTTCATTACTTGTGATTTGTCTGTTCATAGTTTCTATTTCTTCCTGGTTCAGTCTTGGAAGGTAATACCTTTCTAAGAATTTGTCCATTTCTTCCAGGTTGTCCATTTTATTGGCATAGAGTTGCTTGTAGTAGTCTCTTAGGATGCTTTGTATTTCTGTGGTGTCTGTTGTAACTTCTCCTTTTTCATTTCTAATTTTATTGATTTGAGTCCTCTCCCTCTTTTTCTTGATGAGTCTGGCTAATGGTTTTTCAATTTTGTTTATCTTCTCAAAGAACCAACTTTTAGTTTTATTGATCTTTGCTACTGTTTTCTTTGTTTCTATTTCATTTATTTCTGGTCTGATCTTTATGATTTCTTTCCTTCTGCTAATTTTGAGTTTTGTTTGTTCTTCTTTCTCTAGTTCCTTTAGGTAAGTTTAGATTGTTTATTTGAGGTTTTTCTTGTTTCTTGAGGTAGGCTTGTATAGCTATAAACTTCCCTCTTAGAACTGCTTTTGCTGCATCCCATAGGTTTTGGATTGTCATTTTTTAATTGTCATTTGTCTCTAGGTATGTTTTGATTTCCTCTTTGATTTCTTCAGTGATCTCTTGGTTATTTAGTAACGTATTGTTTCGTCTCCATGTGTTTGTGTTTTTCACATTTTTTCCCTTGTAATCCATTTCTAATCTCATAGCATTGTGGTCAGAAAAGATGCTTGATATGATTTCAATTTTCTTAAATTTACTGAGGCTTGATTTGTGACCCAAGATGTGATCTATCCTGGAGAATGTTTCGTGTGCACTTGAGAAGAAAGTGTAATCTGCTGTTTTGGGATGGAATGTCCTATAAATATCAATTAAATCTATATGGTCTATTGTGTCATTTAAAACTTCTGTTTCCTTATTTATTTTCATTTTTGATGATCTGTCATTGGTGTAAGTGAGGTGTTAATGTCCCCCACTATTATTTTGTTACTGTCAGTTTCCTCTTTTATAGCTGTTAGCAGTTGCCATATGTATTGAGGTCCTCCTATGTTGGGTGCATTTATATTTATAATTGTTATATCTTCTTCTTGGATTGATCCCTTGATCATTAAGAGTGTCCTTCCTTGTCTCTTGTAACATTCTTTATTTTAAAGTCTATTTTATCTGATATGAGTATTGCTAGTACACCTTTCTTTTGATTTCCATTTGCATGGAATATCTTTTTCAATCCCCTCACTTTCAGTCTGTATGTGTCCCTAAGTCTGAAGTGGGTCTTTTGTACACAGCCTATATATGGGTCTTGTTTTTGTATCCATTCCGCAAGCCTGTGTCTTTTGGTTGGAGCATTTAATCCATTCACGTTTAAGGTAATTATTGATATGTATGTTCCTATGACCATTTTCTTAATTGTTTTGGGTTTGTTTTTGTAGGTCCTTTTCTTCTCTTGTGTTTCCCACTAAGAGAAGTTCCTTTAACATTTGTTGTAGAGCTGGTTTGGTGGTGCTGAATTCTCTTAGCCTTTGCTTGTCTGTAAAGCTTTTGATTTCTCCATCGAATCTGAATGAGATCTTTGCCACATAGAGTAATCTTGGTGGTAGGTTCTTCCCTTTCATCACTTTAAGTATATCATGCCACTCCCTTCTGGCTTGTAGAGTTTCTGCTGAGAAATCAGCTGTTAACCTTATGGGAGTTCCCTTGTATGTTACTTGTTGTTTTTCCCTTGCTGCTTTCAATAATTTTTCTTTGTCTCTAATTTTTGCCAATTTGATTACTGTGTGTCTCGGCATGTTTCTCCTTGGGTTTATCCTGTAAGGGACTCACTGTACTTCCTGGATTTGGGTGGTTATTTCCTTTCCCATGTTAGGGAAGTTTTCGACTATAATCTCTTCAAATATTTCTCGGGTCCTTTCTCTCTCTCTTGTCCTTCTTGGACCCCTATAATGTGAATGTTGTTGCATTTAATGTTGTCCCAGAGGTCTCTAAGGCTGTCTTCATTTCTTTTCATTCTTTTTTCTTTAGTCTGTTCTGCAGCAGTGAATTCCACCATTCTGTCTTCCAGGTCACTTATCCTTCTTCTGCCTCAGTTATTCTGCTATTGATTCCTTCTAGTGTAGTTTTCATTTCAGTTATTGTATTGTTCATCTCTGTTTGTTTGTTCTTTAATTCTTCTAGGTCTTCGTTAAACATTTCTTGCATCTTCTCGATCTTTGCCTCCATTCTTTTCCCAAGGTCCTGGATCATCTTCACTATCATTCTGAATTCTTTTTCTGGAAGGTTGCCTATCTCCACTTCATTTAGTTGTTTTTCTGTGGTTTTATCTTGTTCCTTCATCTGGTACATAGCCCTCTGCCTTTTCATCTTGTCTATCTTTCTGTGAAGGTGGTTTTTGTTCCACAGGCTGCAGGATTGTAGTTCTTCTTGCTTCTGCTCTCTGCCCTCTGGTGGATGAGGCTACCTAATAGGCTTAAGCAAGCTCAGGGACTGGTGGTGGGTAGAGCTGTGTGTTGCTCTGGTGGGCAGAGCTCAGTAAAACTTTAATCCACTTGACTGCTTATTGGTGGGGCTGGTTTCCCTCCCTGTTGGTTGTTTGGCTTGAGGCAACCCAACACTGGCGCCTACCTGGGTTCTCTGGTGGGGCTAATTTCAGTCTCTGGGAGGGCTCACACCAAGGAGTACTTCCCAGAACTTCTGCTGCCATTGTCCTTGTCCTCACTGTGAGCCACAGCCACCCCTCACTTCTGCAGGAGACCCTCCAACACTAGCCGGTGGGTCTGGTTCAGTCTCCCCTGGGGTCACTGCTCCTTCCCCTGGGTCCCGATGTGCACAGTACTTTGTGTGCGCCCTCCAAGAGTGGAGTCTCTGTTTTCCCCAGTCCTGTCAAAGTCCTTCAGTCCAATCGTACTAGCCTTCAAAGTCTGATTCTCTAGGAATTCCTCCTTCCGTTGCCGGACCCCCAGGTTGGGAAGCCTGACGTGGGGCTCAGAACCTTCACTCCAGTGGGTGGACTCCTGTGATATAAGTGTTCTTCAGTCTGTGAGTCACCCACCAAGCAGTGATGGGATTTGATTTTAATGTGATTGTGCCCCTCCTACCATCTCATTTTGGCTTCTCCTTTGTCTTTGGATGTGGGGTGTCTTTTTTGGCGAGTTCCAGTGTCTTCTTGTGGATAATTGTCCAGCAGCTAGTTGTGATTCTGGTGTTCTCACAAGAGGGAGTGAGAGCATGTCCTTCTACTCTGCCATCTTGGTTCCTCTCCAAGTGTTATAATTTTTAAATATATTTATAATTATAATTTTTATAATTACCTAAATAATTAATGTTACTGGTTCTCTTTATTTTTTATGTGGATTTGAGTTATTTTCTTGTATCCTTCACTTTAGCCTAAAGGTCTCCCTTTAGTATTTCTTGTAAGGTAGGTCTGTTAGTGATGCATTTTCTCAGTTTTTTGTTTATCTGGACTTTCTTTATTTCACTGTTTCTGGAAGAAAATTTTGCTGGGTGTAGAATTCTTGGGTGACTGTGGTTTTCTTTTAGTCCTTTGAGTATATCAACTCACTGTCTTCTGGCCTCCACAGTTTCTGATAAGAAATCAGTTATTAATTTTATTATAGCTTCCTTGTACATGATAAATTTCTTGCCTTACTGATTTCAAGATTCATTGTCTTTGGCTTCCAACAGTTTGATTACAATGTGTTTCAGTATGGATCTCTTTGAGTTTATCCTACTTGGACTTTTTTGAGTTTGATTATGGATATGTTGATTAATGTTTTTCATCAAATTTTGGAAATTTCCAGCAAATATTTCTTCAAATATTCTTTCTGCCCTTTCTCTCTCTGTCTCTGTCTCTCTCGTGCGCGCGCTATCCCTCCCTCCCTCCCTCCCTCCCTCCTACCCTTCCTCCTTCCTGGGACTCCTGTTGTGCCTATGTTGATATTTTTGATGTGTCCTACAGGTTTCTGACACTCTGTTCATTTACTTCTACTTCTAGAAGCATGTATACATTCTATTTTCTCTGCAAACTGGATAATGTTGATCTATCTTCAAGTTCATTGATAATTTTTCTTCTGCTGTCTCAAATCAGCTGTTGAGTCAGTAACAGCTGAGGTAGTAAATTTTTTATTTCAGTACTGTACTTTTCAACTCTAGAATTTATATTTGCTTTTTAGAAAATCATAATTTCTATCTCTTGATAGTTCTTATTTGGTAAGACATTCTTCTTTTATTTTCCTTTAGTTATTTGAACATATTTCTACTAGGTTATATAAAGTCTTTGTTTAGAAAGTCCAATGCAGTATTCATAGATTGCTTTTCTTGTTTCTTTGTATGTATCTTAATTTTTTTGTTCATAACTAGGCATTTAAAATAATGTGTCAACTTTGCACATCAGATTGCCCCTCTTTCCTGGGGTTTGTTGTTTTTCCCCTTATTGTTGTTATTGCTTCTTATTTGTTTAGTAACTTTTATAAACTAATTCTGTAAATTTTGCACATGTTCCATTACTAAACTCTCTGCTTGATTATCTTAGTGGTCAGCTAATAATTGCACAGTGATTTTCTTAAATGCTTTGAACTAATATGTCTCCTATCCTTTGGTAATGAGCTCTGTGTGTGTGTTGGGGCACACCTTCAGCTCTCTGGTAGTTCACAACTCCGCTTTATCCCTCACTACCTGTTTATGTAGAACCTCAGTGTTACCCAGAGTCAAGAATTTAGGAGCTTCTCAATTCTTTCCTGGGCATGTTCACAGGCTTGCACATGTGTGTAGCCTTCTAGATTTCTAAGAATATGATGGAGCTTTTCAAAGCCCCCTAATGATATCTTATTCCCCAGCTTTTCTTCTTAGGTTTTTTTGATAACCTCTTATTTGTCCCAACAATTATCTTCCTTGCAGGCATTTGTGACATTAAACAACTACCACAAATTGTTTTTGACAGATGCCTCAGGGAAAAGACTATATAAACTGAATGAGTTCTGGGCCAGATCAAATAAAGCCCTGTGAGTTGGGGCTTCCAGGGAGCTGTCAAACAAGTAAGATAATGGTAATTCTCTGATAAGGTGGTGTTCCAAACCAATTTTGTCTCCTACCAGTGGCTGCTAGGCTGATATTCACAGCTATGTATTCACAAGGTTGTTAATATTCAAGGCTACTGAGGAGCTGGGAAGAGTGGGATGGGAATAGGGCAACTTAAACACTAAAAAACCTCACCTGTTTTTTGACCACTTTTCTTAAATAAATGCCTCTCAGATTATAGCAAGTCTTTGGTTAATTTCCAGAGTTCTGAAACAGTTGATTTTGACTATTTTTTTTGCTAGTGCTCTTTTTGCTTTTATGGAGGAAAGGAATTTTACTCTACCATTTCTTATACCACCATTCCATAAGGGCTCTCTTGAATATGTTAAATTTGAATTATTTATTAGCATAAGGCAAGATTACAAAATTAACAGCATGTAATCTAGAACCAGATTTGCTTGGTCTGCTGATTTCTAGCTGTGATAATTTTGCCTTAGTTTCCTCTTCTATGAAGGGAACATATTAATAGTAACTATCTCATAGGGTTGTTGAGAGTATTACAAGAGTTAATTGCAAGTACAGTATGTAGACTAGTAGTTGGCAAACCATCGTTTGTAGGCCAGTCTTGCTATTTTGCTTTTTAAGGTCCATAAACTAAGAATATTTTTTTCATTTTTAAATGGTTTTAAAATCAAAAGAATATTTCCTGACACATGAACATATGAAATTCAAATTTCAGTGTCCATAAATAAAGTTTTGTTGATACACAGCCACACTCATTCATTTACATATTGTCTATGGCATCTTTTGCACGAAAAAAGCAGGGTTGAGTAGTTGTGACCAAGGCTGTATGGCCTACAAAGTCTCAAATACTTACTATATGGCTATTTGTAGGAAAAGTTTGCTGGCCTCTAATATAGTACACTAAAAGGCATCAAAGAACTCAATAATTGTTAGCTATGATTTTTACCAGACAGCTCATAGTTACTGCTCAGTCTCTGCTCTTTTTTAAAGGTATCTTTCACTTAGTCCACAGAGGTCTCAACTTTGTTTCATTAGGTCACATTGTACTCACCATGGCCTCCCAATCTCAGCATGGTCTGGCTCCTGTCTCCCTCTCTGAGCTCATCTTTCTGTCTTTCTCACTCTGATCTAGTTGCCCTGGCCGTCTGTCAGTTCTGGGAATGTGCCAAGCAATTTCCTTCCTCAGGGTCTTTGCATTTGCTTTTATCTATGTTTGGAACATTCTCTCCCTGACTCTTCACAAATCTGGATCTATGTCATTTTTCAGGTCTCAGTTTAAAAATCACACATCAACAAGTCCTTCCCAGACCCTAGAGTAGGGTCTCTCTCCCTTGCTATTCCTTATTCAAATATTCTATTCACTTCCTTTGTGGCAATAATAATACTCTGTCATTATCTTATTTATTTATTTATTTTTAACTGCTTTTTGTCTGCTTCCCCACTAGAACATTAGCTCCTTGAGAACAGGGACTTCATATTTCTTATTCCTTATTATAGCATGGTAGTGCCCTCGCAAAAAATATTTGTTCAATGAATGAATGATATTTTAGCTCCAACTCCCATGGTTAAGTATATTCATTCTCTCCTTTTTCTTATATTCACATGCCAAGGAAACTGATAGCCCTTACATATCTTTTTGCTCAAGGGCATGTCATAGTCTCTGGCTGAGCTATTGTTTGGCTGACTGCTGCTGAAGGTTGTCTTGTTCCTCACAGAAAACCCTCCTCGGCACTGTTCTAACCAGTTCCAGGTCAACAGCCTCTTTCCTGTGTTGTCCACAACTGACTCACAGCAAACAAGCACCTTGGCTATGCTGTCAGTGGGGATGTAGTTACCTACCAGCTGCAGTGCTCTATTCTCTGCCTCAGGGTACTTCCGTCAGTCTCTAACCCTTTAGATAACTCACCGTTGACCTGGAGATGCATTCTGAACTCTGGTGTTCTCCCTGATACTCCTCTCACTGGGCTTGAGGTGGAATAGAGGGTTCCATGTTGGTGCGACGTGGGCATGATGGGGAAGGAGAATGTCATCCCACTTCCACAGCTCACTCTAGAAGAAATCTTTTTCTCAGTCTCCAAAAACTCTCTCAGCATCTCCAGCCTTATTTTCCTAGGTAGGGAATGGGTGATCAACTAATGGTTACAAAACAGCAAGCCCTGCTTAGGGGATTTAGCACCTCACGTTGGAATGTGGGAGTGGTTGGTGTTCGTTATCCTTGGAGCTTTGGCCAAAGGCCGAGTCTTATTTTAACATCTCATTACACATGTCTGGTACCCTCTGAAACATTACGTCTCATGCATGAAACATTCAACTTGTGTGCGTGTATGTTTTGTGTGTGTATGTGTGTGTGTGTGTGGCAGTTTTTATTAATTCTAAAGTTTGCACCATATGCTTTTCAATCTGTTCTGGAGGGTTTGCAAAGGTCTGTGGCCAAAATGTTTTAGCCTCATTTATGATCTAACTTAGACTATTGAGTTAATATTTTAAAAATCATGAGCAAAAATTAAATTTTTTTTTTTTTTTTTTGCAGTGCATGAGCCTCTCACTGTCGTGGCCTCTCCTGTTGCGGAGCACAGGCTCCGGACATGCAGGCTCAGCGGCCATGGCTCACGGGCCCAGCCGCTCCGCGGCATGTGGGATCTTCCCGGACCAGGGCACGAACCCGTGTCCCCTGCATTGGCAGGCGGACTCTCAGCCACTGCGCCACCAGGGAAGCCCCCCAAAATTAAATATTTTAAAAATAGTTTCAGGTGTGTTAGGTGGGGTGGTAGAGTTTTACTGCATGGCAGATTCTACTTGTATCCCTTGAGGCATCTTTTCTGTAACACAGTTTATAAAGGCAGCAGAAGGTAGTTCTGCGTTTATTACTTATGTGTTGGTGGAGTGAGAAAGAACAATTTCTAATTTCTGCCAGTGAAATTCTTTTCTGTTCCTGTCTGTTGAGCTTGTTCTGGCAGTAATCATATTCTCCCTCCCATTTTCTCCCCCTAGCCTTAACAGAGATACATTTGTGCTCATGCTGGATTGATGTAGGAAAAGTGGAAAAACTCTTCTTTTTTGGAACCATTAATTTCTTCTTGAATTCAGAAATTAGGATTGAGCAGCCTACACATCTAATTGTCTTCTCTGCTATAAAGTAGAAAGAGCTTATGAAGACAGATAAAGAGTTAAATGCTTTGCGTCATCTTATTAGCAGCCTGTATCTCTTTAGCTCTTACTAATTATTTTCTCTCCACTTCCTTGTCTATTCAGTGACTTACCCCTTCTTAGAACCTTCTTTTTTTGAATGTGGGTGACATTGGGCCTGGATCAGAGTCGGTACTCAATATACGTTAACAAATGGATAAATGATTTTCTAGGAGTAACTCACTATATGGGTACCATGGGTACTATGGCATTTAAGACGTCTCATGTTAGGGCTGCTTGACTAGAGAGCTGTCCAGGTACAGAGTGCTGAGGTCAAGTGGCCATAAAGTTGGAGGAGCACTACAAAGTGGAAGTCCCTGTTCCATTTGATGCTAACTGCCCTTGGACTTAACTCAAGCAAGAATACTTTGTGCGGGCTTCCCTGGTGGCGCAGTGGTTGAGAGTCTGCCTGCCGATGCAGGGGACACAGGTTCGTGCCCTGGTCCGGGAAGATCCCACATGCCGCGGAGTGGCTAGGCCCATGAGCCATGGCCGCTGAGCCTGCGCGTCTGGAGCCTGTGCTCCGCAACGGGAGAGGCCACAGCAGTGAGAGGCCCGCATACCGCAAAAAAAAAAAAAAAAAAAAAAAAAGTTTGTGGCCCCATGGTTGATCTTAACTGGCTAGGAGAATAATAATGGTAGACTCAAACTCTGGCTTAAAAAAAATATCTGTGGGTCATATTTTACATCACTTCCAGTTAATGCCTGAATGAACAATTACTACTTCTCTCAGGAATTCAACCCACCAACAATATTAGCTGTTAATATTCAGCTCTTTCCTATAGTTCGTAAGGAGTTTTGTGAAAGATGATTCTCAGGAGCCCTGGGGCATCCTTGCACTGAAGGCTGACTCCCTTACCATGGAGACTGCACTCTCTAATCAGATAGGGGAGCTGCTGTGGTTTACCATGCATGCCTCTCTCCTTTGAAAGCTCCTTGTCTGCCTTATCTTTTAAATCTGTGTTCTTAACTATAGTAAAAGCTGCCATTTATTGATCTCTTACTATATGCCTGCCACTTTACATACATAATCATATTTAATTCGCCAGTGCTCCATCTTAAATCCTGAGTTATGCTCTGTCTTTCTCTATTCACCAGGAGAGCTTATCTGTTCCAATGGCTTCAACTATCATCGTCATACTTAATCTGGATATAGCCACATCACTGGGTCCACACATGAAAACCTCAATCAATGTTTCCCCATGGATGACTCGCCATCACCACTCTAATTCAACATTTTGGAAACCCTTTCATTTTCCTCCCCCAGCTTCTTTCTCTGTGTGTGGAATCATCATCTTTGCTATCACCCAGACTTAAAACTTGTAGTCATCCTTGACTCATTCTTCTCCTCCTTTCATTAGTATATATATATATATATATATATATATATATATATATATATATATATAAGAGACTCACCAAGTCCTACTGATTTTCTTCCCTCCATTCCCTCTACCAGAATGTTACTTCAGATCTCCTCACCTCGCAGAGGAATTACTGCAGATCACTTTTGGGGGCCTTCCCAATTCCAGGTACTTTGCTCTTTGATGCATACTGCTACCACACTTGGCCAATCTTTACACACTGTTTTCTCACATTACTCTGGTTGCCAGTGGCCCACTGAGTGAAGTTCACACCCTTATTCTGACCCTATTTATCTAACTTTATCCATGTCACCTTCTTCTTCTTTTTTTTACAATATGTAGTCTCTGCCTTAGTCAAGCCCAAGATCTTCTATAACTTTCACCTCCAGGTTTCTGATCATAAGATTCCCTTCATCTAGAATTTTCTCCCTTCCCTCTCTTGGGATAAAAAATCCAAGGCTCAAAGAAGTTGAATGATTTTTCTGAGCTTGTATTGCAAGTGACTGAGCTGGATTTAAATCTATTCTTCTGACTCTCAAGACAGTGCTTTCTTTCCTTAGTCACACTGCTTGTTTCAGAATCAGATTAATATAGGATGGAACCATAAATGGAAACTCAAATTGCATTTGTATAGCACCTGCCTGACAATAAAATACAGGAAAACATTAGCCTCTGAAGACTCTCTCCCTTATACTGGACCCTAGTCCTGGCAAATGAAGATATTTTAACATATCCAGCCAAATTAATCTGTAAAATATGGCTTAATTTTTATGGCTTTTCAATCTGTAATCCTTAAAGGAAACTTAAAATTCAAAAAAATGATAGTGGGATGCCCACTATTTGTTTTAAAATTACTAAAAATTCTCTATTCAAATTCAATTACAGAGGCATTGCTCCGAGTTGTCCTGGGTTTTACTTTAAGATGCACCCAAAGTTCCAGCACTGTTTTTTTTTTTATGATTCTAAAAAAGGATCAGATAGCACATGTTCAAGCTGAGCAAGCTACTAGGATGCCAATAGTATGTTTCTGTAAACTTTTGATTGTGGATTTCCTATGCAAATGGGATTTCTCAGGGTCCTGGCTAGTATTGCTTTTAAATGAGGACATGACCTTCAGTTCAAACGGATATCAAAGATCACTGGACGCTTATTCAAAGTCTTTCTTAGGTGTCCTTAGAATGCAGAGATTTGGATTTGTGATCTGGCTGCTAACTTGCTGAATAACCAACAGATATCTTTCTTCATCTCTGTTTCCTTCTCTAGGGAATAAAGGTAACAACTGTCTCTTTCTATTCTCCCAGGGGTATCAAGGATTAAGGATGTTGTGAACATTCTTAAAAGAGAGGTTGTATTTTATTGCATAAAAATATCATAAATGTAATCACATCATGACAATAGCTAAGTTTTATTACAGGTACATACAAAGGGCAGTTCTTGTTGCTCATTTATTCAGCTTAATTATTTACCATCACCACATTGATTTCCGTCTAAAAAGCCAGAATCTCAGGAACATACATAAAATTTCATTCAAACTATCAACACTTATGCAAATGTCAGATCTTTAGAGACAATTAGAAACTAGACATTGTTAAAATCTGCCTCCGAGTCACCTTCTTTTTTCTTAGATTTTAGTGGTTCAGCTACACAGGCTAGTTGCTGATAGTAGCAGAAGATATGTCAGCCTCATCCTGAGCTCTCCAAGCCATGATGAAAAGCTAGTAACTTTCTGTGGTGAACACAGCAACTTCTCTCTACTGCTTTCCCAATAAAAGAAAACCACACATTATACAACAAACCAGATACCACTGACCGCTAATTCTGTTATTAATTCAGTACCTACAATGTATAAAACATTCTTTGCAATGATGGGGCTGGGGAAGAAGGTTCAATGCTGAATAAGAACACAGTCTCTGCCTTCTAGGAACCCATAATCCAATGCAAATTTGTTGCACTAGCAATACTGTTAATTTGTAATTCATATCTAATAACTGAATTATTTTTCTGCGTTTCTTTTTATACATGGAGTGGTGTAAAAAGCTTCATATGAGTGGTTCAAAAGCTTGGGTCTTAGGACTGGCTCTGCCATTGACCAGCTTATTTGACCTCGACAAGTCACTTTACTTCTCTGGACCCCAATGTCTTTAAAATCCAAGCTTTAAAGTTCTGCTCATTCCTCCAACATTCATCAGCTTTAAAGTTCTGCTCATTCCTCCAACATTCATCAGAACCTACTATATGCCAGGCACTGGTCCAGTTACTTGGGTTACCTTAGTGACCTAAACAGACGTATATCCTGCCCTCTCTTCTCTTATATTCTATCGGGGAGGAAGACAGACAATGAACAACATGATAATAAATATATAATATAGTATATTAGAAGGTTATAGTACTATGGAATAAAGAGCATAATGAAGAGGGAGTGTGGTGTGGGGAAGAGTTGCAATTTTATATAGAGTGATCAGGTGGGACTGAGAAAGTACCATTTAAGCAAAGATGTGGCAATGTCCTGTCCAATGCCCTCTCAAAGTATTTTTTCCTATATGGTAAGAGGGAAAAGAATTAGTGAGGTGCTAGGGCAAATACCACAGAGCAGGTCCACCCTTTCCTTGCTTTGCTCTTTCCTTTCCTTGCAGCTGAAGTTAGATATATGATCTAGAACTTCTCTGACCAACATAGTAACTGCTAGATATATGTGACTATTGAGCTCTGGAAATGTGGCTAGTCCAAATTGGGATATTCTGTACGTGTGAAATGCACACCAGATTTCAAAGAATGTGGAATACCTCATTAATGCTTTTACATCGATTGCATGTTGAAATGATAATATTGTGTGTACACTGGGTTAAATAAAATATATTTTAGTGTAGCTACCAGAAAATTTAAAGTTATCCATGTAGTTCACATGATATTTCTGTTGGGTAGCTCATACCTAGAACTTGAAATGGGGGGTTTGCTATTAGAGTGAATGTCATTCTTGCTTTGCTAGGTAAGTCAGCTCTCATTTTGTTGAATGTCTTCCCTCTGGTGTCTCCTCACCCCCACCACCGTGGCCTCTGGGTCAAGAAATGCAATCACAGGGTTCACATTTCTAGAATTCAGGATACTTCAGAGCTACAATTAAGATGTGGTAGGGCCAGGGAAGGAAAAGGAATTTAGGTTCCAGAATAGAACATAGATTCACAAGGGCATGTTTTAGAAACTATAAGACAGAACATTTTTATTTAGTTATTATGCTAATTAGACTGAATTATTTCTATCTTTAATATTCATTCTGAACTTGATGACAGTTGAAAATGTTAGTGGTCACAAGTGGTAAATGAGGGCAAAACTGGTATAAAATAGGAACCATTTCTCCAAACCGCAACTAGTCATGGAAGTCAACAAACTTTGGAAAGTCAAATTTAAAATTAAGAGAAGGGTCCATATAAAATACAGATACCTCTTTTTGTTTTTTATTTTAGAAAGTCAGGTTATAGCATGGGATCAATTCAGCATACAGCTCTAAACAATTCACTTTCTAGAATCCTGAATTCCCCTGAATCATGTTTTTGGAAGTATTCTAAAGTCAGGCAGAATCTGAAAGATTGTTCAGCTACCTTTCTTTAAGAAGGTAAAGAATTAAATCTTCCAGCTCA
Organism: Aethalodelphis obliquidens; assembly: GCF_003676395.1. Classification (NCBI taxonomy): domain Eukaryota; kingdom Metazoa; phylum Chordata; class Mammalia; order Artiodactyla; family Delphinidae; genus Aethalodelphis; species Aethalodelphis obliquidens. The sequence continues at coordinate 66,538,234 of NW_020837945.1, forward strand.
GGGAGTTGTCTGTCCTCTTTATGATGATTCCCTAAGGATAGCAATAAGTATTTATTGAATAATTAGAGATTTTACAGTCCCCTTAGGAGCCTGTTTCAGTATTTTATCCATCTGAGAGTAAGGAAAGCTTTGCTGGTATACAACTAAAAATAATATTCTTTATTCTAAGCCAATTTCTTTCCTTTCCTTTCCTTTTTTTTCCTGTCCCTGGAGAATGCCTGACGAGCACTAGTCTCTTAAAATTTTTCAAGTATGTAAGAAGTCTAAATGCAGTTCATCCCTCTCTTTTTCCCTTTGTAAATCATTCTATTAGCTGAAAAGCTCTACACAGTTGCACAGTATTGTTCCCTACCTTGTATTTATATATTTGTGCCTCTGTCTATAAATCAACTACTTTGAATTTTCTTTATTGAATTTCATTTTATTGTTCTATTTTCACATTTATCAGAGTCATTATCAACGTTTTTTTCCTTTCACCTCATCTTACCAAATAGATGTATTTCTGAACCTGCAGTATCAGAATGCCATGAACCATGACACTCACACTCCTAAAATATATGTTCGAACAGGGAATCAAGACAAACCAGTTTCCACTGAAGATCATAGAAGAGAAGGAACAAAGAATGTGAGATTATGAGGAAGTCAATAACTGAAAATCAGATAGGAGTCACTTACCACAGAACACCGGGGAAGAGGAAAAGACAGAACTTGTTGAAAATAAAATGATTCCTGGATATCTCAATTTAAATTACATAATTTGGATCATCTCAAGAAATAGGCTATTTAGAAGTCCCCAGCCCATTCAGTTTAGAACAATTCAGTTTGGGCTCTTTTATTCAGAGCACGTTTCCTTGAGAAAAACAGAGAGTAAATCTTGTTCAGGTCCCAAAGTTTCTTCTAGTCATTTTTTTTAGACCAATATCACCACTGGTGAGTTAGTCAATCTAACTGCTGTTGTCTTGCTGGGCACCAAATAAAACTCTGACTGAATGATATATAACTTTTTACCGCTGGACTTAAGAATCATTTCTTCAATAAAAATGTAAAATACTCACGAAATAATTGCTTACTAGGGTAGGGTAATACTGCCTTTTGTGACTATGTGGGTCAGGGAGGGGAATTCCTAGAGAAGTAGCTGACAATTCCAGGTGTCTGATATAATTGCAATTATCTAGTTTTTTCTCTGTCTCCTCACTGGTCTGTAAGCTCCTTGAGCGTATTGATAGTGTCTTATTCATCTTGGGATCTCCAGATCACACTTCAGTTTCAGAACAATAGGTGCTCAATAAGTAAGTAGTTGATCAGTGAATGAATGAATCTGTAGATGTATGGATCAAGTAATCTATTTATGAAGAAAAACAAATGGCAACAGCAATATTTCAAAGCAAAATTATTCATTTATTTCCTCTAAAATCATTAGTAATAATCTAGTTTCTGTATAATTCTACATTAAAACATTAAAGTAATAAAGTCCCTTAATTTTATATAAATTAGTTTGGTTGATAAAATAAGCAATATTAATATATAAAAAGAATTATATACATAATTTATGTGTGTGTGTATATATATATATATATATATATATGAAAGTACTTGGAAATGAAAATCAAGGTGATTATCAGTGTAACCTAAGCTTAACCAAAGAAGGTAGCAAGTCAGTCTTGAATCTGACTTCAATTGAATGCTGGTCATGAATTGATGGAGAGATGTTGAGAGCCATGCAGGCAAAGAGAAAAATCATTAAAAAATGAACAAAAATGGGAATTATCAAGAGTTGGTAGGGGGGAATGGTAAGAATATCAGTTTGACTTATACCATGCAGAGATACTAAGAAATGAGGAAATATTAATACATAAACATCTATCTACCTGTCTATTTATATTTGAGTCAATAGACAAGTGGAAGAAATTGGTTGTTCTTAAGAGAATGACAAGATGAAAACTTTTTTTGAAAGCTTTTCTGGGAAGAGTTGGAGACCAGAGGAAGAAAGTCCAGTCAGGGGGATATTATGATGATATGATAGTGAAATGATTAGTGTTTGTACAAGAATGACAACTATGGGATAAGATAGGAAAGAAGAGATATGAAAGACATTCAGTAAAACAAACCACAGAACTTTGTACAAGGATGTACGTGGAACAAAGAAAAGAAAGTAAATTTGAGATTGTGAGTAAGGGGAAACTGAAGATACATGTGTCATCAATAATAACGGAGAATTTAGGAAGGTATAATATTTTGAAGGGGATAATTTTTGACCTGTTAAGTTTGTGTCATTAAAATAGGTACCTCTGGAAGTAGCTGGAAATTTAGGACTAACAAGAGGAAGTCAGGGCTGATTTTTGCATATTCCTTCCTCTCAGCCTGATTGTTTCTCTGCTCCAGGGATGATTTTCTATTTATTTGTTTGTTTATATGTTTTATTTACTGGCTTTGGACCAATTTGGAGACTGATATTTGCCTTTACAGGAAGCCTGTGTGAGCCTCTGAGCCAAGACAAATCTTTCATTTATTCATTCTTCCAAGTGATATGAACTGAGTACTTTCTCTGTGTTAGGAACAAAGCTGAGTGCTGTAGACACAAAGACAAAAAGATGATCTCGTAGTAGTCAACCAAACAAATAATTATAAAAATATAATAATCACCAGTGAAACCCAGGTTACTTATTCATCCTTGCTTGAGGGTAAAATTCAGAGTACAAAATTCATCATGAAACTAAGTCCCTAGTTTTGTCCCTAACATGCTCAGCAGAAAATCTGGCCTTTTCAAAAGCCTTTATAATAGTTTAGGATTCCTTATTAGTGTCACACGTTTTCCCTTACCTACCACATGGCATCTCCTTTACACACTAAGGTGTGTGGAAATTTCTGGATCTAAACCCACCTCAGTATTGCTAGAATATAAAGTATGAAGTGAAGCCTAGTAGGATATGAGGCTGGACAAGTAGGGATGGTCAGATATCCATCTGGACTTCTCTGACTTCATAGTTTGCTTTTATGAAATGGTACCTAGTCTTCATAGGAATATTCCACAGGACTGCTGTTTGTTCAGAGGAACAAAGAAAAGCAAACAGATTTCTTTGTTTTGCATATTTGGAAATCTTTTGGTGTGAGTTGGGCTTGCTTCCTCTGATGGAATGCAGCCATTTGCCTCCTTTGGATGCTCCATCTCTCTTTTTCTCTTCTTTTTTTGTCTTATAACAGAGTCTGTTACCAATTTAATCCCTGGCTCTTCATGGCTAAGTATCTTCTCCCAGTCATCTAGAACTTTCTCCTGAGAGGATCTTTAGAGTTGCCTGATATTTTTTAAACTCTTACCTGCTTTGCTGGCCAAGGAAAGGAATCTGTTCTCTCACCAAGAGGTTCCACCCTTCCCCCTGCAGTAGTGCTGTGCTGGGCCTTCCCCCTCGGATTTTTCCCAGTCTAGCTTTGGTTCAAACTGCAATTCATCATCTGTCTCCGGTTCCACAGATGAGCTTCTTCCTCCTGTCCTCTCTTTATATAGTCTGTAATGCTCTTTTGGATTCTCCAAGGATGTCCTAGACCAGTATTTTTCAAGCTTTAAATTACATAGAAATCACCTGTAATTTAAAATGCAGATTCTAATTTAGTAGGTCTGGGCTGGAGCCTGAGATTCTGAATCTCTAATAGTATCCTTAGGTGAAACTGATGCTGCTGGTCTATGCATCAGACTCTAAGTAGCAAGGTTCTGAAGATTGTCTTCTTGGGGGTCTATCCTAGCTCAGGTCTAAGTAAGCCACCTCAACTGAAGATGAGATGGTGGCCACCACTACATCTGCCTGGCTGAATTATGCTTTCATTCACCTGCATTCCTGGGTCCCTGAGTTTCCAACCAGGCCTCATGAGATTCAGCATGAGTCCAAGTGGAATTAACCTCATATCTGGTCACCAAATGTCAGGGAACCTCATATAGGCCCTTCTACCACTCAGCCCCAAGGTTTCCAAAGCAGCTCTCTGTGCTCTCCTGTTTTTCTTTCTGTAGCTATTGCCATCTCTGGAGATCTGTCCCCCTACCCACCCCAGTTTGGCTACAGAGACACAGACTCCTTAGCTCCCCAGTCTCTTGAGGATCACAGGCTGTGTAGGTTTTAAGGGTGTTCCTTCTAATTGTTTTGAAAATAGTTTTTTACTACATTTACAGTAAAAAGTATAAACATAAAGAAGTTACAGAGATTAAAGCTCTTAAAATCCTGGTCCCTGTTTTGCAACAGCAGCTATCTTCCTCTGAGATGGTGAAATGGATGCCTAAAATCCCTTCTCTCTGTTATCAAAGTCCTGCATTCCTCTGGTTGCCTCATACCTGTCTTTTGGTTTCTCCCTGTTTCTCTGGTTATGTGACTTTCTTCCCTAGTTGCTGTCCAATATCTGACCCACTGTCTCATGACCCTCTCACTTCTTGTACATTCCAACTCTAACTTCCTACTTCTGGTCCCTTGCCTGCTCCAGCCTGTCCAACTCGCCATTTTGCTTCCTCCAAGGAGGCAAGGGACCAGGAAACCCTGTTGATTTGAGAGCAATCTTTTAGATGTTTTAGAATGCTGGCTCTGCCAATATTACTTGACTTTGTTCCCTTAGACTGCAGCTCTGGCTCCTGACAAACACTTTGAACCTCAGCTGTGTTAGCGCTATGCCTTTGTCAACTGCCTGGTGTTCCATTATTTCTGCCACTGATTATTTTCTGTCACTTAATTTGGACTCCTTGTTCCTATCCCCATTTTCCAGTTCTAATCCACACACCTGCTGCCAAACTACAAGTATTTAGCATAGAGCAATTAGGGCTATCTCTCACATTTATACAAGATTTACTATTAACAAATTGACTGTCCTTGCTACATTTTAAACGAGTTGGAAAATCCAAAGTTTGTATCATAAATTCAAAATAAATTCAGAGGGAATATGCATTTCTTTAAAAGTTGACCAGCCATTCCTCAGCTGCACTGGCCTTTTTGCATATGCTGTTCCCTTCCAACACTTCCTCCCATGGCTCTGTAAGTGGCTGGTTCCTTCTCATCATTTACATTTTTGTTTAAATATTACCTTCCATAGACCCCAATGTTCTTCTTGTTTCATTATGCTTGGATACTTTATTCTGTTTATTTTCTTCTTAGGCTAATCACAAGCTGTGCTTATATATTTACTCATCTCCATTTTTTAAAACTATTCACTAGGCTATAAATTCTACAAGGACACATGAACTATATCTGGTTAGTCCAATATTAAATCAGCAGCATGCTGATTTAAATAAATATATAAATGAGCATGCTATGTTGCAGGTGTTCAATAACTACTTGGAGAATGGATACTCGAATTGGATCTAACCTTGGTTGGAGGCAAATATGCCAGCATTATGTTATCTACCAAGAGTGTTTTAAGGCTTCTCAGTGATGGTGGAGGTCCAAAACTTTGAGTTGAAACAGACTGAATGGGAAGCCTGAAGAATCATGGGAGTTCTGTAATTCCAGAAACCTCACAAAGGTTTCAAGGCTAATCAGCAATTGAGCATAGTTCATCCCTTGACCTACTTTTTGCTGAAATCCTTCCTGAGACCATCAAACAATTATTGGATTAATAGACAAAGGATTAATGGGGCCTCTTGTTCAAATGGTTTGAAAAGCTGATATAAGGCATTCATATTCTCTTAGTCTGTCCCTTGAAAGATTATCTTTTTTCTCTGTCCTTAAATTATTTGCTGTAGCTCCTATATATAGTTCAGTATAGTTAAAAAACAGATGTGATGTCTCTAGGTGAATCAAGAGGTGAGTGGAGAGAAGTACAAACTGGTATGATTAGGGAATGGAACTATGCATGATTTCAGAAAATTTAAATATATGGTTAGAGCTCCTGAAAATAGCGCTGAAGAAAATTAAAATAATTTTCTGCCATGGTTGTGAAAAGGGCAAACAGGAGCACAGTGAAGAGTTTTATACAACATTCTCAGTCTCTCTTCTCAGAAGAAGGCTCTGTTAACCTTAGACTATCCAACTTTTATTAAATCTAGGAAAAGCAAATAAGCTTCATGTAAAAGAATAAAACATATATGAATGCAGGGAAGTTTAACTATAAGAGGGAAGGAAGAGGAAAGTTATTCTTTGTGTGCAAAGCAAAAACCAAATTCTTTCCCTGAAGTGTGAAACCATTATATCCCCAAAAGTGCTTGGTAGAACTGAAGCCAAAAATGTGCATATGACTCAGCAATTCCAGTCCCAGGATATAACCAATAGAAAGGCATACACATATTCACCAAAAAAACACGCACTTGAATGTATATAGAAACACTATTTATAATAGCCTCAAACTGGAAACTACCCAAATGTCCAACAAAAATAGAAAGGAAAAATAAATTGTGGCATATTCACACAATGGAATACTATCTTGCCATGGAGAATTAAGATCTAAAACTGAACACAACAATATGAATAAACTTCACAAATGTAGCATTGAGCAAAAGAAAACAGTCACAAAGAATATATATGATATGATTCAAATGATATAAAATATGAATACAGGCAAATCTCTGCTATTAGGAAATAGGATAGCAGTTACCTTTGAAGAGGAAAATAAGGACTAGAAGGGGCCTTGGGGTTTAGGGTTTCTGGAATGCTGCTAATATTCTGTTTCTTGATCAGAGTATTGGTTAAATGGCTGTATTCAATTTGTGAAAATTAATCAAGCTATATGCTTATCACATATGCATTTTTCTATAGGTATACATTACGTATTAATTTTTAAAAAGATAGTTCTCCTTTGGAGCTAAGTTTTTTTTTCTCCCCAACTATCAGATAGTTACACTTTCCCCCCTGCTTTCATCCTTTTTGGTTGGCATCTTGAAAATTTAAAAGAGGAACAAGAAGCAGTGATTTAAATGGCTAAGCCCAAGTGAAAGGAATGATAATCAAAGAAAGCTTTTTCAAAAAGGAGAAGGAAAGAAAGCAAGATTAAAAAAAGAAAGAAAAGCAATCCCATCACCTAGTGTCAGCCCTTATAACTCCCTATTTGTGACTGGGCTACTAGATCTCCCATAAACAGCTGCCATCTTCCTGTAGCCTCTCCATCACAGAGAAGCCAAGTCCTACACAGTCTGGGGGCTTTGTCAGGAAGACATGGCTGAATGGAGAAAGGAGAAAGAAAAAAAGGGGAGGAAAGGATAGAAGGAAGAGGAGTCACCATCTTCAGTGAGGCTCTTTATAAATCACTACCTGCACAATGTTTTGAAAATTTTACTTATTTTCTTGTCATTTAACTATCCAATGGACATTTTGAAAAATACACTCAGTAAAAAACATTAGATTGTGGTTTTCAAATCAAACACATTTAAGCTAGATATAAATTCTCCACTTATTCCTAAATATAACAAAAATACAAAACTTACTTCGCCTTTCAATACCATGATCAAATTTTATTTTTTATCTATTTCAAACTGTATTTCTGGAAGTAAATTGCTTTCATTCTCAAAAATGTCAATGGCCTACAGGAGATAAAACTAAAAATTACTTTCTGACAAGATTCTTTTGAGCGACTAAAACTTGATCTGGCTGAGGCTGAGTTAAGCAACAGAGTAAAAAGACAAGAGTCAGTTTGATCCCAGATATTACTGATGTATATGGTAATTTGTGATGGCTCTTACCTGTTCCTGAATTGTTTACATATTAACTTCTATATGAAAAAGCCCAGTTGGCTCTTTTGTCTTCACAATACCAAAACTTCAGGAACATCTCAATGATCTCTTTTCCATCCAGAAATACAGCATTAACATAAACATTGTTACTGTTCTCCAATAAACTGGAAAACAAACTCTCAGAAGTCAAAAGAAGTCCCATGGCCTGGAGTCCTAGGTAAAGAAACTCCAGTGATTACCAGGTGCCAATTCCTCATTTTTATAGATGAGGAGGCAGAGGTGAAATAGCTCACTTAAGGTTAGACAGGAGTTGGTAACTGGAACCCAGGCCAATCCAGTCGTGGCATCCCTGGATAATATGTGATGCATGCTATCATATATTGTTTTTCAGAATCTGGTTTCAGTTCAGGGCACAGGAGAGAAACTACTTTCAGTTTTTAAACTTTAGATACAATTATCATGGAACTAGGAGTATAGATTATAGAATAAATGTCCCCTGAAAACTTCTTTAAAAAAATATGTTCCTACAAGGATATTTTCTCTGTGTGTCATCTTTTCTTCCATAATATTTTTTCTGCCCTTTTCCCAAATCACTCAGTCTTGCATTATCTGTTTTTATTCATTCATTCTTCTCATTTCTGGGTTCAACTGGGAGATGATTTAAAAATAAATATATGGTTGAAATGTTCACGTATAGACCTTTCACTAGTTTAAAGGGCCTACTTATAAGAATATTGAAGTAGAAATAAAAGTTTATCTTACGTAAAATTTTACTCAAATTCTATTTCCATTTGAAAAATATTTTGATATAGAATATCATTCTGAATTTTTAAAAATAAATTATTTTCTCCTCCTTAGTCTAGAATAATTGTGGAAATTTAAAGAATATTGGGTAGTAAATAAATATTTTGTTATGTAAGTAAATTTTTTACAAAGCCTTTAAAAGAAGAAAGCATTTATTTTTCTCCTTTGGGAAAAAAGAGTTTAAAAGAGTTGTCTTAGACACTAGGGTATCATGAGATGAGGATGTAATCTTTTACAGTTTACAGAGTATTTTAACACATATTAAACTTGCTTGATCCTTGTTAAAGTATGAGAAATAAGCAAGAGAAACATTATTATTACCGTTTCACAGATGAGGAAACTAAGACCAGGAGAAGTGAAGAGATTTTTGCACAGTCAACTAGCAATTTAGTGGCAAGAAACAATTTGAAACTAGATTTTTGATCTCTTAGGTTCTGTGTTCTGTGACACATGGCTGCTGCCCCTTTTCCCCCTCACCTCCCCCGTACCCCGCCACCTTGTCAACTGCCCTTCCCATAGTGCTTATAAGGTGGCCTGTTCAGAGAATATACTCAGGAAGATACATTGAATTAAGAATTCTGGCTGTACAAGCCTCCACCCTCCTACCCAAGTGAAAAAATTCTGGATGGCCATCTGTTTAGTCAAGCATGTGCCTGATGGCTGTGGGAGGATCGACAACTGTACCACCATGGATTCAGGCCCCAGAGAGTAAATATTGAAACATGTGTTTGTTTCTGTACATGTGTCTCAGGGCTCAGTGATGGGCACATTTCAAAGATCTAAATAATAATAGTGATGGTGATGCTTCCAGCCCCAGTACTATTGCAGTACCTGAGCTTCACTTGAAGAGCTGTGGCCATTTTGCTGATTACACAGTCTCTCTCCCTTTCATGCTATGTCTCCAAAAATCCCTGCTGTTCCCATTCTTGCCTTGGTTCTCTTCTTCCTACTCTCACAGCCATATTTTCTCTTTTGAAGGGGCCACTGTGTATTCCCAAGGATTCTTGACAATTGATTTCTTCCAAGGAGATGCCTAAATTCCCATTTTTTCTCCTCTGTATGTTGGGCTACCTCACTCCATGTATCAGTTAGAATCAAATAACACATCATCAGGATTTTATGAGTATGGTATGTATCGGGTGTTATGGGAGTATGCAAAACAAATGGAAAGCTGTATCTTCCCTCATTACAACTGGTTTAGAAAGTAAAGGATGAGATCACCTAAGAAAAGCAACATTTAAATGGGTGCCAAGTGTTATATGTGATGGCACTTGTAGGAGAATCAAGGGAATTCTGAGTAAAGGTATCAGGTGGGGTTACACAGGGGTAGATTTAAGGAAGAAGAGAAAAGAGTGTCAAGTAGTGACTTAAGTGTGCTTAGACTCAATAATTTCCATGAGCACTCATTCCCAAACTACCCCAAATAAACATACTATCCAAGCTAAGAAAAACAAGTTTCCTATACAATTTCAGCAGTAAAATAAGACCCGTAACTACTCCCCTCAGATCAGGTTGCCATATAACCTGAGTTCCTCAAATTTAAAAGTCCTGGAGGTATACTGAGAAGAAATGAATTTCAAAGAAAATGATGCATGTAGAATTTTATTTATTTATTTATTATTTATTTAAGCAGCAAAAGGTAGATTATTAAATTATGTAACTGAAAAGTCCAGGGGATGTTGTTGTTGTGTGTTTGTTTTTCGTTTTGATGCATGTAGAATTTTAGAAAAAAGGTTAAGGAAGATTTTTCCGTTTGGAGATAGAGGTTTGTACAAAGCCAGTAACAAGCATGGAGAAAGGAGATATGGTTAAAGCAAAAAGAAAGCCATGTCAGATTGTAGGGAGAAAAAAAAATGGAGATCGGAAAAGGGTAAACTGATGGAGGTTCCTGAAAGCCAGATAAATGATAACAAAAGCTAACACTTCTCAAGCCTCAGTTATATACTGGGCTCCATGTTACGTATCACAATAAGATAGGGTACTATCTTAGCTCTACAACAATCCTACTGTTTTGCCGAAAGATTTATGTTCTGCTGGAAGACTTACTTTCGGTTTTAGGTTTAGAGGATTTACCGGCAAAATAACCACTCCACACTGCAATAAGCAAGAAATAAGGAAATTTATTATATTAGTAGTAGGTTACAGTATAAGGACAAGCTATATATATATATATATATATATATATATATATATATATATATATATACACACATACATCATTGACTTGGGAGCACTTACATCGCCACATACGTTACTAGTTTGAGAGAACTTTCATCACCAAATTGAAAGAACAAGCATCATCATCAACCTGGGAGAATTTGCATCACCAGTTTGGGAGAACAAGCAATACATAAAGAGACAGAAGCGCATACATCAGCAATTTGGGAGAACTTCATCCAGATCCAAGCAATGCTGGGGAGTCCCTGGAATAGCAATCTGAAGTCACAGTTGGGAAGGTCCTGGGTGGTGCTTCCACCCAAAGGGTGAGACTCTAGAGTGTCGTCCAAAGGAATCCTGCTTTTATCGCCAATCTGCAAACTGATAATCATCAGCTTACATGCAAATGTGTAGCTCTGGCTATTATGTTAAATGCTTGTATTTCTAATCATAAGTCTCAGAATGTTCACTGATCCCCAGGAACTGGCCAGATTCCCAGGGCCCAGGAAGCTTTGTGACTTACTCCCTTTGCTGGTTCTCAAGACCTGCCAGGCTTACTCCCTCCCCTATCTGTTGGTTCTCAAGACCTACTTTCGTAGCTTCTGCTGGTCAGCAGTTTGGCATGTAACTCTTTTAAGGTCTCTGTTCAGTCAAAGGCCTATTATTGCCTATGAAGCCTGAACAAGACTATTTTTATTAACTTCCCTTACACCTACCAGAAAGTATTATGAATCCTGTTTTAGATGATGCAATAAAAGGCTTAAAAAGGTTGACCAAAGTCACACAGCTAAAAAGTGACACATCTGTCTGAATCTGCACTTCATGTTCTTTCCCCTTTTCAAAATTTGAGTGACAAGTAGTTTCGATTGACTATGCTAGGAAGCTGGGGGTATTTACAGGTTTTATTTTTCAATTCAATTTTATTTTTGTCAGAATAACATGTGCAAATAGTTTTGAAAGTCAAATATAAGACATAACAAAATTTATCAGTTCCCTGTCCACTTCTCCCTCCCTGCCTCTGGTACTGCTCCTCAAAGGCAACCATGCCCATTTCTTTTAGTTTTTTTTCATTCTGTTCTGTTTCCTATATTTCAAAATGAAATACTTGACTGCTGTTTATTGTTTCATCATTTTAAAACATTATCTATCGATATCTTGTTTTTGTAGATGAGGATTTATCTTTTATATACCTCTACCTCTTCTTCCTCTGTCTACTCCAACCTCTCAACAATCATATAATTTGGGAGGGGTAAATTAATACTTAATGTTTACATTATGATGATGATATAAATAATGTTTACTGCTTAGCTAGGTATTGTACCCTGATTATGTTTCCTTCTTGTATACCTCTTTGCCTTTTTTTTTTGAGTAAGAAATTTCCTTGTTTTTTTAATGACTTTGTTTCTTATCCACTTACTGCTAATTCTTTCTAAATGAACCATAGATTTTTAGAAACATCTCACAATACTATTTCTATACGGTCAATTTCATCAGATAACCTATCAGTTCCCCACCCCCCCCTTTTTGTGGTCTTTGAGAACCTTCTTTCTGCCCCCATCTCCTGCTCAAATCTGGACTTGTTATCCTACTATCATCTTTCACTGCTCCCTTGTGTTAGAGTTCATGTTTCCTGAATTATGTAACTCTTTATTTCTCAGTTTACTCTGTTGCTTTTAGTGGTGCACATCTCCCAGAAGCATCCTAAGAAAGGGTATATGGAAGGTCCAGTTTTGAGTCCTTGAATGCCTAAAAACATCATTAGTCTGTTCTTATAATTGATTGATAATTTAATTTAGCATAGAATTAAGGTTAAAATTTCCCTTAGACTTTTGAAGGTATTTCTCCAGTATCTTACAGCTTTCGGTGTTGATGTTGAAAAGTCCAGTCATTTCCAATCCTTTCTTTGTGATTTGTTTTTTTCATCACAATTTTCTCTTTATCTCTTATGCTATCATTTTCTATGAGCCTTGGTACTTGGCTCTTTTCTTTTTAATCTTTTCCCTTCTATTATTCATCTCTTTGTCATTTATTCTATATTTGAGTGCTTTCCACATCTTTGTCTTCCAAGCCTTTTATTGCATTTTTATTTTTATCATATTTTTGTTTACCAAAAGTTCTTAGCCTCTAATTGTTCTTCCCTTCCCATTTTTGCTTCATAAGTGCAATAACTTTTCCTTTTTTCCCACAGATATTAAATCATGAGTATTTTGTTCTTGGAAATTTTTTTCTTTTCCTTGCATTTTCTTCTATGCTCTTTTTCTCCCTGTTTGTTTTGGTCTATTTTTCATGTTGAAGGCTTTCTTTATGTGTCTGGTCACCCTAGCCTGACCATTCATATTTAAGAATGACATACTATAAAACTGGAAACTCCATGAGTGGGGGCAGTGTAGGGTGATAGAGCAGTCAGATAGCTTCTTCACTGAGGACCTTCAAATGCCAGTATTGAGTAATTATGTTTTTTCTGAAGTCATTCAGTTTCTACAGAGAAAAATCCCCAATCTATTTTTTGAGGTCAACATTCCAGCCTTTGTGAAGAGAACTTATAGGAGTAAGCAGAGGGGAGGGGAGCAGTCTTCCTATTCAACATTCAGATTTTCATTTATTTCCAATATTTTCAGCTCCGAACCTCACTCCTCCTCTGGTGATCCTAGGATTCACAAATTCAGAGTCTCCCTACTCTGTTTTTTCTAGGAAATAAATCTCTAGTCTTAAGCAAAGATAAAAGAAGCCTAGGAGCTGTAAGCATTTGGCATATTGCTTTCAATCAGTCCCCTCTTGTCAACGTCGTTTTTGCATCTGCATCCAGAGGCTCCTGTCCTTCCAAGTCCTGAAACTTTCAGAGGTCTTCTGGAAGAAATCGTCCAACTTCTCATTGGTATCCCACTCTACAAGCATTTTTACTGCTTCCTCTTTTCTGCTAAAACAACTGTTATCCCTTCATAGACAGAGCTTCTTTTCTTTTCACCTGAGTTAAAAACAAGACCAATATTACTTTACCTTCATTTTAATGGAGTTTCTGAGATATAGAATACATATGTGTATGCCTAATCTGTCATGTTTAACATAGTCACAGTTTGGTTTCCCTGGAAACAGTTGCTGAGTTAGTTTGAGGTTCAAGGTTAGAGATCAATACTTGTGAAAGGAAAGAGGAGGAAGCAGGATTGAGCAGAGGGAGAAGTCAAACCATGATGCAGGTCTGACAAAGCCTCAGCCAACCCAGCAAGGAGCTCTGTAGTGAGCACTGCTAGTCAGAACTGTTCTTGATCCAGTGGCAATAGCTGGGTCTTTATACTTCTGCCTTACTGGAATGTGGGCTACCCTGGGAAGGGTGTAACCTTGGATGTAAAGGAAAAGCTCATTTTTCCACCTGTGCTTTTCTCCTGTGAGTCTCCTTTACTACTCACACAGAACACTTCACTTCTGACACTTCTGGTCACCGTGTGTGGAAGTTTACTCCCACAGCAAGCAAGTCTCTGCAACACCAGCTGGGCATCCCACAATTTAACTCAATTATGACACTATCTACCGAAGATAGTGCCAGATCCCACAGGATAAGGGCTCAGACCCACCACCTCCTACCTTACTTTAGATGCCTACTCACAGGGAGTAGGCCCCCAGGTTACCCACAGCTTCTGTCCAATTTGGCTACAAATCAGAAGTTCCCACGACCCCCTCCTCCACTTCAATTAATTTGCTAGAGTGGCTTGCAGAACTCAGGGAAACATTTATATTTAACAGTTTATTAAAGGATATGATAAAGGACACAGATGTACAGCCAGATGAAGAGATATATAGGGTGTGGTCTGGGAAGGTCTGCAGCACAGGAGCTGTGGTCTCCATGGAGGTGGGGTGTGTCACCCTCTCAGTAGGTGGATGTGTTCACCAACCTGGAAGCTCTCCAAACCCGGTGCTATTGGGATTTTTATGGAGGTTTCCTCATGTACTCATGGTCAATTACTAACTCCATTTCCAGCCTCTCTCCCCTCTCTGGAGAAAGGGGGGGATGGGGCTGAAAATTCCAAGCTTCTAATCATGGCTTAGTTTTTCTGGTTACCAGCCCCCATCCAGGAGCCACCCAGAGTCACCTCATTAGAACAAAAAATACTCCTAGTGCTCTTTTCACTTAGGAATTTACAAGAGTTTTAGGAGCCCTGTGTTAGGGATGGGGTCAAAGAACAAGAGGCGCTCCAGGTGTTCTTATCACTTAAAAAATTACAAGGGTTTTAGGAGCTTTGTGCCAGGAACCAGGGGCAGAGACCAATGTATATATTTTCTGTCATCTCACATTGGGCAAGGCAGCTCCCTAAATCTGAGGGTAACCCTGAAGGACCTGATAGCTGTAGGCTCTCTGCTGACTATGCCCCTCACAGCTGGGCAGCAAGTCCTTCCTTGAAGGGGGATGTGGGTAGTGTATCTCCATGTCTATGATAAACAGGAGGCCCACAATAGGTTTTCTTTTAAAACAGCTTAATAGAGGTATAATCCACATACTAAGTGATTCACCTACGTAAAGTATACAATTCAATGGCTTTTAGTATATTCACAGAGTTGTGCATCCATTACCATAATTTTAGAACATTCTCTTTACTACAAAAAGAAACACTGCTCCCCTTATCTGTTACCCTTCAGTCCTCCCGTCATCTCCAGCCCTAGGCAACCACTAACCTACTTTCAATTTCTATACATCTGCCTATACTGGACATTTCATATAAATGGAATCATACAATATGTAGTTCTTTGTGACTGGCTTCTTTCACACAACATAATGTTTTCAAGGTTCATCAATGTTGTAGCATACATCAGTTCTTCAGTTCTTTTTATTGCTGAAGAATATTCCATTGTATGGATATTATTTATCCATTTATCAGTTGATGGACATTTCACTTATTTTCACTTTTTGGCTATTGTGAATAATGCTGCTATAAATATTCATGTACAATTTTTGGTGTGGACATATGTTTTCATTTCTCTTAGATATATACCTAGGAGTAGAATTGCTGGATCATATGGTAACTCTATGTTTAACCGTTTGGGGACCTGCCAAACTATTTTCCAAAGTGGCTACACCATTTTCATTCCCACCAGCTGTTTATAAGCGTTCCAACTTCTCTATATCATTGCTAACATTTGTCATTGTCTATCTTTTTAAAATTATAGTCATTCTAACGGTGTGAAGTGGTATCTCCTTGTAGTTTTGTTTGACATTTCCTTGATGGCTAATAATGTTGAGCTTCTTTTCATGTGTTTATGGGCCATTTATACAACTCTTTGGAGAAATGTCTATTCAAAGTCTTTGCCCATTTTAAATTGAATTATTTGTCCTCCTGTTATTGAGTTGTAGTAGTTCTTTATAGACTCTAGATACAAGTCCTTTGTCAGATATATGACAAGCAAATATTTTCTCTCATTCCATAGTTGTCTTTTCACTTCCTTTATGATGTCCACTGAAGTACAAATGTTTTAAAATTTTGGTGATGTCCAGTTTAATGTATTTTTTCTTTTGTTGTTCATGCTTTTGGTGTTATATATAAGAAACCATTCTGTAATCCAAGGTCATGAACATTTACATCTTTGTTTTCTTCTATGAGTTTTATAGTTTTAGCTCTCACATGCAGGCCTTTGACCCATTTTGAGTAATTTTCGAATATTGTGTGAGATAGGGGGGCCAAATGTGGATATCTACTTGTCCCAACCACCATAAATGTTAAAGCTTGAGAATGGCATGATTAATTTTTTAAAAAGTTAAGAAAATAGCTATTGAACACCTATTCTGTATGCAGCACTATAATAGACATTATGAGATATAGGACCACAATCCTCTTTCTGGTTATGAGTTTCTGATTCTTATGCACTAGACGACTTGCCTTTAAAATTTTACTTGTTGATTGCTAGTATGAGAGTGTTGAAAAGGATAATGGTCATGCACAGGGCATTTAAAACATGCCACTTAATAATTCTGCTGTGGTTGACCTCTATCTGTTCTGCTGTGGTTGACCTCTATCTGTTAAAAAGTTCATTTTGAGTAGACTTGTTTAAGTGCCTATGAATTCAGGAAAAATGGCTTGGGTACTTAGTATTTGTCAAGCATTGAATTAAGTACCGGTGATACAAAGACATATGAAATATGTTCCATTCTGTCATTGCGCTCACAGTATAGTGGGAGAGAGTGACACATTCTGAAGAAATTTCAACCCACTGTAAACCATCATCCTATCTCACAACAAATCATCTTGTCCATGACAGTCTAAAAGCCTTACTGAAATCATAATTTGTCTTTAGAATTTCTTTTATTTAGCAAATCTCTAATCTTAATGAAAGAAAATAATTTTTTTTTAAAGATCCCATACTGGGTCCTGATGGTCACTACTTCTTTATCTATGTGCTTATTCACCATTGTAAATAAATCTGTTTGTAATTTCATACTTGTTTGATAGTTCCAAGTCATAGAAAAAGTTACTCTCTTTTACCTTGCCACTTTTGTTAATTAGGTAAAGTTATCTTTTTCTAATCTCTAGGCTTCTTTACTATCTTCTATGATTACTAAACATTAATCTGTAATGGTTCTGTAAAATTGACTTTTCTTGCTAATTTAGTTAGGAAAAAATTTCAACCTTACATATGACTTTTTACATAAGAGTCTTCTTTTCCATTTTAGTAAATGCAGTCACTTCATAGTGGACCAAGTAGGGCAGGGAGATATAGTCCAAAATCAAGAGCTATAATGAACAAGAATTTACCTTATATGAGGTAGGAAAAACAATTTAAAAAAATAATGGATGATGGTGACTCTGTAATTTAATGGAATGGAAAAATAAATAAGAATGAGTATAAAGGCATTTACAATGTTCTAATTTTTAAAGCACAGCATATATTTTTGGTGCTAAGGATCCTAGTAAAGGTAGCAAAAGCTTATCTGAGCCTCAAATCTCCTTATCCTAAAATATGCATACTTTGGTCTGAAGACATGGTGCAAGTTCATAAGTGTCTTTCCTACCATTTCTCTCAAATTCCGGCCTCGCCTTGGCTATATGGATTCTGGGAGTCTGATTATATTCTGTTTCCTAGGAACTGGCCTAACTGGCTTTCTCAATCCCTCTCAGAGCAAATTTCTTTTCTTCTGGCTCAAAAGTCCCAGAATTGTTTGAGTTCTTGCATTTAACTTGGATTTCTCATCCCAGAGATGTGCTTTATTTACAGGCATGGCAAAAGTAATTGACATGAGTTCCCCTCTTGAGCTCAGGTTATTGATTCTCACAACTCTGGGTAATTTGAAGACATGGAATTACCAGAGAACGTAATGTTTCTTCAAAGTTTGAGGATTTTGTAGAATGAGTGAATCTTCCTGACTGTCTATCACCTATTATTGCAGATGATGTACCCAGCAGAGGTTTATAAGATTGCACCAATTCATTATGAACTTCCGAACATGCTTTAAAGTTAGTCTTTTAAAAAAATTAAACCCATGATGTCTAATTTTTTCTTGTACTTGGTCTCCTTCTAAAAATATAAAGCTATAGTAAATATCCGCAAGTGAACTCAGTCTCAGTAGCTGGGTTCCTATTAACAAAGATTTTACTATAAGAATACTCATGAAGTAGAAAATGTTATTTTTTTAAAAAAGTGATTATAAGCCAAACTCTACCAGTGCTCCCAACTCATGATTAGAAGTGAAATATCTTGTCTTTCCCCTGATTTTCATGTGCAAACAAAGAATTGTGTAAGCAGTATTTTCTGTTTATCATTTTTATTATAATTTCACTGTTTATGCTGCACCATGTTGAGAGGAGCATTATATGTGAAATCACTATGAATTATTGTTGGCAGAAAGAAGAACAGCCAGAATAAATGATTAGAAAAAGAATGAGGCAAGGGTCTGGTGGAGATAGGTTGCAGTGCTGCAGCTGCTACCTCAGCATGAGAACAGAGACGTGTTATGCACGTGGTGGGGAACACATGGTCTGCTTCCATCCTTGCAGAGTTCCTATTTCCGCTGAGTTCTCTGCTGACCCTAGTTCTCAGCCCAGAAAGAACTGGCACAATGTTTACTGCCTGGAGGGATCAGAAATAAAGACCAAGGCCCCCATGGTGCCTTTGAATAAGTAAGCTTAGAAAGCCACAGAAGGGTGGACAGATTGCTAATAGCAGTGGGAGGTGGGTGTGCCTTCTATAGTATGGTCCTAAGTGAGTACTGTCTATGGGCAACCAGAAAGAAGAGTCAGATCTCTGCTAGAAAAAAAAATTTCATTGCCTGGGTAGGAACTGATCAGAGACACTGGCCCTCTGTATATGTACTGTTGAGAGGACTGCTTAGGAAGAATGAGCACACATAAGCAGCCATTCCCCTGTTGGAAATTGCCTCTTGGCATGGTGAGCTCCTCATTTTTCGCATATAACATGTTGGCACCTAGACACAAAGCTCCTTGGAAATTCTCCAAGTGCACTTTCTGGGACATGCCAGGTTCATAGCAGTCACTTGGGATCACAGAATCTTAGAATTTAAAAGTCAGAAGGGACCTTAGAGGTCATCCAGTTAGCTGTGTATGCCCAACAGACATGGAGTGAATCATGAGTTTTCAACAAGTTTGGCATCTGCTTGTGAATTTACATGATGTCACTTCAATGCTGACAAAAGAACAGCCCAGCTAGAGCCAACACTTGTGTGGGATGCTTCATCCACAGGCGTTAGCTGGTTAATTTGATGAGAAATCAGTTCTTTTTGACTCAATGGACTGCAGCATCAGACTGTTGCCTGGTCTGGGCTTCATTTTCCTGTCACTGTCACCATGATTGCTGGGGCTCTGATCCTATCCTTTCTCCACTCTCCTGCTGACTTTCTGGTGGCTAGATAATTGGCTCACTCTTCTCTCCTCTGTCCAGCTCCCCTTGCACTCTGTATTCTCAAGTTTCTCCTCTTAAATCAGGGAGAAAGAGGGGCATAGATCAGGCCTCCTGTCTCAGGATGAAGGTTGATTGTCCATCTTCCCTCAACCTGAAGTTCCTCCCTTCTCTTCCCCTCATTCTCTCCCTCATCAGCACACTGGGGGGATTAGGCAATGGGAACACCTACACTGATCCTGATTTCAGCCTGTGGGTCAGGGCCTGAGACCAGGCCAGACATGGAGAGGGAACTGCAGAGATTTAGTTCCAAAGAAGACCTTTGAGTTGGGTAAAGACACAGGAGTCTGCAACCTTAAATTAAGGGGACCTGCAGCTATAGCAACAATGAACCAGAGGTGGGATAAGCTGCAGACCTTTCTCTTAAAATCACTTGGCCAAAACCTGTCTCCTCACCTGAGGCCATGAGCCCGAGAGAAAGATACATACACATCAGAGAGATGAACATTAAGGTCAAAACCAGAGAGACAAGTGTGACTGAGATAAACCAAAACAGGGAGACAAATTTTACCTTGGGGATGAATAAAAGCAACGTTTGTCCATTCCATTTCTAAATGAATAAGTAATCCTAATCTTGTTGGAGAAGCTTGAGAGTTATGATAGTTAAACATTTGTACTAAGGGGGAAAATCCCCATAAATTCTGAATCTGTGATTTTCAACCTTGGCTGCACATTGGAATCATCTGGGGAGCTTTAAAAATACTGATGTCTGGGTCCTAGTCTCAGAAATTCTGATTTATTTGGTCTGGGGTGCTGCCTGAGCCTTGGAATCTTTAAAATCTGTCTAGGTAAATCTAACTTAACAGTCAGGGATGAGAACCAATGTTCTGAAAAGGAATGATGATAAGTAGCAGGGAAACTTTCCAGAGATTAAGTTTCTTTTTCTTTATTCTAGGAAGAGAGATACAATGAAGCATCTTGGAAATTACTTCAGGACTCTTTTAGAAGGCAAATTACCTTGGAATCTGAAGTTGGTTCCTTTCAGACTGGCAGGTGTATAGGAGCCCTGGAGTCTGAACTCAGCAGTCACTGTCTAGATAAAAGGGGATATGACATTAGATGCTTTAGGTTTTGAAAGTTCAAAAGAAAAGTCTACTCAATCCTCAGTTTCAGATCCTCAGAGAAAAGAGATAGTGGTTCAGGGTTGACTGATGTCCTGGCAGGTGTCTATATATGATTTGCTTTTGCTGCTCTGTGCCTGAAATTCCATTCTCTCTCTTATCAAGTTCCCAGCTCAAATATCAACTCTCCTCCCTGTAGTTTTCCCTGACCACCTCAGGGAAAATTAATCTACCTTGCATTCCTAGAGTACCATATGCATATTTCTATTCACGTACTTGTCACATTGTATTACAGTTATTTCTTTACCTGCCTGTCCTCTTTCCCAGCTAGACTGTGAACTTCCTAAACTCAGTGACCTTTTCATCTTTATGTAATAAATGTTGAGAGTACCTGACATATGATAGGTGCCTCACAAATATTTTAGAAACTAATCAGAACAACAGATTATGTTCCTAGACTAGTTCAAAATCCTGTTTCACTTACAATGTAATTGAAATAGATATACATTAACAATAGAATGGTAGAAAGCAATCATATGAAATCATCTCCATATTTAAAGTACTATGACATTGGTTTAAATACACAGAATAAATAAGAACATAAAATATAGAATATATAAATTTCTCAGCATGTTACCAGTCAGTGGTCCAGGCATCATGTGGAGTGGCTGGAGGTGAGGCTGGGAAGACTGACTGCAGCCTACTGTGAGAAGCTGTGTGTGCTGTAGGAAGCATTTGGAATTTACACCAAAGTGTTAAGGAGCCAGAGAAGTCCTCCAAGCAGGAAATAACAAAATCAGATTAGTAATTTAGAAAAGGATCAATGAGTTTAGAAAAGGGTCAGTCTCATGGCTTTCTGACAGATTTAAAATAGTGCAGCAAAGTGTGATATCAGGTAGGAGGCTACTGTCCAATTAAGAGATGGCAAAACGTGTCCTCTATTCTTAGTTCCAAATAGTAGACTTACCAGTTGTTATGGGCTGAATTGTGTACACCCCAAAATTCATATGTTGAAGTCCTAACCATCCTCCTCTACTACTTCAGCATGTGATTATGTTAGGAGATAGTGTCTTCAAAGTGGTACTTAAAAAAAAATGAGGTTATTAGGTTAGGCCTTAACCGATGTGACTGGTGTCCTTATAAGAAGAGGACATAAGGACACATACATACACACAGAGGGGAGACCATGTGAAAATACAGGGAGAAAACAGCCATCTGCAGCCAAGGAGAAAGGCCATAAGAAACCAATTCTCATGACAACTTAATCTCAGACTTCTAGCCTCTAAAATTGTGAGAAAATAAATTTCTGTAGTTTAAGCCACCCAGTCTATGTTATGTGTTATGGCAGCCCTAGAAAACTAATACACCAATAAACTCTTAGGACACGACCCATTGGTAAGTTGTATACTGCTGTTATGTATTATTTTTCATGATTGGCTGCTCTAGGGCTTGGTACAGTTTAGGGGCTGGAGAACAGATATTTTAACATACAGTGTGTGACGAAATTGTAAGATAAGAACATCCTAGAAACCTAGGGTTTGAAAGCACAATATGAACCTTTCAAAATCCTTGAATAAAGATATTTTTCATCCATTTTAGCTTTCCCTCAATGAATATATTAGAAATTGATATTTTTCACTTTCTCTCCCCCTCCTCTCCCATTCAACTTCAAACATGCACTCACATCCACTTAATTGTATAACCTATTGAGAGGATCTGCAGTATGACTCTGTTGGTAGCAAGTAACCCTGTCCCACCATGGCTACAGTGACCACAGGAGAAGTAGTCATCTGACTCAAAGAGATCTAATGTATAGGCAAGGCTGACCAATCAGCCTCTCTGTCACACACACATGCATTAAGAACCAAGAAGCCTAGAAGTTGAGGGCATTGGCAGCTGAATACTGTTTATGGTGGAATCCTAGACTGAAAACTGAGAATGACTGTTACTGAGGTTGATTTGACTTTTCTGAGGCCTCTAGGTTTGTAAGAGATCTGTATCATTATAATAAACTCCAAATCCCCCCTATTTTTAAAAATTTAAGTATAGTTGATTTCTAATGTTTTGGGTGTACAGCAAAGTGATTCAGTAAGTGTATATATATATATTCTTTTTCAGATTCTTTTCCATTATAGGTTATTACAAAATATTGAGTATAGTTCCCTGTGCTATACAGTAGGTCCTTGTTGTTTACCTATTTTATATATAGTAGTGTGTACCTGTTAATCCCAAATTCCCGATTTATCCCTCCCCTCCCTTTCCCCTTTGGTAACCATAAGTTTATTTTCTATTTCTGTGAGTCTATTTCTGTTTTGTAAATAAGTTCATTTGTATCATTTTTTTCAGATTCCACATATAAGTGATATCATATGATATTTGTCTTTCTCTGACTTACTTCATTTTGTATGATAATCTCTATGTCTATCCATGTTACTGCAAATGGCATTATTTCATTCTTTTTATGGCTGAATAATATTCCACTGTGTGTGTGTTTGTGTATGTGTGTACATATATATACCTTATCTTCTTTATCCATTCATCTGTCAGTGGACGTTTAGGTTGCTTCCATGTCTTGGCTATTGTAAACAGTGCTGATATGAATTGGGGTGCATGTACCTTTTCAAATTAGAGTTTTCGGCTTTTCCAGTTGTATGCTCAGAAGATTACTTGAGTCATTTTAAGAAGCCTTCTCTTCCCTGCAACCACATGTGACCTAATACAAAGGATAAAATTACTTCTATGGATGAGATTAAGCTTTAGAGACCAAAACCATGAATAACTATTGATATATGCCAAAATGTGTATAATTCTACATATCCTTTTATTCTTTAGAATAGAGGACAAAGTTCATACCATATAGAGGGGGCAGAGTAGAGAAAGAAAAACAAAGGTGGTTAAATAGCTGCTTCCGTGATTCATGTAAACTTTCTTTTGAATCTTTTAAAAATAGTATTTTCGGGCTTCCCTGGTGGCGCAGAGGTTGGGGGTCCGCCTGCCGATGCAGGGGACACGGGTTCGTGACACAGTCTGGGAAGATCCCACATGCTGC
This sequence comes from Aethalodelphis obliquidens, assembly GCF_003676395.1. Taxonomy (NCBI): domain Eukaryota; kingdom Metazoa; phylum Chordata; class Mammalia; order Artiodactyla; family Delphinidae; genus Aethalodelphis; species Aethalodelphis obliquidens. Next base: position 66,561,833 of record NW_020837945.1, read on the forward strand.
GGAGCGGCTGGGCCTGTGAGCCATGGCTGCTGAGCCTGCACATCCGGAGCCTGTGCTCCACAATGGGAGAGGCCACAACAGTGAGAAGTCTGCATACCGCAGAAAAAAAAAACCATAATATTTTCATTTATACATGAAAGAGCACATATGTATGCATATATGCATATGCTAAATTTACCAGAATACTGGATACAGTGTTACTTAGAAAAGAAAGAAGGCAGAAGATATGGAATTGAAGCATGAAGTTCCATGATATATATAGAAAGCAAACAATTTAAAATCTATTCCTATAAATACTAAAATGTACATGTGAAACATGAACATAGTCTAAATTTTTTTTCAAGCAACTCTAAACAGATGCCTGAAGTTTTCATTTTCTTCAGCAATTTTAAGTGTTATGACTAACCAATTGAAAGGCTTTATCTAAACCCATGTATTATTTTAATCAAGGAAAATTTAGTAGATTTCTGAATTATAATTGAATTCCTGTACATGAGTATTTAAGTCATCCTTAATTCTCTGAAAATACCTGGTGGGATGATTCTGGAGTGTGATTCATTTTCCTCTTCTCTCTGACTCAGTTCTGCTACAGGAGCATTGCTTTCTATGGGCATTGCCATAGATTCTGACTAATGGCCCAGCTTCCTTTTCCTTCTAAGAGGGTTTGGGGAAGCTTTCTGGACTTAGTGGAACATTTCTGGCAGGGTTCTGCATTCAAGGTTAGGATCTGAAAATCGGATTCTAAGCTGATGAGGTGTGGCTCTCCAGGAAGAGGCCTGAGTGCTTCATCCCTCACTGACCCAGGACCCGCTGCGCCTCAGGGTGGCCCTCCAACTGGCTCTCATTACGAGCAGAGAGAAGCCAAGTGAAGTGAATCTGACCTTCCCTTCTCAGCATCTGTGACAGAGGAAATAATTGGAAATCAAAGATTAAGTGATCAGTCCAGGGTCAGAAACATGGAGGCCAGGCTGGCTCAGAGAACAGAAGCAGCAAAGCAAATGTCCATGTAAGGACAGGATAGGATGGTCTAGCAGTTAAGTGCACAGATACTGAAGTCAGGCTACTGAGGCTTGCACTCCAGCCTGCCATTTATTTACTGAGTCTCTTGACGTCCCCAAGTCCTAATGCCCCCATCTGAATAGACATATGGTAATCATAGAACCCACCTCATAAAGTTACTTTCAGTACTAAATGTGATAATATATGTAAAATGAGTTGAGTCTATCTCATGTGTGACAAATGTTTTATGCTAGTAATATAAGGCTTGCCAACCTAGAGGAGAGACACACCGTGAGGGGGAAGGGCCAGGGGCCGTAGCACAGAGGGGATACAGGATAGGTATAGGCTGCAGGTCATACCACCTTGCTCTCTACCTGTCATAGGTGTAGCCTGTGCTCTTCTTGTCTGGGCAGCTGCATCAACACAGAATAAAATAAGAGATGTGTAAACTCCTCAGAAAGGAAAGAACAGCTGTGATTTTCTCCTCAACTCAGCTTATTTTTGTTCCCATGAAGGCCATTATAGCTACTGAGATTAAAAACAACCCCCCTCCCCACAAAAAACCTCTCTCCAGTGAACCAAGAGATTTAAGTGGCAGCACCAGTGACAGAATATTTGGTTGTTTGGCTCCTGTGTGCTGGCGCTTCTCCACCCCACCCATCTCCATCCTAGTTTTGGCTTCCTTAGTCAGACTTCTCTGCATAGCAGCAGAGGGTATGTGCAGCAGCTCTGTCCAATGACTGATGGACCTGCTGCAGCCCCCGCTGGGGAGGCCAGGCTGAGATTCAGACTTCAGAGCACATTTGGAGGGTATTGCTTCTCAGCTGCCAGTAACAGTATTAGATGTTGTGTTCTGTTTGTGATGGGCACTCCGTGGTCATTTTTCTTTTCTTTTTAATATTTACTTATTTATTTTTGCTGTGTTGGGTCTTCATTGCTGCATGTGGGCTTTTCTTTAGTTGCGGTGAGCGGGGGCTACTCTTTGCTGTGGTGCGCGGGCTTCTCATTGCGGTGGCTTCTCTTGTTGTGGAGCAGGGCTCTAGGCACATGGGCTTCAGTAGTTGTGGCACATGGGCTCAGTAGTTGTGGCTCATGGGCTCTAGAGTGCAGGCTCAGTAGTTGCCGCGCACGGGCTTAGTTGCTCCATGGCATGTGGGATCTTCTGGGACCAGGGCTCGAACCCGTGTCCTCTGCATTGGCAGGTGGATTCTTAACCACCAGGGAAGCCCTGTGGTCATTTTTCTGATTAATCAGTTCTCTTGTCTACCTAACCCTCTTCCCAATGACCCTGTATCTTTACCCCATCTCCCTTTTCTTTCACCTCCTTATTTGCCCTTGTGAATAACTACGCATTTCAGTGTATTTGGATATAAAGTTCTCTCTCTCATCAGATGGACAATGAAACTTAAATGTGAATCACTTTGGAAGGGTTCTACTTAAAGACAAATGAGGCTACTCAAAAGAAGCCCCTTAGCCTACAACCAAAGCCCGTCCAGGGGTATATGAGTTTCTTCAGCTGGAGGACCTATAGACATTTCATTGAGCCCTCGGGTTCCCAGATTCATGGGCCCCTCAGAATGATCATGTGTGTAATCAGACTATTCTTTTCAGAGCCTGGGACCCTGGACCTTCAGAGACATGTCTGGTGCCCCTCATCATCCTATGGTAAGTCCAAGTTATCTTATTCACATGCATATTGTATTTTTGCAAAGCACACAGACCTGTTGTTTATTGTGACTAAGGTATTTATAACATAAGGAGTAGACCAGAGCACTGAGGTTTGACAAAGGTGCCCTAGAGATTGCTGTGGTCACAATGAGCAAGATTAGAGAGAGGCAAGCTGGCGGACTGCCCTCCCCCACCCCGCCACCACCCAATTCAACAAGAGTAGCTCTGCTTTATGAGTTTTGCATATTTGGTTTTGCACTGGATATTCTCTGTTTGCCTGTTTAAATCCATTCTCTGCCTTTCTCCATCTTGCTCTTTGCCCCCAAGAAACTGACTTCCATGGATTGCATCATCTGGTCTTCCTTGCCCTCTAGCTGGGTTCAGCCAAAGGGAGGAGCAGTAGGAGACTGTAGGGCAGAGGAGAGAGAATCAGGGGTGTTTATTTCCCTGACTCCTTCTCTTCTAGGTTGTGGTTTGGCAATGGCTACATTCCTCTATAAAAGTCCACAGCTCCTATCTGCTGGTGCCTTCCTATAGCTACAATTCTTGCCAGATTCTGGTAACCATTCTGTCTTCTCCTTTGCCCCTTCAAGCCTAGGGGTGGCCATTGCATTCCACTGTGGTTAGTCCTGTGTTATTTTTACCATCCCTTGCTGGTTTCTCTTTACCCTATCCAGTCTTTTGTGAATAGTCCATTCATTAAACCCTTTTCAGTCACCCTTTTTGAGTTTTCCATCTGTGTTTGAATTTTCCATGCTAGGACTATGACTGATTCAGTCTTCTATTGTAAGATCTTGTTTGGTAGAGGATTCTACTGCTAAATAAAACCACAAAATTCTACTGCAAAATAAAACCACTTGGAGAACCACAACACTGGATCAATCAGAAGCATTGTAAGAACAAATGTCACATTCTTTGTGAATGTGAATTACCCAAGATGGAGCAAAGTCTTCAAAAAACTGTTGAATTAGATAATCTTTACCATACATTTTAAAGTTTCTATTGAAGAATACATTTAATTCAGTACTAAATTTAGTTACTAAATAGAGGCTAAAATGACTCTGGAGTCAGACAGACTGAATCCTGACTCTGGCACTTATCATCTGTGTGATTTTGAGTAAGTTATTTAACCTCGCTAAGCCTCCACTTTCTCATCTGTAAAATGGAAGTAATAACATTCTCTATCTCATGGAATTGTTGTGAGAATTAAGTTAGATACTATATATACAGTGCTCAATACTAAGCTTGATACTTAGCTTGATACCCAATAAACTTTAACTCTTGCTACTATGATTTATAATAATAAAATACAAAAGAATATATCAAACTAGTATAAGTCAACAGTTTGAAGAAACAATAGTTTGAACATCTAAAAGTCTGGACGGGGAAGCGACAAGTGCTTCACTCACACAAATGCCAGACCTGTTTCTTCCTGGAGCTTGTAGGAGTTTAAATCAGTCTTCCTGTTCAAAGACCCATGGTGAACCAACATGCATCCTGGGCCAGCAGAGATTCACTGGTGCCATCAGTAAATTCAGCCAGGTGTACAAAAGGCAGTGAAAGTAGAAGTTACCTGAGGAAGTTACCAATGTTGGAGATCCTTCTTCAAATCTTGGTTCAAATGTTGCCAATCTGTTTATTTATTACATTTTTGGTTTACTGTCTGTCTCTTCCAGTTGGACTATAAACTGTGTAAAGGCAGGTTTTTTTTGTCTTATACACTGATGTTTGCCAGCTTGGTACTTGGTAAATATTTGGTGAATATGGTTGAGTCATCTCTGCATTACACTGTGTGTGAGATTTGGCTAACGTAGTATGCTAAATGATAACCTCTGGGTAATTATTTAATTGTATTCAATAGATGTTTACACCAGTTTAACAGGTCAGTTGTCATTTATCACTTGTGTCTGGCCTGTACTTGAACTGTTTCTGTTTAGCCGTCTCGCACAAAGTAGACACTCAGGTGTGTTAGTCCCCTTGTGTGTTTAACTTTTTGTTGGATATAGCTTTTTTTTTTTTAAAGATTATTCTTTGTGTACATGTATCATTGCAGGTGGGTATACCTCAAGGCGCATCTGTGCTTGAGAGCAGTGTTAAAAGTCCTCAGCTATCTATTTGCAGCTTAGCAGAGAGAAGACATTAATTACCTCTTTAGTATTCCCTCTAACTTCGAGTGTTCCCCCTCATTTCCTTCTTCTCCACAGACTGACACATTTAGTTTTCTAAGTTTTAACCATTTAGGTTTTTTCCCACATTGAATGCTTGATAGGACAGAAGCAAGCAAAGTCCAGCATAATTTTTCTTTGTCAGTCTGGGGACTGTTTGTACTGTCCCACCCACTGTTAGAAAACCCTGTGATTCCTGTCCAAATTATCTTCTAAGGGTAGCAGATACCCCTTCACTGCTTTCTTCTGATCAAAGGTGAGATTGGAAATTAACTTGATAGTTCACATATTCAGTCCAAAGGCATAGTACAAAAAGCTGGATCTAAGTCCAAGACAAAGGACATGAGATGGAGAATACATGATACTGAGTAGAAGCATCTTGGAAGGAGAAACCAGAAGTTTTGTGAATCAAAGGGAGGAGAGCTTTTATAGGATACCTGTAATATGAACTGTTAAGGGTTCTCTTCTGCTCTGGAGAGCAGTTACCTGTTTTCTGAAGACCCATGGGGATAAGGTATCCTAACAAGTGACAGCAAATAGGGTCCGTCTTAGGGCCAACTGTGTTCAGTTATGGTAGTAACTGACTGAAGTAGTGTTTCTCACAGTGTGGCCCACCAACCAGCAACATTAGTATCACCTGGCAACTTGTTAGAAATGCAAATACTTGGTCCTTACCCCAGACCTACTGCCTCAGAAACTCTGAGGTAATCTCTATTTTAATAAGTCATCTAGATGATTCTGATGCACATCAGTGTTTGAGAACAACTGGTCTGGAGTAGTGTGTTGAGCTCAGGGGAGAAAAAAATGCAGTAATCCACTGGTGATGTTACCACGAACGTGGGTGGGAGGGGTAGCAGTGAGTAGACCCTGTAATTTGTGATCTCACTTCTAGACAGAGTTTATAAATATAATGCAAATGAGTGATCTAAACAAGCCACCAAACTTTGGCAACCCAAAAGTTCTGAAGAACTAAAAGAACAATTGGTCAAAGTAAATAACAAATGCAGATGGAATTGTGGCAGTGGACTGAAGGAGAGTCACATGACTCCTCATCTATGAACATCTATAAACAGGTAAGAGAAGATGGTTATTGGAAGGATAACATAATAGGCCAGAAAGCGAAAGGAGTAAGAACCAGAATGGGCTGGTTTGGGGAAAAGATTTATTCTGAGTTTTTAAAGCAGTTTGGAGATAGAATTGAGGGAGGTGAAAAGTACATATAGAGAGAGATGGAGAGAGAAAACTTAAAGAAATTTTGCTATGCATTAGGATAAAATTGATATTTTTGAGAGACTTCTGTAAAGATTTAAATTTTTTAAAATTATTATTATCACAATAATTTCTATTTTGGTTGTTGAACTGTTGTTTCTTTCTGAGTGATACCATACTAAAACTGAGCTTTATTGGATTAAGTATTTGTATATTTATTTGTTACTTTGTTTTTCCTCTGTCTTCCTTTAAAAATACTTTATTTAAGGTAGCTTATAGACAACAGTAGTGCTAATAACTTACATTTGCTTAAAGTTTTGTAATTATAAAACTTTATAATCTTTGATTATCTTTTTGGTAGAACATTATGATGAGGCAGGTGGTGAGGGGACATTATTATCCCCATTCTCCAGATGAGGACACTGAAACTTAGTGAAGTTATGTACCTTGTTCTGAGTGAAACAACTAATAAATGATGGATTTGGGATTCAAACTTGGGTCTCCTAACTCCAGATCTGGCATTCTGTTTATTACCTCATATAGTAACAAAGAGTAGTGTAAAGAAACGTCTCCTGTTGGGAAGGGTAATTTGTTTTAAACTTTAAATTTACACCATGTCTCATAAAATATGGTTCTACTTTTAAAGCTTTTTTTTTTTTTTGGCCATGTCGTTCGACTTGTGGGATCTTAGTTCTCTGACCAGGGATCAAACCCGGGCCCTCGGCAGTGAAAGCGTGGAGCCCTAATCACTGGACCGCCAGGGAATTCCCTTGGTTATACTTTTAGTTACACCTTGCAAGGAATTAGGGTCTCATTTGAAAGGTGAGATTACTGCAGGTTTTTGTAATGGGAACAAGGAAAGTTTTTCATTACCAGAACTGGAGCAATGACATTTTGAAAGCAGAAGGCACTCAGTCTAGCTTAGTCTAGTTTACAGAGGATTAAAATGACCTCTTGGTGAGAGTTATTAAGAGAGGGCTTTGAGGCTCAGCATATGTCTTAATAGAGAGGATACAGATGGAATAGGATAGAAAGCGAGCTGGCTACAAGACTGTCAGAAACTGCTGCATTGTTTTTATCCTTTTGTACTCTGCTTATTTTCTTTTTCTTCTTCTCTTCCTATTTAATAGAGTTGTGTTGAAGGTTCCATCCTGCCTAGCCAAGCCAAAGGGAACCAAAGAAAGGGATTTGGTCTTATTGGGTTGGAGCTTTACCTGCAGACCTCTGAGAATTCAAAATGGTGGTGTGGATGGAAAGGTCAATTTCTAGGATTTAGAGTTGGGGTGATGTGGTCAGTTGGCTCTTCTTACATAGAGATACCCCTTTCTTGGATAAAATGTTGGAGGAATGTGGTCTTTTAATTTTTATCTGTTATTTCCCCCTTAAGAGAGAGAGAATCTTCACATGATTTGATGAGAATTGAAACAGGGTAAAGGAGTGGGTGGGAGGAAAAATTAATAATTATCTTATAAACTCAGGAATTTTTAAAATGTTCTTTTAAAAGAAAACTGACGCTAAAACTGTTTTAAAAAATAAATGTTTAGAATGAGGCTTTTTTCTATTGATGGCTGGTCTTTGCGCATTCCAAATTCAAAAGGAATTTTTTAAAAATGTAAACCTCTGTACAGTGTCAGATGACAAGTAATACAGCACAGCTCTCAAAAGCAAAAATAAAATAAATTTCAGAATATCTTTCTATTTTTCCAAGCTGAAGAGAACAAAGAATTAAGGGCTTTCTTTGCTTATAGTCTTCTAATTTAAAAGTTGGGGAGCTTTCCTATTCTGCTGATTAGGCTTTGAAGTCTAGAGTGAAACAGTGGTTACAACAAACATCTACCCGCTTAGAGACTGGAATCAAGAAGCATATTGCCCTAATTCTTCAAAGACTATTGAGGAAGAGAGAAAGTGAAAAAGAGAGAGAGAGAGGGAGAGGGAGAAAGAAAGAGAGAGAGAGAGGAAGGTGAATAAATAAATCTAAAGATATAATAATTGGAATATGGCTTTTCCTGATCCACCAAGGAGTTGAAAGATCACCACTGACAAATAAGAGTTCAAATATACACAAATGGGAATACTAGACTATATTTTAACAACATTAGCATATTTTCCTAGCCTTAAAAATTGTCATTGAAGTTCTGTTTACCAAGTGTTATTGCACAATCACCTACTCAAACTTGGCAGTGAAATGAAGCCTAGACTTCATTTGTTTACATTTAACTTTGTGGGGACCCATCCCTATATTGGCACATGCTGTAGGTTGGCATTTACATGCCAATTAGCCAATTATTTATATATTTTTTTGTTACCCCCACAGCAGAATGGTGAAACCAATTCCTTGGATGTATAATTCTAAGAAGAAATGTAATTCTAATGAAAAAAAATTCACAAATGCTGTCCAATAAAATGTACAATTCCAATGCTACCAGGATGACCAAGCACATTTTTATATATAGGAAGTGTACTGCCATTTTTTTTTTTTAAAGGAATCCTTCATGGATATAGGAGAGAAAGAGTCATAAAGAAGAGAGACAATTTGCTTTGCCACTATTCTATCGCCACATGTTCTGCTGCTACTTTTGCAAAATGAATAGAGAGGTACCCAATTAACTTCCTTGAGTAATCAAATATTTAAAACAAGTGAATACACAAAAACCTTTCAGTGACCTTCATTTGTAGGCAAGGTAACCACAGAGAATCAATAAATATATTGACCAAACACTTGTAAGAAGAATGAATTTGTCACAGGGCAGTGTTGTTTACTGACAGTACACCTGACTTTCTTCCTGCCCCCAGATTCCCCTCACCTAAATCTACCTGGAGGCTTTGCTTCCTCTCAGATCTTGGAATGAGTTTATCCAACTCATTGATTTGAGATCAAGTCAGGTTTGTTGATGGCCCCTCTCTAACCCTAGTGTCTGTTCTAACTGTTCCGGGTTAGGTTCATTTCCTATTTCCTAATTACACAAGTGACTGAGCTTCTTGTCAATTTCTCCATATCTCATGTTTTTCTGTTCTCTGAAGCTTATATATTAGTTTGCTAGGGCTGCTGTAACAAAGTACCACCAACTAGGTGGCTTAAACAACAGAAATTTATTCTCTCACAGTTTTCTGGAAGCTAGAAGTCCAAGATCAAAGTGTTAGCAGTGTTGGTTTCTTCTGAGGGCTGTGAGAGAGAATGTTCCATGCCTCCTAGCTTCTGGTGGGTTGTTGGAAATCTTTGGTGGTCCTTGGCTTGTGGAGGTATCACCCCAATCTCTGCCTTTATGTTCACATGGTGTTCTCCTTGTGTGTGTATGTCTATCTCTTCATATGGTATTCTTTTTATAGGGACAACAGTCTTATTGGATTAGGAGCCCAACCTACTTCAGTATGACCTCATCTTAACTAGTTGTATCTGCTGTATCTTTCTGGGCTTCAACTACCTTTCCCTTATCTACAAAAGGGAGGTAAAAAGGCATACCTTTTACTATGAGGATTAGTAATAATATCTGTAAATGCAACTAACACAATGAATTGTACATTCATTGTACAATTAGGTACATTGTACATTAGGTACTCAGAATGTGGTAGTTATTATTATGGCATTTTAACTTCTTAAGACCACTCTTCCATTTTTCTACTGCATGCTCTATTTAATCAAGGCGCATCTTGGAGTCAGAATATAAACAGGTCATGGGATCTTGAAAGGAAGAATCAGTGAGGAATTGTATCTTCTATGAATCCTAGCCTTTGAGAGTTTTAAAAAACTTCAAAAAATAGCATTAGTTATTAATAATCTTACCATACTCAGAAAAACAGGGGCAAATCACCTAAGGCAGTATTTTGAGTTTAACTACAAAATTTAGCTACGAACTACAGAATATTTTAAAACCACAGTATTTAGTAATCATTGCCTCTGAATCAAGTAGAACTTTTGTTAGGTACTTGTCAACTAAATTATGGGTAAAGTCAACTTAAAATATATTTGGGATTCAAAATGTGTTTCTAATTTTAAGAACCAAAGAACATAAATAATAGACTTTTATTAAGAAACAGGAGTAATTGTTGTTAGTTAATTCCTGCTGCTGCAAGTTTCTTAAATCCCAGATTCAAAAAAGAAATATGGAGCCAGCTCTATGATCACATTTTACAAGACTAGAAAGCAAGTGGTATCACTCTTGGAAGAACAGATGGGATCCAATGGGTAATTCCAGTTGCAGAGAGCAAGCGCAATGACTGGAGTGAAGCCAGAATAACAGTTGTAAGAAAGAGGCTCTCCAGAATTTAGGGGAAGCTCCAGGATGGAAGTGGAGTACCTGGAAGAAATACACACCTTCCTCCTGGGGAGGAGCCAGATGCCCTGTTCAGACAGGTTGAAGATCAAAGTATGACACCAGAACGTGTGTAATGCACAAGGAAGTAAGTGGGATTTATGAGGAAGTAGAAAGTTTCTGGGTGTGTCTAGAGGAGAGAGGACTGAAGAAACAGAGTCAGGAACAGCATGACATCACTCAGGATCACTGATCAAGAGCAAAGTAGGGGATACACAAGGGGACTTCAGAATCCAGCAGGCAGTTACTTCTAAAGATGAGCTTGTAGGCATGGCCTAATTTCCACACTGTCAACCAGGACCTTCTGCCCACTATTCTCAATTCTTAAAGTGGTCAGGCCTGGCCAGGTGGACAACAGTGTGAGTCTTGGCAAGCAGCATCCTTATGATTTGATACTGCAAAGACAGAATATCTTCAGGTGGTAGGTCCCAGAATACAGGCTAGGATTCTGCTAAACCAACATGTCCTGGAATATGCTGAAAAGGCCTTTGCACAGCAAGGCTGCTGGCATCTCCTGCTTCTTGTCTGACTAAGATGTCCCTGACTTCTTCAGCCAGTGACAAAATTAAATGTTCACTCCAAACCAAGCTATAACCTGGCTTGCCATGAAGCAGAAAATTGTTTCAATTTGAGCAATCCTGTAATTTTTAGAAGTCTATAAAATGAGAAAAGTGAGATATCAGATGACCAGAGTCAATTGGAAACTTCCTAATTCATCTCAGTTATTGATTTATGTAATGATTTCAGTCAATTGGCCTTGCACGAGAAGTAAAGTCCTCAACTGCATTTATAATTCTAAATGTAATATATTGGTGTGATATCTTGCTCTTTGAGTTGGGAATACCCTAACCTCATTCCAGGGTTGATAAATGGTTGTGATATGAACTAGGAGTGTTTGCTGTATCTTACCTAGATGAATAAGTAAGTATACCTAGATAAAATACAGAAAAATATCTGAAACGTTGCAGGTTGCTGCTACATGCAACCCACATTTAATTAGAAACCATATTATTTCAATTCTGCCTCCTAAATATCTCCCAAAACAATCCACATTTTTTCGAGGCCTTTTAGTCACATTATCCTAGTTTAGAGTCCATCATCTGGATTATTGAAACAGCTTCTTAATTGGCCTCCAGTCTTGCTCTCTCTCATTTATTCCAATTCTTTTCACACTACGGGAATTATGGTTTTTCTAAATATTTGATCTAGTCATTTCACTTCCTTGGGTAAAACATTTAATGGAGCTTCACTTTTCTTGGGATAAAATATTCTTTTCTCCTATATTTCTTAAAGTGGTCTGCAAAGATGTTCATGACCTGCCCATCATTCACTTCACCAATTTGAATTCCATAATCCAGCCCTAATGGACAACTTTCAAGTCCCACATGCTAAGCTCTCTCACCTCCGTGTTTTCTATTTTATGTTCTCTCACCCTATAACGTGCTTCATTACCTCTCTCCCAGTCCTCTTCCCCTTCAACTTTCACAGCTACTGCTACTCTCCCTTCAGATGTGGTAGGCACTACCTGTGCTCACCAGCATCGACCTTTCCCTCTTCATCCTTGGCTCATGGCTACACTACAATCCTAGCCTCCATTGCAGTTAAGTGTGACCATGTAACTTAATAAAATGTGGTGGAAGTGATGTGCCACTGTCAGGACTATTCCATAAAACCCTGCCACAAGCAAACCTTGTTCTATTTTGCCATCCACCATCTGACTGAAAAGGATTCAGTACTTTTCAGAACTTGGAAGAGGACAGAGGCCAAAGATGAAGGTGCCTGGGACTTTCATTTGGCTGTAACATGAACAAGGGTAAATCACTAGTGTATTAAATTGCCCAGAAATTGGGGTTTGTTTCAGCAGCTGGTATTACTTTCCTAAGCAATACAAGGTTTTAGCTTAGTTTTAAATTTCCTTGATAAACCTTCTTTGACCGACAATGTCTGTTTCTCCACTCTACTGTAAGCTCGGTAAGAGTAAGGGCAGAGTCCATTATTTTATTCACTATTGTAGCTTCAGTTCTTATTACAGTGTCTGTATACAATGCATGAACAAACAAAAATATCTGTTGAAACTTTAACGAATTGGCTTTATATTGAAGCTTAGAAAATTCAAATTTGAGTTTTCAGAGGTTAAACATGTACGATTAAATTTGGAAAAGTACATTTAATTTCTTTACAGAACAAAGAGAAAACTATGAAACACTGGAAAATTCTTACATACTTGCAAACAAATAATTTAAAAGACCAAATCAGCATGTTGGGGACAAGAACTTTAATACAAAGTGCCTCACTTTGCCACTCTAGCTTGTCTGATTTTTTATTTTACTTAGAAGAGAAAACCATGATAAGGATATCTGTCACCTAGAGTGTCAAGAAGCTTTTGAAAAGCTGAAATAAGCTCTGATTTTTCTTATCAGTTTTTAGAGCTCCAGGCATTTCAAACCTGTTCAAACTGGCAGTTGACATGTCTGATAATGGTTGGAGCACTTTATTACAAGACCACAAAGTAATAATCATCTACTTATGAGAAAAATGTTGCCAAGAGAAAGAAACTTGTTTTCTCTATAGCATTAATATGAAGCAATTTCTACTTGGACAAACCAAATCTCTAAATTTGGCCAAGATTTTTTTTTGTGTGTTAAGTGATTGTTAGGCTCTCTCTTAATTAGGATGTGCTGGGCTTAACAGTGGCATATAAAAAATATTCTGGAATGACAGTGTGAATGATTTTCAGAGAGGGAAAGAAGAGAGAGAGAGAGGGAGAGAACATACTAGAAAATTCTCTGTGTGACTAGAAAGTCTAAGGTTTTCATGTTTCCTAGAACTCCTTCAGCTAATAGAAGTTATACAATTGAGCGTCGAGGGACATATGGCCAAGATGGCAGAGTAAGAAGACCCTGCACTCACCTCCACCCACTGGCACACCGAAGTTACAACTATTTGCAGAGCAGCTATCTATGAGAACAATCTGAAGACTAACAGAAAAGTTTTCCCACAATTAAAGATGTAAGGAAGGAACCACAAGATGGGTAGGAGGGGTAGAGATGCAGTATAGTAAAAACCACACCCTTAGCTAGATGACCTACAAACAGGAGGATAATCACAACTGCAGAGGTTCTCCCCAAGGAGTGAAGGGGTTTGAGCCCCACATCGGGTTCCCCAGCCTGGGGGTCTTGCATTGGGAAGACAAGCCCCAGAACACCAGGCTTTGAAGAACAATGGGGCTTGTGTACAGGAGGACTGGAGGGCTGTTAGAAACAGAGATTCCACTCTTAAAGGGTTTGCACAAAATCTCACGTGCTCTGAGTATCAGCACAGAATTAATAATTTGAAAGGAGACTGGGTCAGACCTATTTGCTGATTTTGGAGAGCTGCCTGGAGAGACAAGAGGCAACTGAGATCCACTTGGGGACATAAATGTTGGTGGCAGCCATTTTGGGGAGCTTGTTCTACCAGGACACTGATGCTGGAAAGCACCATTTTAAAAAAAAAAAGACTTTTATTTATTTATACAATTAATTAATTAATAATCGAAATAGTTTATTTACAATATTATATTAGTCTCAGGTGTACAACATAATGATTCAATATTTTTATAGATTATACTCCATTTAAAGTTATAAAATGTTGGCTATATTCCCTGTGTTATACAATATATCCTTCTAATTTATTTTATGCATAATAGTTTGTACCTCTTAAACCCATACCCCTATCCTGCCCCTCCCCCATTCCTTTTCCCACTGGTAATCACTAGTTTGTTCTCTTTATATGTGGGTCTGTTTCTGTTTTGTTATATTAACTTGTTTTATTTTTTTATATTCCACTCATAAGTGACAACATATAGTATTTATCTTTCCTGTCTCACTTATTTCACTAATTATAATGCCCTCCAGGCCCATCATGTTGCTGCAAATGGCAAAATTTTGTTCATTTTTATGGCTGAGTAATATTCCATTGTGTATGTATACCGCATCTCCTTTATCTATTCATCTGTTGATGGATGTTAATGTTGCTTCCCATACCTTCGCTATTGTAAATAATGCTGCTATAAACATTGGTGTGCATATATTTTTTCAAATCAGTGTTTTCATTTTCCTGGGATTTACTCCCAGACATGGAATTGCTGGATCATATGGTAGTTCTATTTTTAGTTTTTTTGAGGAAACTCTGTACTGTTTTCCATAAGGGCTGCACTAGTTTACATTCCCACCAACAGTGCACTAGTGTTCCCTTTTCTCCACATCTTTATCAACATTTGTTATTTGTGGTCTTTTTGACAATAGCCATTCTGACCAGTGTGAGGAGCTATCACATTGTTGTTTTGATTTATATTTCCCTGATGATTAGTGATGTTGAACATCTTTTAATGTACCTGTTGACCAACTGTATGTCTTCTTTGGAAAAATATCTATTCAGGTTTTCTGCCCCTTGTTTAATTGGGTTGTTTGTTTTTTTAATATTGAGTGATACTGAGTTGTATAAGCTGTTTATGTATTTTGGATATTAACCCCTTGTCAGTCATATCATTTCCAAATATTGATTTATTAGTTCTAATAATTTTTTGATGGCGACTTTAGGGTTTTCTATATATAGTATTATGTCATCTACAGTTAGTGAGAGTTTTACTTCTTCCCTTTCAATTTGAATTCCTTTCATTTCTTTTCCTTGTCTGATTGGTGTAGGTAGGACTTCCAGTACTATGTTAAATAGAAGTGATGAGAGTAGGCAACCTTGTTTTGTTCCTGATATTAGGGAAAAGCTTTCAGTTTCTCACTATTGAGTATGATGTTAACAGTAGGTTTGTCATAAATGGGCTTTATTATGTTGAGATATGTTCCCTCTATACAAACTTTGATGAGAGTTTTTACCATGAATGGATGTTAAATTTTATCAAATGCTTTTTCTGCGTCTATGAGATAATCATTGACTTTTATCCTTCTTTTTGTTAATGTGGTGTATCACATTATTGATTTGAGGATATTGAACCATCCTTTCATTCCTGGAATAAAATACCAAGATACATTATAATTAAAAATGATAAAATTTATAGATAGAGAATCTTAAAAGCAACAGGAGAAAAGTAACTGGTTACATACAAAGGGACTCCTATATGTATCTCTGCCGACTTTTCAGCAGAAACTTTGCAAGACAGAAGGGAGTGGCATGATATATTCAAAGTGATGAAAGGAAAAAACCTACAACCAAGAGTATGCTACCCAGCTAGGCTATCATTCATATTTGAAGAAGAGATAATCAAAAGCTAAGAGTTGGCAACACTAAACCAGCTTTACAAGAAGTCCCTTTAGGGACTTCTCTAAGAAGAAAAGATCACAACTAGAAATATGAAAATTATGAAAGGAAAAGTCTCATTGGTGAAGACAAACACACAGTAAAAGTGGTAGATTGTACAAAGAACTCATACAACTCAATATCAAAAAACCAAACAACCTGATTTTAAAAATGGATAGAGGACCTGAATAGACATTTTTCTAAAGGAGACATACAGATGGTCAACAGTCATATGAAAAGATGCTCAACATCATTAATCATCAGGGTAATGCAAATCAAAATCACAATGAGATATCACCTTACACCTGTTAGAATGACTTTTATAAAAAAGACCAAGAGATAAAAAATGTTATCAAGGATGTAGAGAAAAGGGAACTTTTATACACTGTTGGTGGAAAAGTAAATTGGTATAGCCATTAAGGAAAACAGTATGGAGGCTATTCAAAAACTTAAGAATAGAACTGCCGGGCTTCCCTGGTGGCACAGTGGTTGAAAATCTGCCTGCTAATGCAGGGGACACAGGTTTGAGCCCTGGTCTGGGAGGATCCCAATGCCGTGGAGCAACTAGGCCCGTGAGCCACAACTACTGAGCCTGCGCGTCTGGAGCCTGTGCTCCGCAACAAGAGAGGCTGTGATAGTGAGAGGCCTGCGCACCACGATGAAGAGTGGCCCCCACTTGCCACAACTAGAGAAAGCCCTCACACAGAAACAAAGACCCAACACAGCCAAAAGTAAATAAATAAATTAATTAATTAATAAAAAATAGAACTGCCATATAATTCAGCAATTTTACTTCTGGGTATTTACCCAAATATACCAAAAACACTATTTTGAAAAGAGATATGCACTTCAATGTTCATTGCAGCATTATTTACAATAGCCAAGATATGGAAGCAACTGGAAGATAAAGTGTCTACTGGTAGATAAAGGGATAAAGAGTATGTGGTATAAATATACAATGGAATATTACTTAGCCATAAAAAAGAAAAAGCAAAAATAAATGAGTAGGAGTACATCAAATTAAAAAGGTTCTGTATAGCAAAAGAAATAATCGGCAAATTGAGAAAGCAACCTATACAATGGGAGAAAATACCTGCAAATCATCTATCTGATAAGGGGTTAATAACCAAAATATATAAGAAACTCATACAACTCAATAGCAAGAAAACAAACAATCTGATCAAAAAATGGGCAGAGGACTTGAATAGACTTTTTTCTATAGAAGACATACAAAGTGCCAACAGGTATATGAAAAGATGCTCAACGTCAGGAAAATGCAAATCAAAACTACACTGAGGTATCACCTCACACTTGTTAAAATGACTGTCATTAAGAAGATAAGAGATAACAATTGCTGGTGAGTATGTGGAGAAAAGGGAATGCTTGTGCACTATTGGTGAGAATGTAAACAGTATAGAGGTTCCTCAAAAGATTAAGAATAGAACTACATATAATCCAGCAATACCACTTCTGGGTATTGATCTGGAGAAATTAAAATCACTATCTTGAAGAGATATCTGCACCTCTATGTTCATTGCAGGATTATTTACAAACACATTGATAAATCAATGAATAAAGAAGTTATGGTATATATATGGTATATGTATATTATGTATATATATGGCATATATATGATATATATATCATATATATATGGTGGAATATTACTGAGTCATGAGAAAGAAGAGAATCCTGCCATTTGTGACAACATGGATGCACCTTGAGGGCGTTATGCTAAGTGAATAAGTCAGACAAAGACAGATACTCTATGTTCTCACTTATATGTGGAATCTGAAAATGTCAAACTCATAGAAATAGAGAGTAGAATGGTATTCGTCATGGGCTTGGGATTGGGGGTAATGGGGCGATGTTGGTCAAAGGGTACAAACTTCCAGCTATAAGGTGAATAAGTCCTGCGGATATAATGTACAGCATGATGACTGTAATTCACAACACTGTATTATACACTTTAAAGTTATTAAAAGAGTAGACCCTAAATGTTCTAACCACACACAAAAATAATGTGAGAGGATAGAAGTTATAACCTTATGTGGTAATCATTTCACAACATATTCACGTATCAAATCATGTTGTACACCTTAAACTTATATATGTTATATGTCTACAGTATCTCAATAAACTAGAAAACACACACTCTCTCCCTCAGCGAGGAGAAGCAGGTACATACTTCCTCAAGCTGCTAGTGAAGCTCCTCATCACACCAGAAGCATCTTAATGAGGATTCACTGAGGAACCCCTGCTAGTCAGGAACATGTCAAGGTTGCCCCCTGTAACCACTACTAGTTAATGTTTCACTGGAGGTATTACTCATTTCAACTATATGAGAGAAAAAAACTAGTGATATAAAATCTGAAAGAATATGTAAAATTATGACTATTTACAGAGGATATCATTGTATGATTGTAAAACACATGAGAATCAAATGACAAAAACCACTACAAATAAGAAGGTAAGTATGTTGCTGGGATATAGAATTAAAACAAAAATAAATAATTTGTAAAAAAAACCACGTCTTATAGTTATAAGAACATGGGCACCATATTAGATGGGACTAGCAGTCAGACAGATAATACTGGAATGGTGAGATATT
This sequence comes from Aethalodelphis obliquidens, assembly GCF_003676395.1. NCBI lineage: Eukaryota > Metazoa > Chordata > Mammalia > Artiodactyla > Delphinidae > Aethalodelphis > Aethalodelphis obliquidens. The sequence goes on from NW_020837945.1 coordinate 66,580,087, forward strand.
ATTCTCACATGTAAGAATTTTTTTTAAATTACCCATGATAAGAACAGGACTGGTCATCAAGTCTGGGGCATGGCCAAACATTTGGTCCAAGCCAGGTAGGTAGACTCAAATTGTGGCATTAGGGAAAATGAGTCACTGGTAGGCAATTGTGTAGAAAGAGTTTTGATAAAGTTATGGCTATAGATCTCTATTAACCTATTATGGGGATTAGAGATGTTTGATTAATTATGTTTTGAGGGTTAGAATCTCAGGACCTCCTTATCAAATACCTCTCAGTATCAGAAGTTAGGCGAGATCAACCATTCAGCTGACCCAGAGCATAGTAAGAAAAAAGAAATGCTTGGAATCAGAAAATCTGGATTTGAGTTCAGTGTTGTGACACTTAATAGCTCCTTGACCTTGGAAAAATTACTCTGTTACTCAGTTTTCTCCATGAATGTAATACTCCTTTTCCTCAGTTCCTTCCAGGGTTTTTGCTAGGCTCAGATAATATGATGTATATAAGATCTTTTTGTATACTTTTAAATGCTACATGAATGTTGCTTGTCATGATCATGGTGATGATGATAGCAATTCATATGCCCACTGTGGTGCCTGGATATTACTCAGGAATTACTAATCTCAATTACCTCCTTCTAAAAACCACAGCAGGCTCTTCAGCACTGTCATTCATAAACATCTCTGTCTGGATTCAGACAGCAAACAGATATCTAGGGTCTAATTGCTGGAGTCATGGCTGGGCTATTGGCTAGCACATTTCTGGTAAACTCTCAATGTTACTGCCAACCTGAGGTGTGTTTTTCAGCTCACAGACTCCTGTCATCTGTCAGAGGCTGAGAGATTTTTAGTGAGGGAAGAAAAGTCTAAGGGCCATTTGCCTTCTTGCCCTTGAAAAGAAAATATAATTGTTTGGTAGAAAAAACATTCAGAGGTCTGACAAAGCCCTAACGTTCTTTTAAAATGTGCTTATTATGAAATAGTTCAGACATATAGAAATTCATACCAATTTATAGTGGACATTCACAAACCTACTGCCCATTTTAAGAAATAAAACGCCAGCAATACAATTAAAGCCCTCTGGTACCCCTCTCAGATTGCATCTCAGGTAACTAGTATCTTGAATTATTTTGTTGTTTATCATAGAGGGAATTTCTCTATATTTTTGCTACTAACCAACCTCAATTCTTTATAAGCACAGCTCTTACTAGATTTATCATAGTTGTATATCCCAATATTCTTCTTTATCTTCTTTATCTCAAGAACTCAGTTTGGTGGAATATATATATTTTGGTAAAAAGTAAAGCATCAATACTTATTATCTTTATACATTGCAGAATGTCTCCCCCACTCACCTCCCTCTTCCTGAACCTCTTCTCCCTTCTTTATTTGCATTGGCATGTGGACTTCTTGTTCCCACCAGATGAGTCAGTCAAGATAGAACGGATGTCAATGTCTCCTGAAAAAAAGATGCCATACTTTCTTGTAAAGTCACGAAAAAGCATTTTTTTGAGCCAACACTGAAAACAATTGGGAGAGCTCACATAAAAGTCTGGATTTCTGGCTTCTTTTGAAAAATTGAAAAGACTGATAACATAGTGCCCATGTTCCTAAGTGGCAATAATCCACCTGAGCCAAAGAGCAGCTGCCTCTTTTAGATGGGGCCCTCTTCATTTTGCCATATTCCTGTCACTCCTTTTTGATCCCTGAGACTAAGACCAATAACATTTGCCATTTATTATCCTACTCAGACTGCTGATGATCCACATGGTAGAGAAAAAAATTTTCCTTTACCCATATCAGTACTATCAAAAGTGGTGAAACAAAAAAATCTATCAAAAAGGCCACCTCTACTCTCACTCTACCCTTAAATAAACACAGGTGCCTAGAAAAAACAGTGTTCCTTTCACAATCACAATGTTAAGAGAAGTCCCCTTATCACTCAGATGGTTGCCTCTGAGGTCCTCTGCTGTAAAAATGTACTCTGGTCATCCCCTTCCCCTGCCCTGCCCCCGCACACACAATCACCAGCCTCTTCTTTTGTCTAGATTCATATGTAGTTTTCATAGACTTGAGGCAATGGGTGTGGAAAATGAGGCAAGAGAAATATAAGAAGAAGATAAATGTCAAAACACTCCCAATGTAAGCTAGAGCTTTAAATTTAGGAGTGAGACACAGGAATCAACACTTGGTAGATAGCACTCTTTGCAAAACAATTTCACAGGGGAGACCCACTTTAAATATCATTTATAAAGTGTTGCTGGTGAGATTAAGGTGTCCGGTCTCCTAACATCTCATCAGGAAGCCAGTCTAAAATGTGATGATGAAGGCTGAGCTCTAACCTTGGAAATTATATTGAGAGGTAAGGCTGTAATGACTGAAGCACTTTGTGGACTAATAGGGAATATTAAAAAGGAAGAGAAGGAAAGTGAAAAAAAAATGATGAGTCTTCAGCTAGTTGTGTCCAAGGGCAAAAAGCACTGTCTGTCTGGCAGGTAGACATAAGAATTCTAGTCTCTAGCAAGGTTTTCTCTGGACAGAGCAGGTATAAATCTTTTGGCTTTTGCATAAATTATTCAGATACTTTCTCTCTGGTTTCAGGTTTAAGAAAAATCTTCTAATTATTATTTGGGGAAGAATATGTCTTAACTAATAGATATGAGGTCAAGTACTCCCAGATCTGAGAATATCTGATTTACAAACAACTGGAACCTTTGGAATATTTTCTCAATATTACTCACAACCCTGTTTCATATACCATCCTTCCCATCTCTGATACCCCTGCTATTTGTTCTCCTATTGTAGAGCACATGAGAAGTGAGGTGTAGGTGGGAAATTAAACGTTGTGTGTGTCTAGAAGTATCAACCTAGCATCGGGTGACTGCTCCTATGTCACTTCTCCTCCTTCCACTTCTTCCCTAGGTCCCTGTACCATCTCTGTCATGGGAGGGGGAGTGTCACGGGAAAGCTGCTGTCACAGGATAAATGTATTCTTGGTGTCTTTATGTAGAATTCAGAATGTCTTTTTGCCTATAAATAATATTATAAACTGTGGCTAAGTGTAGTCAAAATAATATGGAAAGCACCATACTCAAGCATGTTTTGGGGTGGATCAATCTTTTAAAATTAGCCTGGGACTTCAAGTATGATTGAAAAACATATCCCACACTTAAAAAAATAAGACCTATGTACACATGAGATTTGGGGAACAACCAGTTTTGGAATTTGGGAAATGTCTTTGCTCTATCACTATTATAAATTACTGCTCATCATTAATTTATAATAACCCTATTTTCATTATTTTTGATTTTTTAAACAAATGAATGTAATTAGGAGACCTGACATCCTCCAGGAGTTAGGGAAGACTAAGGAGGGCTAATTGGGGGCCTGAAAGATGTGAGGAGTTAGCCACTTAACCAAATGGAGAACAGGTATCCCCACTAAAGGAGCAAGTATCTGCAAAGAATCTGAAGTGAGGAGGAGCTTGAGGTACTGGAAGGACTGAAAGGAGGCCAGTGTGGCTAAAGTATATTTCATGAGCTAAGGCTGGAAGGTAGGCAAGGACTAGATCAGACAGGATGTTGCAGGCCTTGTCACAGATTTTAGACTTCACTCTAAGATCCATGGAAAACCACTGGAGTATGTTGGTCAGGAGAATGACACGACGACATGATTAGATTTAGGTTTAGATCCAGTATCAGGTCTACAGTGACCCCACGAAGGTTTAGCTGTCCCCCTAATTTAGCCTGTAGCAAATAGCTGCCTCAGTCCACTATACTGCAACCAGTAGCATTCTGTATAAGGCATTTTTTATAGTGTAACCAGTAGCATTGTATATAATGCATTTCTTAGTCCATTCTTGGAGTAAGTCCTTAAAATTTAAGATCACTGTGCTGCACATTGCTTCTTAGAAAAATTGACTTTAACTTCTTGGCCTAAGGCATGAATGCAGGGACTAATGTTTTCTTTATTTCATCTTTAGTCTTTTAAAATCTAAATAATTTATCATTTTTTTCCTACTAGCCTCTAAGTTCCTTTCCTAGAAGTCTGACAGGGTTTAGAGTCAATGTCAACTCTTTTAGGCCACTAGGAATTCATTTAGGGAACTGAAGAGGCAATTTATTAGCAAACTGGCAGGGAAGCCCGTTTCTTTACTTTATATTTGTTTCTGCATTTGGGCCATTCTGCAAAGTAGCAGTTACTTAAGGTCTGAGAGATCACGTGCAGCAACCAGATTGCTTAATTTATGACTAGTGAGATATTCTACTGGGAGAATTTGGTTCATTATAAAATGCTTTATAAGCATATCTAGAGACTCTTTGGCATCAGTCTCCTTAAAAAGATTAAATAAATAAAAGTAACTAAATATAACCCACCCCAGACTTGAGCTATTGTCTTTTTCTCACATGTGCAGAACTATCTCTGATTATGCAGAGAGTTCAGCCTGCAGAAGCAGTGTGGGGGGGGGGCTGGGCGGACAGAATGAAGTCTTGGCCCTCCATTGCAAACTGTTGCCTTTCCAAATGATGCACACATGCTTGGTCCATCTGTCTTCAAGGACTCGGCAGAGTAGTCAGTAAAACTTTCTATTTAGTGTTTGAAGCTGCATTGCCAAATATTAATAACTCATTTTATTTATAACTGAGTCTCGAGAGTAGGAAAAACAGGTGGTACTCATGGAAAACTCAATAGTAGCCAAATTTCAAAGGTCAGATGCTGCAAGTGTGGAATGGGAGAAAGAATTTTGTGTTCATTCTCTTCCTGTAAAAATGTTTCCTGTGGTTCCTTTTCCCAATCATAAAACTTGTACTTAAGACTGCCCAGGACTTCTCTCTAGAACTGCCCCCCACCCCCAAATCATCATTCTCAAGAAGTTCCCCAGAATGCAGACTTTTAAAAATGTCCCCATCGTCCTTCATTTCCTTCCCACATGGTCTTGCTCTGAAAAATTATGGCCATCTAATCTCACAAATTTATCCATAAATTGTTTTAGTGATGATTGATGTTAAACCCCTCCTGGAGATGATGACTGTACAACACAATGTCTATAGTGGTGAAAGATTTCAGCTATGTGGCATGTCAGTAGGAAAGATAATTGTGGGCAGACAGGATCTTTCTCTTAGTCTCCCATCCTATGACCATGAGAATATTAATAAACTTCTGAGGGATCAAGAACTGAAGGGATGCCAGGAGACAGCATAATGAAGCTCAGATTTTCAACAGGGAAAAAAAGGTTACTTTTTGGTTTTCCAGTGTCCCTCTATCCTTCTTTTCATCAAAACACTGATACTTCTTTTGAGAAATTACCTCTTTCCCCACTGACATGGGATATTAGGGGTACTTGATGTCCCCTAGCCATGGGGTGGGCATGTAACTGATTATAACCAAGCTATTCCCAACCCCTGGATGAGCATCAAAAACACTGAATTTGTGTGGATTTCATTCACCCTAATAGGGACACCTTGAAGAGGCCGTTCATTTATTTTTACTACTGAGACACCCAGAATGGCTCTGATTTTCTATCTTTCTGAACCTGGTTATTTAATCTTCTCTTTTTAGTCCTTTCTATGAATTCCTTTTTGTTGCTTAAGATAGCTAGAGTCAATTTCTGTTGTTTGCAACTAAAGAACTCTGATTGACACAAATGTTAATTCTAAACTGGTGAATATGGTATTCATCCTGTAAGACTCTAGGGATGTGGACAGTCATTAGTATTATCTTTCCATTTCCCCTGCTACTTACTTGGTAGGACTGGCCTTCCTCGTCTCCTTAGAAGGAAAGTCATATGACTTTTTTTTCATTTTGGCCAATGAAACATGATTGGAAACGATATGGAGCATTTCCAGGTGGAAACTTTAAAGAGCCTGTGTGCAATTTGCCACTGTTCTGGTGATCAGGAAAGCTCCTGTCCAGATGAAGTCTATTAGCTTGGGTGTCTGAGTGACTGATGAGGAGAGATTCTCTCCTGTTCTACATGAGACTTGTAGTGTGAGGAACATAGAAACTTTCGTTATGTTAAGTTATTGAGATTAAGGAGTGGGGAGTGTTACTGACAATACAAGAGTGACTTTATAGGATGTAGAAAAGTGGATAGTTTTCTGGTTGCCAGTATGCGGTGATAAAGGACATGTCTCTCACTTTTTAAAATCAGAGTCATTAGACTAGAAATATAAGGAAAATGGAAAAGACTGGTGTTTCTCCAACTCTAGTAATAATTAAATCTAAATTATTTTTATTTTAATGATAATCAAATATAGATAAGACTATATACCAAGATCATCCAATATGAATCTAATAAAGCTACAAAACCAGAATTATTTAAATTCATCCCATTAATTTCATGTGACAGTTGGCATTGTTTAGATGAGCTAAAATCACTGTTTAGCAATGTGAATGTGGTACTAACTTCCATGGGTTTGATCTTCCAATCCTACCACATGCCATGTGATGATTCAGGTCACCCACGTCTTTTCTTTATTTGAAACACTGCAGAATCATCACTTACAGAGGACACAATGATGTCATTTGGCCTGCTTTTTGTGTGCATGCGTCATTTAAGTATTAAGGCATCCTCTGTGTTTTTTTTTTTAAACTAACAATTAAAGTAGTACTTCTTGGTATCAATGTGAGGATAAATGCAGACCCAGAAACAGAAGTGTAGCAGTCTTAACTTATAAAGAGGTCATCCAAATTATATTGAATATGTCTGTATCAATTTTAAAAATTTAAATAAAAGGACACTAGAATAGTTCTCATATGGAACTTGAGGACCTCTGAGGATATATCTGCGGACTACTAGAGGCAGCATATGCTAAGCTGAGAAACACTGAACTTGATATAAAATATCAAAATTTCAATAAGGCATGCCTTGTCTCACAATACTGGACATCCTTATGGATGCACAAGATAATTATATTATTAAACCATAGCAATAATTAGTTGGATGTTTATTAATGGGTCAGTATCAACCTGGAGGGAGGTTTCTAGTGGCATGGTTTGGAGCTCTATCCTTAGATTTATTTTGTTCTATCATTTCATCTAAGTCACAAATAAAAATGTAGAATATGTGTTAAACAAAGATCAATGATAATCTGAAGATGAAAACAAGTATGTTGCGTACAGAAATATCCAAAACAACCTCTAAACCATCTCCTCTTAAGATTTGATTTTTATGTCATCAGATGTCTATTCCACCCACTACCCCACCTGTTTGCAGTCACGTACTGACCCCCGGTAGATCACTCCTCCTCATTTTTGTCACTCTTTCCAGTAACACTGCTGTCTTGATTCTTCGTAATTTCTTTATATACATAGATGATCCTTCCAGTTGCCTGATTTTTCAGTTTCTCAACTTCCTCTCTTCCAATGACCTTGTCTTTCACCTTACCTCACTCACCCTATAGGTCACAACTTAAACCTTGTGCTTGTCAATAAGTGAAACCTCTGCATGATTTCAATGTCAAACTTTACACACCGACTACCTCTTTCTCTAACCTTTCTAGTTCATTTCTTTTAGTACCTCAATTCCAACAATCCCTTGAACTCACCAAGACCAATAAAGTATCTATCCTGTTTCCTTTTCACTATCTCATCATTTATGTCTTCACTTCCTTAGTTATTCAGCTTGAATTCTATAGTCAATCACTATACTAACTCCTTGCCTATACTCTCAGCCTCTTTCTACTTTCTTACTAAGTTGTTCTCACTTGTCTTCAATCCTAGTTAAATCCAATTTTATGCTTCTTGCATGCCTGTACTTGTTTAGTTGACATGACTAAAGAAAAACACACAACCAAGCTGGCCAGTCTCCATTAATATTCACTACCATTAATCTTAAATGGGCCCTTAATGCTGCCTAGGAATTATACTCCCACTCTGTTAGACATAGATAATTATTTCATACTTCTTTCTTGTTAAACCTCCAACACTTCTTCCTTCATCCTCACTTTTAGTTTATGATCTTTTTTCCTCTTTTCCTGAGAAAATAGAAGCAATAATTAAAGAACTTTCAAAAGCAACACCACCTTTTCTATCTACCCTCACGCGTCTGTAACCATATACTCTGCTTTCTCCCTGTTATTATGGATAAATTCTATGTACTTCTAGATAAGATCAGGCCCTCAACCTGTGTTCTCAATGTTTTCCCTTCTCTCCCACTCAAGAATATTCTCCAACTATTCTCCCCACTTTTCATGCATCATTGATTTCCTCCTCTCTAATGGATTTTTCCTAATGGTAAACAAACATGCTGTTTTTATTCTATCTCAAAAAAAAATCACTCTTCTCTCAATCTCAGTTTCTTCCGGCTCCATGCTACTTCTCTTCTTCTTTTTGCAGAAAACCCAAAGAAAAAGTATTTATACACTTGATCTCCAATTCCTCTATTCCCATTCTTTGTTGAATCTGCTCTAAATAAGCTTTTGCTCTTGGCACTGCATCACAACCACCCTTGTCAATGTCATTCATGACCTCAAGTCTTCATCTTACAGACTTTCAGCAGTATTTGACATAGTTGAGCACACTGGCATGCAGAACACGCTCTATCAGTTTTTCAGCTATCTCATTGCTCCTTTTCATTCTTGTTTCCTGGTTATTACCTACTACTTTATGTCAGAATGCCCTAGGGCTCAGTCTTTGCATCTCTTCTCTTTTCTATCTATACTCATTCCCTTAGTGGTCTCATCCAAAATCATGTCTTGAAATACCATCTAAACACTGGTGACTCACAAATTTATATCTTTCTACTATTCATAGCTCAGACCTCTTCCTTGAATACCTGACTTAAATATCCAACTACCAACTAACAGGGACCAAAATAGTAACAGGTCCAAAATTAAGTCCTGTTCTGCCCTTCCTTCAAAACTTTCTCCTTCCTAAGTTTTTCCCTGACTAGTTAATGGCAACTCTATTCTTTTAATTGTTCAGGCCTGAGACTATAGCCTTTCATTCATAGTGTACCATTATATACTAGAGGAGTATCACTTATTTAATGGTTCTTCATATTACTAAACTTTTTAAATTGTTGATCAACTACTTATCTTAATACTTTAAGTAAGATGACCTTTATTTTATGGTATCTAGGATCAAGAAGATAATCTCCATATTTCTGGGAACAATAATTTAAGAGGGCTACAGGTATTTGGAAAGTAATAGGAGTAAAATGACCAAGATATTGAAGGAAAGTAACATGTTTTATGAGGAATAGTTGAAGAATTTGAGGGTATATTTAACCTAGAAAAGAAATTGAATAAGATGTGGTATCTATTATTAAATATTTCTAGAGTCCTTCGTGTGAAAATGTGATTACCATACTTGGACTGTCCATTTTGGTTCACTTAGATCATTAAAGATGTGACAATGCTTTCTTCTTCTGAGAATGGATGGACTTGATAATCAGGAGAACACGATACTGTAAGACTTAGGTCATTTAGTTCCCAAGATATCTTTTATATATTTATAACAAAAAAGGAAGTAAACAATACCTTAAGATGTTTTACAGTCTTAATATCTTGCTCTATGTTCTAAGGATTTTTGTATGGTTGTTACTTTGCAATATCTCTGCTAGGTACAGAGGAAGTCCATCATTCGGTGTCCTAAAAGAAAACGTTTACTTGGATGTTATCACATCTCACATGAGAAAGAGATGGGCAGGCATCTCATGGGTAGAGAAGCAGTGACAGGGTCATGTCCATGGACCCAGACTCTACATGAAATTTTCCTGTCTAATCCTCTTTAGACAGGGGCTTCTCTTCCACTCAAATATGCAAAAGTTTAAGGAAAGAGATATTTCCTTCAAGCGCTAAAAACAAATGGGTATCAATGTGATGTCTTCACTTATAGTTTTGAAACTTTCACTCATGCTTATAAATATAACCTATTATTTCATTTTTGATCTGACAAGGAGATGAGAGTCTTTCCCTGCACTTCAGCTGAGAATTCTCAAGAAAGCTGCTTTTAGGACCAGTAGGCAAAAGTTGCAGCGTGACCGACTTTGGCTTCCAGTAAAAATCTTACCATTTTCAGGACGTATTGCCTCTAGAGAGGTGATCCTCAACCTTGGCTGCATTTGGAATCACTTGGGAAGTATTAAAAAATTTTGATTTCTGGGTCCCATCCCCAGAGGTTGATTTAGTTGACCTGGTCTGTAACCTCAGTGTGGAGATTTTAACAATCTCCCATGGATGTTCCATTGTGCAGCCAAGGTTGAAAACCTCTTCTCTAGATGTATTTTACTCCTTCTTGCTGTTGCAGGGGATAGGTAAGGGTAGGATACTGGGAAGAGGAGGGTAACATTTCAGATACCTGCTGGAAGACCACTTGGAGCAAATATTGTTGAGATAGTTTGAATAATAAACAGTTGATTGCAGTAGATGACCTTTTATATCTTTCCCAACCTTGAGATTCTATTATTTTATATCAGCCCACCACAATGCATGTATATGGAATCAAAGAATTATACACAAGGACACAAATTCCACTGAGCTATATTAATGAGGATGATTTTGCTAGTATAGCTGTGTTCCTAGTTGCTGCCTCTTTGGGTGGGTGAGCTATTCTTTTATTCTGGCTGCTTTTCAGTGTACATGACACAGTTTTATTAGATTACGTTATGCACAGCATCACTGAGTCAAATAGATGTTATTAGCCTGCTAGAAGAAGCTTCTTAACCAGCTGTGAGGGCTTATTAATATACATTACGATGTTAATAGTGCACATGAATATATGTGAGTAGGTGGTAGGGGACAGAAATTTAAACCAAATAAAAAACGTGAGAGACTGCAGCACATGGGAAATAAATGCTCATTGCCACAAGTCTCAATTATTTTTCATTATTTTCAAGGTCAAGTTGGCAATTTTTCACTTCTACCCACAAATGCCCTTCCCGATTGATTGACTCTTACAGCTAGAAGCTCTCCTTACACCCAGGAGGCAAGCCTGCTTTTTTATTGTATTAAAAAAATCTAAATGCCAAAGCAAAAAGAATACTGGGCTTCTGTTTATTTTTATCTGAATATCAAAACACCATGCAAATTCTAAAGCAATTAATTTAGTAGTAATCTGGGATTTTAAAAAAAGTTTCAATGATTTAAAAAATAATATGTTGAGGAAATTGTTATTCTTACTGAGAAGCCGAATAAAGCCTATTATAATCCTCCTAGGTAGGAATCTTCTAAATCTTCCTTCCCATGCTCCCTGGCATTGCAAAAGAAAATCTTTCCTTCACCATTACTTCACCATTTCTACTGTAGAATGAAGAAATATCTTATGTTCACTTATAACTGTGTAGGACTTTTTCTCATGAGTATTTTTGTCCTAAAAATCAACCATAACTTGGAAAATTAGGGTAAATGATCATTTTTTTTTTTTTTTTTTGCGGTATGCGGACCTCTCACTGTTGTGGCTTCTCCCGTTGCGGAGCACAGGCTCCGGACACGCAGGCTCAGTGGCCCTGCATTGGCAGGCGGCCTCTCAACCACTGCGCTACCAGGGAAGCCCTGATCATACTTTTGCATGTAGAGAAGGTGCGAGGTTCCCAGGGATTCTTAATTGTCATACTGATAAACAAAGAGAAAGACATATGTGAAGCTTGGTAGAAGCAGGAGAGTGTAGCTAAATGTGAGAAGGAGGGAACAAGGTGGGAGGTAAGGGCTGTTAGTAGGAGAATTCCCTCTTCAATTAACAAAGGGGTGGGATGAGAGTGCGAAGGCACAGAGGGTGCTGATGTTATTATCTATTATTGCCTTGAAGATGATGGTAGGAGGACGAGAATATTCTCATTTAATGGCTTCCATTTTCTCTGTTAAGGGCAAAACCATCTGCTAGGGTTGTAATGAGAGGGGAGAAGTTGGAGGGTTGGGGAAAGTACAAAGATTATGAAATTGTTGTTATGGACTATGACCTTGTTTCACTGGTTATCTTATTTTACTCTTGAATCTTTAATATTTTTCTTTCTGGTTTTACCTCTCTGTCCAAGAATATTCTTCATTTCTATCCCCTCCAGCCCCTCTCTTTTCACTTTTAAATTTTCTCTACTTTCTTCTTTTCCCTTACTACCAAACTTCTTGAAATAGTAATTTATGATAACTACCAATTCTTGCTCATATTCCATTTGCTCCTTAAATCCTTAGGGGTTGGGAAAAGATGACTCAGTGAAGGAGGTGGAAAACACCTCAAAGCAGTAGAAGGAAAATCAACATAGACCTGTGTTGAGGAAGCTAAGTATACAAAAAGATTCAGGGAGAGCTAAAACCAACCTTCTCAATTCTTTCAGCTCTTCTTCACTGAGGCACCTGTAAGAAATAATTGTTTATTCTTTCAATGCAATCACAGGGCTCTGCTTATACCATTCACATTACTCTCAAAATTCTGTTTATAAGTAATTGTTTGCATGTCTGTCACTTTCCATACTCAATTATTGTAGGTCTTTTGAGTCAGTATTACTCTTTCTCTTTCTTTTGTGCCCTATAACATCCAGCATCCTACCTAGTGCAAAATAGGCATGCGATACATACTTGTTAAATAACTGAAGCCTTTTATCTAATTTGTGGCTTAATTACATTTTCAAAAAATTCAGACCTGAAATTCTTGCATGGAGCATGAATATCATACACTAGTATTCATTTGTTCAGCAAATCTAAACACCTACCACGTGCCAGACACTACTGTAAGTGCCAAGGATATAACCATGAACAAAATAGACAAAATTGATGTTTGTAAGCCATTTTACAGATTATAAAACTGACTCATATCTATTCTTGGTATTTTTCCTCTTTTCTCATCCTGTACTATAAAAGACTAAGGCCTTCAATAGGCCTGGTATATATAAGGGAAATTAAGCTCCTTCCTCATTCTCTGCTTTGCTTCTCACATCCTTTGGAACATATGCTTTTGTAGCCACCACCCTTGATTCCTTTAGCTTCTTTCTTTCTTGGATTGTGGAAATCTCTGTAAGAGTTGATGAATTATAAATATGGTAACCACATTTTAAGATTTATAAATAAGGGCATATATTCTTACAAAAGGTTTATTTTTTCTTATTTGTAAACAAATTGACATCAAAAGTCTTACAGTGGCATAAGCCTTTATATCACATTAGATTATACATACAATGTATAACTTTCATTTAAAAAGTATACAATTACGTGAAGAGAAATTTAAAAATTCAGCCAAGAGATATATTAGTTAATACAATATTTGCATTGTCAGTTTCATCATCTGCTGTTGAAATGATGGCACATTATTCTCCGCATACTTGTTTGAAGAACTCGGTTTGCTTAATAATTATTTATTCTTTCCAGTTTTTTTCCAGCATTTCTTGGCAAGTCTCTGAGTACTTCATGTGGATTATCAGGAAAGAGTTTATAATACCCAGTGGCTGCCAATGGTTATTCCAATTTCCAAAAGTTGTTAATGAGGAAAAAAAGACAAAGCACAAAACAACAACAAAGAGTAAGCAAGTAAACAATAACAGCAACAACTTTTCTCCATCCAGAGTTTGGACAAAGAGAGACTGAGTTTATACATTTTCTTTCTGTTTAGAGGAACAATGTTTCCTTGTTGAAAACCTTTAAACATATTCAACCATCTTTGATCTATAGATACATTTTCCTTCCCATATTTCACTAGCAAGTTCTCATTAAGATGTGACTTAAGGATACAGTGTTCATTAAAAAGATAATATGACTAAATTAATTGCCTATTTTCCAAGATTTACCATTCTGGGCCTCCCCAACTGAAGCCAGCCAAGTTTATAGTTTCTACGAAGATTTCCTTTCCAAAGGGCTAGTTAATTATTAATCTACAAATACCCAGCTGCCTACTTCCCAAGGTCCTAATCACAACAAATAGCATTTTAGTAGTTTTCATGTTAAGATATTTTACTTTAGCAGTAGAATTAAATTTTTTTCTTACAATTCTTTTATGATCACCAATATTCATATGAGACTTCTGGTGCTGAAAAAATAATAGCTAACATGTATAGAGGGTTTCCTATGTGCCAGGCAGTGTGCTGAGTGCCAGCATGAATTCTCTCACTTAATCTTTACAACCATCCTATGAGGTTGGTAATTTTATCTTCCTTTTATAGATAAGAAAATTGAAACACAGAAAAGATAAATAACTTGTCCAAGGTCTCATGCTGAATAACATAAGACCTGATTTCAGGTCTGTCTGAAATCAGAGTTCCTGCTCTTAAAAATATATTATTGTGTATCCTCCTTCTCCACAGGTTTTGCCAAATTTTAAAATGGCATCATGGAAAACAGTGGTATTTGTTGAGTAGCTGGAAAGTTTTTTGAAGTGGTTTTAATGGTTTGTGAGAAGAGTGGCATAGAATATTTTAAATAGAAACTGTTCCAGAAAATCCAAGAAATTTGGTCTCCATAATTAAAGAACATTAGATAGACACAGACATGCTTGAAAAACTACACAAAACAAAGTAATATTTGCATTAAATAAAGGATTATGGCTGAAGACAATAGAGAGTGTGATAATGGGGAGGAAGGAGTGACGCAGAGAAATAAAATTTGTTTTTCTAACTGAGGAGAGCTAGAAGAAGCCATAAATCACTCTGGATGTTACTGAAAAAATACTTGTAAGTTTCCTCTACTTTGCAAAAGTTAAGAGAACAACAATGTTTTGTCAGCCCAAGCTAGCCAAGGAGCTGATTGAAAGGGAAAGCTTATCCTGCAGGGCCAGAGAGGACACACAGGGTTTTCTCTTGTCTTAGAGTCTGCAACTGGGCAGACAAGAAGTCACTCATCCTTCTACACTCCTCTCTTTGGGAACTTTTGTTTATGGGAAAGCAAAGTCATGCCGGCACCCTGGCTTATACTCTGAAATTCTAGGGTGCCAATTTTTGCAGAGCTAATAACTAATATGGACATTTTATTGTCCATATTATAAAAATCTTATCTTAACCCTTTGTTAACCATTATAAAAAATTAGGTAATGGCATTATTAAATTTTGTGATTGCCATCACAAAAACAAATGCATATTCCTACTTAAATTGGTCCAAGCATCATGAGTCATGGTGAATCAAAGCTTCAGGAAACAAGAGGCTGGTTATAAAAGAAACTGTTTCCACTTATCTCCATATTCCAAACCCAGGAAAGGCTGTCAACACTTTATAGTTGTTATCATCTGCATTAGGGACAGAGCATCTATGGTCTGTGGTCTGAATCTTTTTCTCCTGTTCAATTTGTATAACAAATTCCAAGAGTTCGCATCTCTATTTAGTCTATAGTGGCAAAAATCCAACCTATTTTTAAAAGCCTTAAATATTCTTTTAAGATTTGGTTGTTTTCCTGTGAAATTATGATTCTGTAGGTCTATCTGTATTTCTTTTTTATCCTTTAAGCTCTCCCTGTGCTTATTTTCTCATTTTCCTCCTCAAATAACAATAGCATATGACAAAATTATAATTTTAATTTGTTGATATAACTGAATGGAAGTTTATGTTATTTCTTTTTTTTTTTTTTAATTAATTAATTTATTTTTGGCTGCGTCGGGTCTTCGCTGCTGCGTGTGGGCTTTCTTTAGTTGTGGCGAGCAGGGGCTACTTTTCATTGTGGTGCATGGGCTTCTCATTGCTGTGGCTTCTCTTGTTGCAGAGCATGGGCTCTAGGCGTGCAGGCTTCAGTAGTTGTGGTGCGTGGGTTGCAGTAGTCGTGGCTCAAGGGCTCTAGAGCGCAGGCTCAGTAGCTGTGGTGCACGGGCTTAGTTGCTTCCTGGCATGTGGGATCTTCCCAGACCAGGGCTAAAACCTGTGTCCCGTGCATTGGCAAGTGGATTATTAACCACTGTGCCACCAGGGAAGCCCCTGTGTTATTATTTCTTAAATTTCAAAATCAAACATGTGAATTACTGTTTCTTTCTAAGTTTAAAGTTCTATGAAAACTTTTATATTTTCTTCCTCCAAACTGAAATTACAAGCATTACTCAAATTATATGTTTTACCTTGTCATATTTTTCTGCTCTGTTTAGTTGATTATGCTTACCAAGTCTTATAATTTTAAAACCTTATTAATTTTTTTCAACATCTAAACAAAAATGTCAATGTAGCTGGTATGGGATATCACTTTACAAAAATGTTTATTGTAACTTGAGTTCTCCACAGGAACATAAGCTCATAATGAGGGTATAATGAGGGTGCAACCTTTTAAAAATAAAATGTAGAAATAAGTTTGAAGACATATTATTTTGACACAGTAATATTCCCTAAAAAAATCTGATTGAAGAGTTCCTGTCTGAGGAATTAATACCATGCAAAAATTTAATATACAAAGCACATTTATGAAAAAATGATCTGAAACTTTGCCAAAGATCTAGTATAAAAGTCTTCTCACCATTATCATTTATAATAGTGTAAAATTAGAAATAAATGAAATATCCAAGAATGTGGAAATGATTAAATACATTGTATAAATATCTGTATGACTGAATATATACTGACATTCAAAACAGTATTTCTGAAGAATATTTAATGAAATACGGAACACAAAATTTTGAGTTCACAACAAAACGTTTAGTTAAAAAACCCCCCAAATCAAAGTGGTATATACTGGACACTTCCAATTTGTTCAAAAATGTCCTGAAATGGACTAGAAATAAATGCTTAAATATTGTAAAGTTTTTATAACAAGCACACCTTACTTTTATAATCAGATATATATGACATTCATATAAATAGAAATATTAATAAAAAATGTGATCTCCAAGTATGTCTAACTGGTAGACAGAAGGTTTTTAGGATTCCTATGTTTTTTTGCCTACTGTAGGCTGCAGTTCAACTCTGTTGGCCTGTACCTAAATGGATATCTTTTAAATTACTTTTTCAATGATGCTTTATAGTATTTAGGAAGAGAATGCAGTGAACCTTGACTAAATAAATTATATAAAGACAGAATTCTGGATTGGAAAGAACCTTAAAGATCATCTAGTCCAAACCTCTCCTTCAATTTCAGCAACAGTAAATCCAGAGATGCAAGCATCTTTTATATTAATAATAATGGGAAAATAAATTCAACTCTAAAGTAAGTTCCTATAAACTGTTTCACTAAAGCAAAAGAATAATGAAAATAATAACAATATATTTGTATAGTGGTTTGCATTCTACAAATTCATACATAATCCCATTTTTTTCTTAAAATAACCTACATATATAAAGGAAAAACCGAGGGTAGGAGGCTGAAAGGAATTGTTAGTGCTTCAGTTAGTAAACTTAGTCCTGTCTCAAGACTAAATCCCTTTCTTTTACCACATCCCAACGTGATGGATGGATATGTGAAAATCTATTTTTAAATATGCACGAAGAGCTGACTTTAATTACATGTTTAATGGCAAATATTTGCGTTTTGCCCTAGAAGGCATGAGTTCTGTTTGCAATTCTGTCATTGATTGTGTGCTGAGCCATACTTTGTATGTTTTGGGTCTATCCTAATGACACTTGTCTGTTTATCTAAAACCCATGAGGGCTATGACATTATTTAATTAACCCTGTGGTTTCTCCCTTTGTGGGCTTGGAGTAGGCTGAATAAGGGATTTTAATGCTGGTTGCTATTTCCTGCCATATGACAGAAAGCTGACAATTACCAATCAGTACCCCTCCTGAAGGATATATAATAAAGTCAGAAAAAAGTCAGATGAAGATTCAGGAAGGAAATATAATTCCTAATCCTTTTGAAAGTTTTGCCAGAAAGGCTATAGGTGGAACCTGTTTTTCAACTGTGTTCTCTTAATGAAATTCTAATTCTTAGACTGGCAAATACTAAAGGATGGTGCTATAACTTGACTGAGGAGTCAGAAACGGGTGATAAGTTAAGTTGCTCAGTCCAAAAGCCAGTATCTCTAGTAAGCAGATTGGAAACGTTCACACTTGCTAATGTAAATAATTCCCAGCCTGGCCTTATGGTAAGTCTTGCGTCATCATCCAGCTGTTATGATATTTCTGAGACTATGGCCTCTCTGAGCAATGTCTAATTAGTTACAGAATAACTGATTTTCTTTGGTGGGAATACTCCCCTGGGACTCTTAATATACTTCAAATTATACTGAGATTTATTGTGAGATAAGACTTCCTATTATCTTGCCATCCCAAATGTTCTCTGCTGCTAGTTCTCACTCCCCCGCCAACTCTCAAATGTCTTTTTAGGTCTAGTATCCAAACTCCTTAGCATATATTTTTCCTTTCTTTTATCTCTTCTGTCTGTTTTATCCTAATATTTATATTCTATAATAATATCCTTTTCTGATATCAAATATCTATATAATGGGATTTCTTTTTTTTCTCTAAAGAAAGCTAACAGCATGAGGAAAGAGCTTTGAGGTATGATTTATAGGAGTCCAAATTCCTATTTCACAACCTACTAAATGTATGATATTGGACATACTACTTAACCCTTCTTTGCTTCCATTTTCTCACCTGTAAAATAGAGTTATCAATAGCTACGATACATGACTGTGTGAGAATTAAATAAGAAATGAAATGTAAAATTGTTTACACAGTCCCAGGTCATAATAGATGCTCTCCTCAAAGAACCTTGAATTTGATTGCCACATTATTATGGGCTGAATTGTGTCCCTCCTACCCCCAAATTCTTATTTGAAGCCCTAACACCCAGTGCCTCAGAATGTGACTGTATTTGGAGATAGGGCATTTAAGAGAGTAAGTTAAAATGAGACCATTAGGGTGGGCCTTAATCCAATCTGAATGGTGTCCTTATAGAAGAAAATTTGGACACACAGAGACACCAGTGATGCACACCACAGAAGAAAGACCATGTGAGGATACAGTAAGAAGGAAGTAATATACAAGCCAAGGACAGAGGCCTCAGAAGAAACCAACCCTGCTGACACTTTGTTCTCGGACTTCTAGCCTACAGAACTGTGAGATACTTAGTTTCTGTGTTTTAAGCCACCCAGTCTGTAGTATTTTGTTATGGCAGCCCTAGCAAACTAGTACACATATATTCACTATTTCAGAGGAATTGACCCCCACACTTCTCCTGTTCCTGTTTTTATTTAATCCTCTACTTAGTGATAGGGCAGTGATTAAGAGCATAATCTTAGAAGTTAGCCTTGAATTTGAAGACTGGGTTATATACATAAGTGAACTCAGGTGAACTTCTCAAATGTTTTTGAGTCACAAATTTCTTCACGTGTGAAATGGGGATAATACCTATCTCATAGAGTTATAGTAAGGATGAAGTTTAAAAAGATGTTTATAAATTTCATAGTATACTGTCTGGCATACAGGTGCTAAATAAGTGGTAGAATTTATCAACTTTATGTATGATGGACCATTTGACTGCGTTTTGTCAATTTGGCTTAGTTTTTTCTCCAAGCCTGGTCAGTTTAGTAAATCTTCTCTTTATGAAGTGCCACACACATACATACTTTCTATGATTATTTGATTATTTTTGGGGTGTGGAAAAGCAGCATCTGTTAGCTTCCTTGTTGGCTTGAAGCCAAGATCACAAACCCATGAAGTGAGTTGTAATATATTTTCTTTTTTTCTTTTTTTTTTTTTGTGGTACACGGGCCTCTCACTGCTGTGGCCTCTCCCGTGGTGGAGCACAGGCTCCGGACGTGCAGGCTCAGCGGCCATGGCTCACGGGCCCAGCCGCTCCGCGGCATGTGGGATCCTCCCGGACCGGGGCACGAACCCGTGTCTCCTGCATCGGCAGGCGGACTCTCAACCACTGTGCCACCAGGGAAGCCCTGTAATATATTTTAAACATATATCCGAAAAATCCTTCTAATGTATTAGACTTGTTTAGATAATCTGATAACTTTTCTCCAAGGACCAAGTTAGGCTATTTTTCTTTCTTGAAGTTCTTCAAACTTTTCATTTTAGGAAAACATCACGGCTTATCAGAAACTCCACTCCATGAGGTATTCTAGTTTGCAGTAGAAAGAACATAGTTCTACAATTTCAGTATCTGACTCAATTCTAAAGTTCTCTATATTATTTATAAGGTATATTTCATAGTCTGGTCTCATTCCCTTTACCAGATGGTTTATAGAATAACATCTTATTTCTCTTTAATTAATTAAGAATGGAATTTGCTTCCATAGATATTTCACTATGCTTCTCTTACCTGGTAAGAATTTTAGGCTATAAATGTTTATGCTGTCTCCTCATGTACATAATTCACCCTATCTCTTGCTCATTTCTATCTTTTGCTCACAGTTTGTAAACTGGCATCATAATATCCTTTGTCCCCAGTGTCTCTCTCTCTCTCTCTCTCTGTGAGACTGCAATTATGTGAAGATTTTTACTTGCTATAATTTATTCAAATTAATATTTACTGAGCACTTACTATGTATAAGACACTGTGTTATGTATCTACTGTGGAGGAAGAAGAATATTTAGAATAGCCTCAAAGAGTCCACAGTCTCATTCTAATCATATTTTTTTAGGCTTCTAATATTTGTTTGAAAACATTTATATATTCTGATGACTTTTCTTCTACTTCCCATTCCTATTTGTTGTCCCATCTGAAGAGATATCTACTCTGTCACCTCTTTTTTTTTTTTTTTTTTTTTTGCGGTACGTGGGCCTCTCACTGTTGTGTCCTCTCCCGTTGTGGAGCACAGGCTCCGGACACGCAGGCTCAGGGGGCATGGCTCATGGGCCCAGCTGCTCCGTGGCATGTGGGATCTTCCCTGACCAGGGCACGAACCCGTGTCCCTTGCATCGGCAGGCGGACTCTCAACCACTGCGCCACCAAGGAGGCCCTGTCACCTCTTTTTAACTCAAGAAAGCCAATGAATTCCCTCCAGGTCCTCAAGCAGAGTCTTTGTCAATCTGTTTTGTGTGCTTTTTCATTCTCAGTTCTCCCATAATATTTAGAATAAAACCACCACTTAGTTTGCTAAGATAGTATAATGTTAGTGATTAGCAGCTTAGGGGGTTTTCTTGCAAACATTACCTGTCACTTTGCTGAATTAGGATATCTTCTTTCTTCATTCTCATCAAAAGACCAAACGATCACTTGCTATAGGTTTGTTTCCCTTTATTTGAAAATTAAGGAGTTGCCAATAGACTTTCTGATGAAGGAGAGGAGGGCATCTAAATCCATTATTTTAGACCACAATGCCTACTTCTCAAAGAGTTGAAGCAATTCCCCTCTCCCCTTTTTAAAAGAAAAGCAAGACATAAAAAAGAGGAAAGCAAACTCTTCAGCCTCAATAGGCACCCATGCTTAGAGGTGAAATGGGCCAGGAAGAAGAGAAGGAAAAGAGAGTAAGGACAGATACACATTGTTAGGAATCCAATATAAAATTTGGAACCCTACTAAAATGGGTTTATATCAGACATGGCATTTGCTTCACCCTTATTTTTACCCCTCCAAAACTAGATATAATTGGGTGCCATCTCATAAATCTTTTACTAATGACTGTCAATAACCCAATTGTTCAAAACCCTTTAAGCACCTCTTATGTGTGAAACATTGTGTCAGGTGCTGAATAAGATAGGAGAAATATACAATACCATGTCTGACTACAAGAGCATTACTTTCTAACTGTGGCAGTAAGAGACTACTAAGCAGTATTGGAGGGGTCCTTGGGAGGTCTCCAAAGGAGTAAAATAGTACTAAAAAAATAAAAAAGAGAACATGAGCATTGAGCTGAGGATCCAAAAAAACTGTGCTCTATTCTATCTCTGCCATTTCCTTGCTATGTGACCTTGGGCAACTCATTTCTCTTTCAGGTCTCCCCTTTCATCCCTCATCCCTTCCATTCCCTTCCTCCAAAGGAAAAAAAAAGAGAGAAAAGAAAAGAAAGAAAAAGAAGAGGTTATCCTAGAAGATCGCTAAAATGTAAGAATATATGGGATGATTACTAATAAGCTCTGTTGCATTGCCCAGATTGTAGTCTACAGCTTGCTATGGTCCCCTGAGCTGCCCTTCATTTTCGGAGATGAAGAAATCGAGGTCCAAAACTCCCCAAATTCAGTAGCAAGTTAGGACTCAGAACCACATCTTCCCATGCATCTTTCAAAATGATTATAGTGACTCATAGAAAAAGCTTAAAAAATATTTTTGACATGGCTTACTAAGTGAGAGAGATGTTTCTTAAAAAATTTTTTTTGTATATATGAAAATGGGAGGAAGGGACAAGTCTACGTATTGGAACAAGGTGAGCGATTCATTCCTCAGGATCTGAAAGGCTGTATATTCCAAAACTCTATTGCAATAACATTCCATTTGGCAGATGTGACCTGTTAAGCAATTATACAAGTAGCACGGCAGTGAGGGAAGCCCATAGATGCACCTGGAGAGCGGGAAGAGGCTCAGAGGTGGTAAACTGCAAAATAGTTGCCCAAATCACAATATTGTCCAGAGTCAGACCTAGGGAAACCCTTCCTGTAGCCTTGAAGGAGCCCAAGTTCTCACGCTTCCTGGCATTCTATTGATTCACACTTGCGTCCTTCAACAGGTAGCGCCAATTACAGCCCACAAAGCACGGCCCCCCAGCATAGTGGCCAATACCGCTGTCAATCAAATACTTCACCTGCCTTTCTAAATTTTCCCCTCCCCCTTTCATTGGCGCTTCTTTCGACCTATCCACAAATTTCTTCCGCGCCTCGCACCGCGGAACTTGGCTATTTGGAGCCTAGGATTGGAGCCGAGGCTACTCCCGCCCTTTGACGTACCGGAGCTCTCCGCCCCTTTCGCGGGCCCCTAGCAGCCAGGGGAGAAAGGGCGGGCGAGCGAGGGGGTGGTTTGGGGGCGGGGCTTGCCTCCCACGGCGGGAGGGCGGAGCCTGCGGTGGAGACTGCCTGCTCCGGTAGGACCTCGGAGAGCGCCGGACGCCGCTACCAGAGGGACTGGAGAAGCGGCCGAAGCCGGGCCGGACCGACGCCTGCGAGCCCGCATCCCTCCGCACCCACAGCTTTCCGGGCTGGCAGGCGGATAGTAGCGGCTGAGTAAGGTGCCTAAGTCGGGAGTCAGTCATCCCTCTGGGACGCCGACGCCGCCGTCCAACCTTGGCTTCCTCACACCTGTGTGTGTGTCTGTGCGCGTGAGCGCCCGCGCGCGTATGTCTGCGTGAGGGTGTTTGCGTGTGCTTTGGCTGGGCGCGCAAATGTCTGTGTGAGGGTGTTTGCGTGTTAGCGCGCCCGCGGGCGAGAGCCCGGCGCCTAGGCGCTCGGCCCGGGGAGGGACCGCGGGAGCGGCGGCTCTCCTTGCCCAGCAGGCTGTGGCGGGACTCGGGCCGCAACCGTCGTCACCACTGCCTCATGTCCCCCAAGAGCCACCAACGTGCTGCGGGGAGAGCGGACGGGCGGGCTAGCGAGGCGGCGGCTGCGGGCAGAGCGGGGCGGGGGTGGTGGTGGTGGTGGTGTGGAGGGTGAGAGCAGCGGGGTGGGGGCAGAGACTCGGGGAGGGAAGGGGGAGACGGAGGGGGAAGCGGAGGCAGTCGGCGCCGCTGCTGGCCCCTCCCGTCGGCTGTTGCTGTGGGTCACCTGCAAGTGTTTTGGGGTCCGGGCTGTACCGGGTGGAAATGGTAAAAGGCACCCTCACCACCCCGCGTTTCCTGTTGAGAAAAAGGGAGCGTTGAAGATGATGAGGGAAAGCCCAGAAGGTGGTGGCAGAATAAATACGAGCTCTCCCCCACCACCATTTTTCTGAAAATAAAATACTGAGCTCAACCTTTAGGAGGAAAGCCCACCTTTAAGAAAGAGAGTCTTGGTCTGATGGACTCTGGTTTGATTGTATAATAATGATGATATAATGCTAATGACGATGATGACACTGCCTTTTATTTTTACCCCGGTGCTGATAAAGCGTAGCTACAGCTGGGGATAAAGCCCTTGAAAATTTGGTGTCTGAGGAGGGAATACTGGTGCTTTTGGAGTTGTGTTTTCTTTTTCTTTTTCAAGGATATGCATTTTAGAATTAAAATTTGACCAAAGGTTGATTTTTTTCCTTTTTTTTTTACTCATTGAAAGCCAATGCTCGTAAAATGCGGACTGGCTACTGCCATGACTGATGAAAAGCTAAACACTTTTACCCACGTATAATTCCATGTGTTAAGTCACCCTTTCCTTTGAATTTCTCAACAGTTTTTAAAATGAAGAAGTTTAATTTCCGAAAAGTTTTGGATGGCTTAACTGCCTCCTCCCCTGGCAGTAGTAGCAGCAGTGGCAGTAACAGTGGTGGCGGGGCTGGAAGTGGTTCCATGCATCCAGGAGGGACTGCAGGGGTTCTCAGAGAGGAGATTCAGGAAACCTTGACTTCAGACTATTTCCAGATTTGTAAGGTAAGTTTTGAATTGGCTTAAAGCTTATTATTTCTTTATTTTACTACTGTGAGGAAAGAATTAAAACACTCCAGGGACTGGAAATTGTTGAGATGCCAGTATCAGAGAGTCTGGTGCAGAGAATTTTGTGGGTAGGTCAGTTTGAATTAAGATATTCCAAGCATCAACTTAAAAAGCAATGATAGTTTAAGAGGGAAATAAGCAAACATAAAAAGTAGACTCTGCAAGATAATATTAAGGCCCATTAATGGACTACTTTTTAAATTTAATATTTATGTATAAATAGTTAATCCCATTCTGTCATTCAGAGAAACTAATTTTATTTCACTGTTCAGTATAAAATGATTAAAGCTATTAAGATGTTGCTAGAATTAAGTGGATAAGAGCTAGATGAATATGTCCATTTTAAAATATCTAGTGGCAGTGTTTAAAATTCTGAATAAAAACACACCCAGATTCTTAAATTCTTAATAAACAAACAAACAAACGCTATGGGCTTAATACTTGTAAGAACGCAAAAATAGCCTGTGTTCTGGTTTAGTGAGGAAGCATTTTCGGTAATTATACTTTAATATTGAACTTCTAATAAATAAGCAAAAGAAAGAGTTTCTGATGGGGAGAGATGAGAATTTACAAAACAAGCATTGTGTTAATATATAGAGATAATTGTTTTATTTTCTGACATCAAGTGATTTATAATTTGTATTGTCCTTTTTTGGGGGGTGGCCTAAGAATGTGCTTTTGACGTGTCATGTGCAGTAAGAAAGTTACCAAGTCATTCATATGATGCAGATGAATATAGTTTTATAAATGTGTTTGAATACATGAGAAGAAATAGTAAATTTTTGAAATTAAGTATTAAATTTTTCAGTAATTCAACACAAATTTTTTTGAAATTATTAAAATTATTTTTGTAGTAAACAGATTATGTGTCATGGGATAAGTTTCAATTATTCCCTTAATCTCTGTTCCCAGTAGGGTCATTATAAAAACAAATCTATAATTACTAAAATATTATAGATTACATAAAAGCAAGTTTATTTAGAATTAGGTTAGATAAACAGATTTAATTCTAATCTACCCTGTGAAATTCGTATACAATACAATTTTGTATACAAAGTTGTATACAATTTTGTCCTCACTTTGAAATAATAGATATTTTGTCAGATTAGGGAGGAGCTTAACAGTGGTCATGAGGCAAATATGTGAAAGGGTCCTAAAGGCCAAATTTGAACTGCTAAGCAGGGAACTTAGGCCCTGATTCTCTAATCTTTGATGTATTACTATTACCATTCCAAGAATCTTAAAAAATTTCCAAAGTCTCTCAGTTCGTGAATATGATAGTAATGCAGGATAGTTTTAGTAGAGGTAAACTTGATATAGAAAAGATAAATTTCTGAAACAGAATGGCATTGGACTGTTGATGGTATAAACTGGTAGAGAAGGTTTTAAGTAAAACATTTCAGGGGAAATGGGTGAATGCAAGAGAGGAAAATGCGATAGATAATCACCTTCCTATTTATTTAGGCAAGGCAGTCATGCAAAGTGGCTGAAGTTAAATATGTATTACTTCAAAAACATATGGGATGGTAGGTAGAGCACTGGCCTAGGAATCAGAAAATTTATATTTTATTTAAAGCTCTGCCACTTGCCAGCCACATATTCTTTGGAAAGCCATTTATCTGCCTTGTGACTTGATTTTCTCATCTGTAGTATGGTAATAAGTATTTCTGCTCTTCTTACCTAAGAGGGTAGTTGGGAAGATCAAACAAGACAATTAGGTGAAGGCAATGTATAAGTTGGAAAAGGCAGTGAAACGCATATTTATATGATTGTTAAAGTTTTAAAATCACCTTGTTCTTGGTGGAATGACTATAACCAGTGGGTTATAAAATATTAGGTAACAATATTCAAAGAAATTATAAGGATAGAAAGCTATGTGAGCTGAACACTAATAGTATTGAAATCTCACTAAATGGGGAAAGTTCTGTGACATCTTTAGATAGGAATATAGTTAATTTTAAAAAGTGGTTATATGACTTTAGGTTACCTGGACTGTAATAAAATGTGTAAAGATGCATTAAAGAAACTCCAAAATTAAAACTGTTACTAAAATGGGGAATTAATTTGGACTCACTGATTAGATGTGCAAAGAACATTCTATTCTGAGTACTAAGCAGTTGGTACCTTCTGAGTACTTCTACCTTTTTAATATGGCCAAAATTAAAGTACAAATCAAGAATCTGCTCTTTTGAAAACTATCTTCCTCTCTATTCTTTGATTGGTTGTCAAATTCTATCCTATTTCCTTAGTATTTTTACAATTTATTCCCTTCTCACCATCTCCAGTACTTGTTCATTCCACCATATTTTCTTGCCTGGTCTCTTCTTTTTTGTGTGTGTGTATGTAAAATTTATTTTGGATCTATAACATGTTTACTGATTTGAATAAGGCTTATTTCATTAACATGTAATTTCCCCCCGTAACTGTTACTAACAATGCACTCTGTTGAATCTCTCTCTGGTATCAGGTTCTCTTTAACAATTCAGTCCAATTTCATAACCTTAAAAAACACCTTTATTGTGAAAAGGAGGGATAAAGTGTTTAAAAAGCTTCTCTGACTGCACCTTGTTTTATAGTTTTGATTTTGGAACAAGTGAACATTTCATATAATTAAAAAATTTGGATCAAAAAGGAAAAAAACTCCTACAAATCTGAAACAAATGGATACAAATGAACCTAGGAGTATATAAAATCGATAGTATATACCACAACCTAGGAGTATATAAAATTGATAGTATAAACCACACAGAAAAAAACAATTATTTCAAATGACATTAAAACTCAAACTTTTGGGCTTCCCTGGTGGCGCAGTGGTTGAGAGTCCGCCTGCCGGTGCAGGGGACACGGGTTCGTGCCCTGGTCCGGGAAGATCCCACATGCCGCGGAGCGGCTGGGCCCGTGAGCCATGGCTGCTGAGCCTGCGCGTCCGGAGCCTGTGCTCTGCAACAGGAGAGGCCACAACAGTGAGAGGCCCGCGTACTGCAAAAAAAACCCAAAAAACAAAAAATTCAAACTTTTAATGGACCTCCATGGTGAGGTATATCCTAAAGAGCAAAAAGAACCACAATGAAATATTCAGTTGCAATTCATAGTTCTTTTTTTTTTTTTTGACCACACAGCTTGTTCAAGTGAAAGCATGCAAGTGAAAGCTTGGAATCCTAACCACTGGACCACCAGGGAAGTCCCACAATTGATAGTTCTGTTGTTAGTAGTAATACTAGTCTTGTAGCTTTGAAACTATTTTATGCATAATATACATTATATATGTATATGTTTATGTATATGCATAAGCAAATACGCAATCATGTTAATGTCATTAAAACCAAGATTTTCAGTGTGAAAGCAAAGGGATACAAATATAATAATTGATGATTTAACTGTTCACTTAAATTGGAAATATCCATATGAATGCATGATTTAGTTTTCTTTCTGAAATTCACATATTTCCTAGCTTTATTTACTGAGAGGGCATAGAAATAATAATGACAGTCTGGTAGAAGTGAGCATCCCCAGTGCTGATCATAGTCTCTGAAAGCCATTTACCAACAAAAGGAAGAAGGGCTCCTTGAAAAGAATGGCTGATTCTAGGTCCAGGGCAGGAAATATACCAGATGAGCTTGATACCTCTTGCTATGCCAGAAAGCAGGAATGCTTTCAATACCACTGGGGTTGTGTGGATACAGGGGTCAACTTCAAGGAGTTCACATTGGCCAAATTTGGGACAATTTGAGCCTTGAATACTGCAGTGTATAAAGCATAACGTATACAGGCATACCTCATTTTATTGTGCTTTGCTTAATTGCGCTTTGCAGATACTGTGCTTTTTACAAATTGAAAGTTTGTGGCAACCCTGCGTCAAGTAATTCTATTGGAACAATTTTTCCAACAGCATTTGCTCATTCCATGTCTCTGTGTCACGTTTAGGTAATTCTCACAATAATTCAAACTTTTTCATTATAATTATATTTGTTGTGATCTGTGATCTGTGATCTTTGATGTTACTATTGTAATTGTTTTGGGGCACCACGAACCTGTGCCCATTTTTTTTTTAACATCTTTATTGGAGTATAATTGCTTAATGGTGTGTTAGTTTCTGCTGTATAACAAAGTGAATCAGCTGTACATATACATATATCCCCATATCTCTTCCTTCTTGTGTCTCCCTCCCTCCCACGCTCCCTATCCCATCCCTCTAGGTGGTCACAAAGCACAGAGCTGATCTCCCTGTGCTATGCGGCTGCTTCCCACTAGCTATCTATTTTACGTTTGGTAGTGTATATATGTCCATGCCACTCTCTCACTTTGTCACAGCTTACCCTTCCCCCTCCCCATATCCTCAAGTCCATTCTCTAGTAGGTCTGTGTCTTTATTTCCGTCCTGCCTCTAGGTTCTTTATGACCATTTTTTTTTTTTTTAGATTCCATATATATGTGTTAGCATACGGTATTTGTTTTTCTCTTTCTGACTTACTTCACTCTGTATGACAGACTCTAGGTCCATCCACCTCACTACAAATAACTCGATTTCATTTCTTTTTATGGCTGAGTAATATTCCATTGTATATATGTGCCACATCTTTTTTATCCATTCATCTGTCGATGGACACTTAGGTTGCTTCCATGTCCTGGCTATTGTAAATAGAGCTACAATGAACATTGTGGTGCATGACTCTTTTTGAATTATGGTTTTCTCAGGGTATGTGCCCAGTAGTGGGATTGCTGGGTCATATGGTAGTTCTATTTTTAGTTTTTTAAGGAACCTCCATACTGTTCTCCATAGTGGCTGTATCAATTTACATTCCCACCAACAGTGCAAGAGGGTTCCCTTTTCTCCACACTCTCTCCAGCATTTATTGTTTGTAGATTTTTTGATGATGGCTATTCTGACCCGTGTGAGGTGATACCTCATTGTAGTTTTTATTTTCATTTCTCTAATTAATGATGTTGAGTATTCTTTCATGTGTTTGTTTTGCCTGGTCTCTTGAAATCACTTCCTAACTGATTTTGTCACCTCTTGTTTTACCCTATTCCAATTCATTTTGTTATAATAATGGTTATTTCTGAATTATAATGTAATTATGTCATTTTCCCTGCTAAAAATTCTATGTTGGTTTCCCTAGAGCAGTGGTGATCTAGAAACAAGGGTCTTATGTAAAATCCAAGCAAAATAACACCTATTAAAACAAATAAATATGGTACTTTTTGGTGTACATTAAAAAATAAATTATAATAAATTATTCAGCCAATAAATAAAAAACTGTTTTTTATATTTGGTTTTGTTGTATGATATTATCCATAGACAGGTCGTAGGATATTTGCTAACCTTAAAAAAGTAAAAGTACAGCCTTTATAATCAGTGACACATCTATATGAAGTTCAAAAAGAGAAATGGTAGAAGAAATTTTTGTTCAAGGTCAGCAAAAAACAGGTTAATGGCATCGGTTTACTGCAATGTTTTAAGTTCAGTATGTATGCATTTGAATGCCCATGATGTTTGTGCAGTAATGAACTGCCTTTTCCAAACTTGAATTCCATGAACACAATTTGAAACCACTGCTCTATACACTAAACTTCAAACTGTTTAATTGATCTTTATATAGTTCCTTTCAGAAGGGGCTCATGTTTACCTTTCCATCCTCATTTCCTTGATACCCTAAATATATTGTATTCCCTGAAAGCACCATATTTTCTCATATCTCAACGCCTTTTCTTAGCTTATTGCTACAGATTAGAATATCTCTTCCAGCTTTAATATAATTAGAGAATTCCAGTTACTTTTCATTACTTTGTAGTTGAAACACCATCTATATGAAACCAGCTCTGACCACTGCCTTCCTCATCTACCCACCCCAGGCAGAGTTAGGTTTTTTTTCCTCCTCTTCTCTGTTTGCTTATAGGATCTGCTATAGTGTGAATTTAGCAACTTATTGTGGTTAAAAAAGATTTTTTTGTCACTACTATTATACTATGAACTCTGGGAGACAATTATATTTTATTTTCTTATTATTGTTAGGGTGCTCACTACCTGTTAGGCCACTGGTTCTTAACTCTGTCTAAAAGAAAGATTTCTAGCTCTACCCAGTCTTAGAAAATCAGAGTTTCTAGGAATTGGGCCTAGGCACATGCATTTTTAAAAAAGACCCCACAGGAGATTCTGATGCACAGTCAATATTGAGAACCAGTATAGCAGGCACTTGATATACTTTATAAATGAAGTAGCATATACATGGTTGGTTGATTAATTGAAAAGAGATTAAAGCATAAAGTCATTAATAATGATATATGTCTTAAACATTTTATTTTAAATGAAAACATTTAAATATGCATCAATTTACAAATCACTTGATAAATGACCAAAATTATTTTGTTGCACACTGGTTCTCTGATTAGAGTTCTATGTGAACTTCTCATCCATAAACCGTCCCAAATTCATTACGTGCAATTTTCAGTTTTTGTTTGTTTAAAGTAGAATAAGGAGGAAACTTCAGTGTCAGATGAGATATATATTTCAACAAGCAAATAAATTATATATATATATATATATACACACACGTATATATATCAGCTGACAGTTTATACACATGGGTGTATAATCTAGATGAATATATATATATATATATATATATATACACACACACAGACCTATATACAAAGTATAGATGAACATACATATGTATGTGTGTATATATATATACATATATTTTTTTTCTAGATTTATTTTGTGTTCATCCCTATAGCTACCTGGCCCACACCTAGTTAGTCTGGGAGCAGGAGGGTGTGAGTATTCTAGCTACAAGTTTACTAGTTTCAAGCATTTAATGAACCATTAGTATCAATCTGTGTTTTACAAAGAGAATGGAGAGTTTTTGTTAATCTAGTAATTTGCTTAAGTTAAAATTAGAAAGCTTCATCTGCAAAATATCCCATCTGACCTTCGTAACAGTCCTATAAAGAAGCCAAGGATAGTGTTAATATTTTCCTTTTACTGAGAAGATATCTGAGACCAGAGAATTTAAGTGGTATCCTTACATCTCCAAGTTGGTAAGAGACATAGATAAGTTTAATGCTCTGGTTTTTGATTCTCAAATCCAGTACTTTTACTGCTTCATTTTTCTTACTTATTAGAAAAGGCAACATGATTAATTCCTTAGGAAACATAGAGACTTTGAGAAGATAAAGACTATTCTGTTGCCTCTCCCTTAAAAATACATCTCAAATCTGACCATGTCTCTTCCACCACATGTCTTGCCTGGGCTACTATTTTATGGCCTTTTCGGGTTTCCCCTGCTTTCACTCAGTCTTCACCACAGTCTCATAATAGGTAGAAGAATCCTTTTAAAATTTAAATCATATCATGTCATTCCTGCTCAGAGTTCTTCAATGGCTTTTCATTTCTCTTAAAAATAAAATCAAAAGTCCTGTTATGTCTTACAAAGCTCTAAATGATCTGGCCCCTGACAAGACATGATTTTCAACTGTTTTCTGTTACTTATTCTGCACCAGCTACACTTGCTTTCTTACTGTTTCTCAGACATGATTCCTGCCTCAGGGCTTTTTGCATTTGCTATTTCCTTTACATGGAACATTTTCCCCCCAAATAATTATATTACTTGTTCCCTTTACATCATTTAATTCTTAGTTCAACTATTAACTTCTCCGAGAGATCTTCATTGACCACTGCTCATCCCCTTTACTCTCTACCCTTATCCTGATATTTTTTCTTGATAACACTTATAACTACCTGTTATTAAATTATATATTATTTGCTTGGTTTTTTGCTTCTCCTATTATAATGTAATTCCATGAGGACAGGGCTTTATTTTGTTCACAACTATCTCTAATTCCTAGAGCAGAGCTTGCCATATAGAAGGCAGTCAAATATTTGTTGAGTGAATAAATGAGAGCAAGGAATCTGATAGAGTGATGTATTAAGAGCAAAATAGATATATTTTGAACAATTTTTTGGAAAAGGCTTTTATTAAATACATTTTATATTACATAAACACAAGGAAACCACTGAGCAAAAGAGTGACACCACTTTAGGAACATGGTATATATTTTTTAGAAAGATATGGAAAAGAAGATTGTAGAAAGATTCAGTTAAATTTATTTCAATTTTATTTTTGTTTCCAAATGATCTTTTTAGGGGAACAATTCAGAAATATTAGACTGACAGTGACAAACATACAGGATGTTCTAGACCTAATTAACAAAATAGACAAAATAAATACATCACTAGAACCAGATGGCATAATAGCTGAAGTTTGAATAAACTCTTAAATTAACCAACTCACTATTCATCAACATTTATAAGTTGAATTTATAAATGGTCATGGTGTCAGAGACAATGTGTAGATAACTAGTGTAACTTCTTACATGGAAATGGATTTGTAATCATGATATTCATACCAAACATAATATCAGATCTTTCCAGATAAACTGGTGTAAGCTCAGAAACATGGTCGTGGACTGTGGAGAGTTGGGCTTTCCAGGACCCTGGAAAGCTGAAAGGAGATTAATTGCCTAGATATCCCTTCCTCAGGTTTTTCATTGTCCCATATTCTTCCAATTTCATATCATTTTACTTGGGAGATTCTGTACCTGAGATTGGCACAAGACCATGATCATAGTTCCGCATTTCTGCAGTTTTCATTCATTAAAAGAACTATACAAGATTCCCTGAGATGTGTGGACTTGTCTCATTCTATACTTATAAATGGGTTGAATAAAACATAGTACAGTTGATACTGCAGGATAACTTATTATGGATAAAGCATCTGACAAAGACTTCATGCTCCCGTCACTAGAATGTACAGTAGCGAATAGACATCTTTAAGAATAGTAATGGAGGCAAACCAGAAGAATTAAGCTCTCTTGTTAGGATTGAGGTGTTAACAAATTTAAGAACCAAAAAGAATTAAAATAAATTTTTTTTAAGAGCTAGAAAAACCAAAGCCAAGTTATTCAGTACTCTAGGCTCTCTACTTTGCCTATCCTGAGAGCATAAGGGTGCAGGGGCAGGCTTGAGTAAGAAATTATAGATTTGTGGGAAGTATGATTACAAATTTTTTAGGTTACCATAGAGAACAATTATGTTTTCTCACAAAAGGTCCTTTGGTACTAGTATATTTTCAGCAAATTGAGCTGTTGGTCTCATTTAGTATGGCAGTTCTTATGTCCTTAAAAACAAACGGTGTCGTGCTTTGTGTATGTCTCAATATAGAACTAATTTAAAATTTTATGTAATTTCTGACTTTGGTTATCTGTAGGATTATCAGTAATGATTAGAGTAGATTCCTATCTCTTGAAGTTTAGTGCATTTCTGTAGACCCCTTCCGACTTTACTTGAAGATGTGCCTGTGAAAAACCATAGTTAAGTTTCATAGTTTACTTGTAATGATAGAATGATTATATTGATTTCCTACATTATGGTTCCATGAACCATTTACATATTAGTTTAATAGCAATAACTTTGTATCCATTAAAGGTTTCAAGTACAATAGAAGTCCTGTTCTAAGCTTTTAAATTGAGTTTTTCTTCAGAGAAAATTGAGTTTTTGTTCCTAATTAATTGTCAAAATAATAATCTTTATAAAAGATCTTAGTTATAGCAAGAGTTCTTTTCTTTTTTAATTTAAAAAAGAAGACAACTTTTCTTCTTTTTATTATTTGAAGGCTAATCTTTTGATGTGTGTTAAACACAAGTGTTTTTATTTAAAAATATATATTAAGCATACCGGGGAATCATTTCTACTTATCTAAGTAAAGCTAAAAGTTATTTATAAGGACTGGTAGAAAATCAGTGATTAAGTTTTAGAAAAAATAATAGAAATTGTATTTAAGGGATTTATAGAAGGTAGTTGTAAACAATAGAATATAAGACTTCCAAAAAGTGCATAATAGGCCTACTGTGATACATGTAGAGAGGCTTGGTTAAATGGAGCATTCATAGTCACTGAAGAAGATATTTTGACAAGTTTATTATTCAAAAAATATTTATTATACAGAGTTAAAAATGATTAGGTCATAAACCATTCTCAGCCAACTGACTCTAATGAGTGAAATAATGTGTTTTGGTTGACTTATCAGAGAAATCACTTATGGTACTTTCTGGACTTACGTAAGATATTAGAAAGAAAGTATGATTTTAGTTCTATTGGAGGCCCCAAATTACCAGTTGTTGTTGATGGTGTAGAGAATGACTTTGAATATATTATGTAATGATGATATATTATCAATATAATGAATTTTAATTAAAATATATAATATTTAATGTATTAATTTTAGTTGTGTCTTATAATTGGATTATGTATATACAGTAAGTATCTCTTGGATTGAAAATAGCATAAAAGCAACAAATAATGGTGGTTTTAGATGTAGGTTTAATACCTGGATTTAAAAGGTAGGGTAGCTAGAGAAAACTGTTATATTTCTTCAGTTTTTCTCCTCTGTTAATCACCTATAGATTTCAGTCACATTAGAAATCTAGTACTTTACCTAAATGAACACAATAAAATTAGACTGTCATGAAAATTTATTGGATGGCTTAATGTTCAGTCTAATTTGTTCATTATAAATTGACTAAAAACCTGTCTATAAGTCTGCAAACCAAAGAAAGTTTGAAAATAAGCAGTACAGTAAATTGAGAAGTTAGGTTGAGTCTGGGGGAAATGCTTAGTTTGTCAACATTTAAGTAGATGGAAAATGTAAAGCTAGCAAAGGAGACATAGGAGAACTGAGCAGAATGATATGAGGAAAACTCAAAAGTAGAAGCAGATAATCTGAAGCTTTCTTAAGAAAGATTATTAAGAGACAAATTCAAGAGTATCTCAGCATTGTAAAGAGATCAAGGATGGTGAAAACGAAACAAATGAAAAACAAGCAAACAAACCAAGAACTACCAAGAGACAGCTGAATTAGACCAAGAGGAAGTTGATTAGGGTAAAAATATTTATGGTAAAATGATGGACAGAATTAAGGTCACACTATAATAGAGAGTAGAATTGATAGGATTAGTACTTTTAAGAGTAAGCGTGTAAATTGATTTTAAATAAGAGAAAAGTGTTGGGAAAGTAGCAGAGATGGTAGATTCTGATAGCATTTTGGTATATTGTAGGGGGGTAATGCAGTCTATCCACAGAAGAGAAATTGAGGCTACCAGAAAAGGAAGAGTAGGGTGGGAAATAGAGGTATGATTTGCCCTTTAAAGTAGTAAGGGTATCTTCCTAACAGAGTTTACTGTTGTTTAGAAATTTGCAAGGGCTTCTTTTCCACAAATGCCACCAGCAGATTATACTTTTGTCAGCAGTGCTCTGTTTTCTCCTTTTAGTACCACCAAACTTAGACCTGCATCATTCATGGTATAAATTTTACTCTTGCAAGATAATTCCCTCTCTCTCTTAAGACAAGACAAGGTTAGCATGATATAAAAGCCTTGTTATTTTGTTTTTCAAGACAAAGGCAAGCTTCCCTAATTGAATTTATAGTTATTAAAAAAGAAAACAAAAACAAACAAAATAAGACACAAGAAAAAGAAATATCCTGAGCAGTAAAAGATTATTTTAAACGAAAAAAACAACAAAAAAAGTAAGGGTATCTGATTTGGAAATTTTTCTTTACTTGAGGAGAATACATATTTCATTTGAATTCTCAGTAAACTCTGTGCTTTATCTCCATATAAAAATATGTGGTTCTACTAGAAGATTGTATTAGTTTCTATCTCTGCTGCAACAAAGTACCAAAAACTTAGTGGCTTAAAACAACACAAATTTATTATCTTATAGTTCAGGAGGTAAGAAGTTTGAAATGGGCATCACTGGGCTAAGATCCAGGCATTGGTAGGACTGCATCCCTTTCTGGAGGGTCTAGGAGAGAGTGTTTTCTTTCCTTTTCCAGCTTTTATAGGCTGCTCACAATTCCTTGACTGGTGGCCCCCTTCTGTCGTCAAAGCCAACAGTGGCCAGTTGAATCTTTCTCGCATTGCATCACTTTACCTCTCCTGCTTTCCTCTTCCACGTTTAAAGACAGTCGTGATTACATTGGGCCCACCAGGATAATCCAGATTAATTTCCCCATCTCAAGGTCCACTGATTAGCAGTCTTCATTCCATCTGCAACCCTTAATTCCCCTTTGCCATATAACCTAACATATTCACAGGTTCTTTGGGGAGCCATTATTCTGCCTTTCACAAAGATGCTCATTACTTTCACCTGTCTTTTGTTTTCAGTTACTTTATGGAAAACAAAATAACAACAGAGACAATAGTATAATAAACTCTTAGCTTCAACGATTATCAACTTTGTAAATCTTCATCTCCCATTTCATTATTTTAATGCAAACCCCAGACATTATACCATTTTATCTGTAAAAACTTCAGAGATCAGATAAGGGCTCCCTCTCTCTTTTAAAAGCTATGAACCCCAAACCATTGTCACATCTAAAAACATTAACAAAATTTCTTTATATAATCTAATATGCAGTTAATGTTTAAACTTCCTAAATTGTTCCATAGTATCATTTTATAATTGAATTGTTTGGATTGGGATCCAAACAAGGTCCACATTTCATTTTCATCTGACTTGAACTTATCTTTAGTTCAATTTGTGTGCTGTTAGAGTCTGTTGGTTTGTTTTGAGATCAGCTATCCTGTGCTTTTGTGTGTGTTGTTGAGAACAAAGCTCTCTGATTCATTTCTGAACTGGATGACTATATGTGAGGAAGTGGGTGGGCTGTGCAGTGTACCACAAGATGAAAAGTAGACTTAAAAGTTATTTTCTAGAGATGGTCACATCTTTTAAGGAATTGGAAAATAATATTTTAAGTCAGCCTGAGCTATTCCTACTGTTTGTTGCTACTGTGGGGTATATTTCCCTGAGAATATTAGAAAAGAGGAAAATATTAAAGACATAGGATATATCAAAGTGAATAAGAGTGGAGTAGATTTTTTAGGTTGCACTCAACAGTATTAATTTTTATCTGTGAAATAACTTACTGGAGGGATAGGATGGGATCCCGTTGCATGTCTCTTTTTTTAAGTGAATATTTAAAAGACAGGTGAAAAAAGAAAACATTTGCAAGGACTCACGCTACTTAGAATTATGTAGCAAGAAGCTGAAAGTGCATTGGTCAAGTCTATTAACGTAGATTTCTTCTACATTATAGGATATCAGATTAATAGACTAAATATACTTGAAGAACTGAATTAGAGTGCATTAAGAGGAGGAGCAGAATACTGATGAGGAACGTACTTTGATTTATTGAGAAATCCATTTATAAATAATTTGTACACTATTTTTATTGGTTACTTATATAATTCAAAAGCCTCCTGGTAGTTTATTTATTATAGGATCTTTCTTTGCTTTTTCCAGTTCTATCTTAACCAAAATTCCGTTGCTATTTGAGGTAATATTCAATACTCTTTTTTTAAATTCTGGTTTTAATGAGATATAATTGACATACAGCACTGTATAAGTTTAAAGTGTACAACATAATGATGCGATTTACATCTATTATTGATTAGCACAGTAAGTTTAGTGAATATCCATCGTCTCATATAGGTTCAAAATTAAAGAAATAAAAAATTTTTTCTTATGATGACAACTTTTAGGATTTACTATTAACAACTTTCACATATAATTAGCAGTGTTAATTATATTTATCATTTTGTACATTACATCCCTGGTACTTATTTATTTTATAACCAGAAGTTTGTACCTTTTGACTGCCTTCATCCAACGTCCACCCCCCACCCCACCTCTGGTAACCACAAATCTGATCTCTTTTTCTATGAGTTTGTTTGTTGGTTTGTTTGTTTTTGAAGTATAACTGACCTACAACACTATGTTAGTTCCTGTTACACAACATAGTGATTCAGTATTTCTCTACATTTCAAACTGATCAATATTCAGTACTCCTTTGTTCTGACACAGGTATTAGTATTAGCCTAGGCATTAGGTGAATTCATTTACTTATTATGTATATTACTTATTATGTACTTATTTATTAAAGACCTATATTATGTATAACTCTATATTAGGCACTTTTTAACTAGGTCATCATTTTTTTGGAATGAGTTTGCAAGGCCAGCACACACTATATGAACCATTTATATTTTTATGGGATTAATGATTTGCATCATGTGTACTTCATTTTTTTGGCAAGTTTTATAAAACTTCCTCTTTTATTTTCTTTAATGAAATTTAAAAAAATGGCTTAAATTCTTTGCTTCTTCCCTCCTCTTTATTTGTACTTCTACTATTTTTGCATCATTTTTAACATATGTATTGTCTTTCTCTTTCTATTTCTATTCTCTTGACTAAAAGCTCTTTTATTCTAAAATGAAAGAACCTGGAAAATGTTAAAAACATATTTCTTTTGCCACAATTTTCATTCTCCTAACAAGTCTAATGGTTTTATTGGGACTATTAATATACCAAAATAGCTGTTTAAGTCACAGATTCTCTTTTATTTATCAGTATTCTCTTTAAAGGATTGAAAGGTGTTTAAACTTGGTATGCTCAGTGTAATCCTCAAAGAATTATCTTCAAATCATGCTATTTGATAACTAACCTAATTTCTGTCTTCATACAAAGCAGGATTATACATTTATGATAAAAATTTTATTTAATTTAAACATTTTTCACATGCCCATGTATTTTATTCTGAGGAGAGCTATAGGTTTAAGAAGCTTGGAGTAAAAGATAAATATCGAGAGGACTGGATACTAGGAGCAGAACACTCGAGAGCTGACAGCTGAAAGCAACATAAGAAAGATCAGGGAAGCAATAATTTGAGGTATAATTTACACATCATAAAATTAACAGATTTTAAGTGCTCAATTCAATGAGTTTTCAGTTATAAACACTATGTAACCATCAGTCAAAATATGATATAGCATATCTTAAATTTTTAAAAAGTTTCTTCCTGCCCCTTTCCAGTCAGTTTCTACTTCCACCACTTTCCAGAGGCAATGAATTCTTAACTTTTATCACCATAGCTTAGTTTTGCCTGTTTTTGGACTTCATATAAATAGAATGACACAGTATGTATTGTGTGTATGTGTCTACGTGTGTGTGTATGTCTTCTTTCATGCAACATAATGTTTTTGATATATGTCTGTGTTGTTGAATCTATCAGCAATTTTTCTCTTTTTTATTGCTGAGTAATAGTCCATCAGATATTTTTATTGAAAAATTACATTTCTATTACAAATATAAACATGCTCATAACAGAAAATACAACAGGTAGAGAGAAAACACTCCTAAATTATTCAAATTTGTAGTTTGAATACTCAGATACAGATAATGATTAGTGATTTCTTTGAGGTACATTTTATATCAGAATTTTTTGTTTAGTTTTTTGTTATGTGGAAATAAATGACCACCCATATGAGAAGAGATGTTGTTTTTTCAAAGCTTGCTATAGCAAGGGAGTCAGTGACCATTACTTGCTTTTGGCAAAGACTCAAAGACGAGCAAGGGAGTGGGGAAAGCTTTATACTGAAAAAAAGGGTAGGCTTCAGGTATGCTCCTTTTTTTTTTTTAAACTGAAGTACAGTTGATTTACCATGTTGTGTTAGTTTCAGGTATACAACAAAGTGATTCAGTTATATATATGTATATGTATATATATATGTTCTTTTTTCAGATTCTTTTCCATTATAGGTTATTACAAGATACTGAGTATAGTTTCCTATGATATACTTGTTTATTTTATACATAGTAGTATGTATCTGTTGATCCCAAACTCCTAATTTATCCCTCCCCCCCTTCCCCTTTGGTAAGCATAAGTTTGCTTTCTACGTCTGTGAGTCTATTTCTGATCTGTAAATATGTTCATTTGAATCATTTTTTTAGATTCCACATATAAGTGGTATCATATGATATTTGTCTTTCTCTGTTTGAGCTACTTCACCTAGTATGATAATCTCTAGGTCCATCCGTGTTGCTTCAAATGGCATTATTTCACTCTTTTTTATGGCTGAGTAAGGTCTGCTCTTATTGGAGGTTGTTGGCATGAGAAGCTGGAGGCAGACTAACTATAAGTAGGGCATCCTATATGATGGGTTTGGGAATCATATTTGCCTTTCTTATTAGTACTGAGTTTGAAGTGTTGTGGAGGAGGGGTCTGCAAAAATTAGGAAGCCCAGCAGTTATTGACCAAATCTTAATGTTCTGGGCTGATAGCTGCAGACGTTGTGGTTTGGCTTCCTGGAATGATTGCTGCAGGGATTGTGGTTTGGTTTTCTGAGCTTACTTGCTGCTGCAGAGTTGTGGACCAGAGCTCTGTTGTCATACCTGGTCCAGCATTATATATTGTATTGTATGTTCAGTCTCTCAGTTGTATTTTGGTTTGTGTTGTGGATCCTATATAGAATTCTACATCCTAGGATTTTTTTGCTTATTATTAAACATTAATATTTTTTTCATGTTGTTAAGATTTTTTTCTTTGCATAAGTTTAATGGCTTTAGAACAGTCCATCTAGTGGATGCACTCTTCCTTTATTATTGGAAATTCAGGTTGTTTCAGTTTTCCATTCTTTTAATAATGCTGTTATGAATGTCTGTGAGCATTAAACCTTCAGCATATTTATTATTATTTCTTCAGACTAGATTCCTAGAGGTAAAATAGTTGGGTTATATAGACATATATATATATATATATGAGTTGGGTTATATATCTTGCTGAATTACTTTCCAAAAGGATTCACCAATTTAAACTCACTTTAGTAATATATAACTGCCAGTTAAATAATAGTCACCAGCTTTAGATATTTTAAAATATTTTTTCTAATTCAGTAGATGAAAAATAGAATTTATTTTAATTTGTATTTTTTGATTATTAGTGACCTTGATTATTTTTCCATATATTTATTAACCAGTTGAGTTTCTTCTTTCATGAATTATTTTTTCATATCCTTTACCCTCTTATCTATTTGTTCTTAGTAATTTTCTATTAGTTTGTATAACATTTTTATAAAGCATACTAATCAATTGTCTTATATTTTTGTGAAAATATTCCCTAGTTCATGATTTTCATTTATATATATACATATATATATTTACATGTATTTATTGATTTATTTTTTGTATGGTTAAATCTATTGGTCCCTTTTTTTTTTTATCTCCTAAGCAAGGAAGTGCCTCTAAAATTCAGAGTTTTGGTTAAATACCTATTTCTATTTTTTTTCTGGTGCTTTGATATTCTATATTTTAATGTTTTTATCCAAACAGAATTTGGCTGCATAGTGTGACTCTAAAATGATTTTTCCTCCAAATAGACAGCCAGTTTTAACATACCACTTAATAACTGATTCTTCCTTTTTCTACTGTTTGTGATACTCCTTTGTCATATATTAACATTTGATATGTATTAGGATTTGTATCTGGGATTACAATGTTTTTACATCTTTCTGCCTGTTCTTATACCAATACCATACTGACAATTTTCAGGCAAAAGACTGATCAAAATAATGTGTAGGCTGGGTTTTGGAATATTTGAAAGGAAATGCAGTGTCTGTGCCCATCAACCAAAGACTGTATAAATATGATCAAACAAATCTGGGTTTATTACAACAAAGGAGATTGCATACCATAGGGAACCATGAGACATCCCAGTAAGAGGATGTTAGGAAGGGCTTGTTATAGGATACGGG
This sequence comes from Aethalodelphis obliquidens, assembly GCF_003676395.1. Classification (NCBI taxonomy): domain Eukaryota; kingdom Metazoa; phylum Chordata; class Mammalia; order Artiodactyla; family Delphinidae; genus Aethalodelphis; species Aethalodelphis obliquidens. The sequence goes on from NW_020837945.1 coordinate 66,622,066, forward strand.
CTTGGGTCAGGTGATTTTAGCAAAGTTCAAAGAAACATGAATTGAGTGTTGTTAGAAAGTTGGGGACATTTCTGTCATTTGGTATCCTAAGAATTTTTATCCAGGAAGCAAGAGGAATGGCATAAAACTATAATTGCTAAAGAGCAGCAGTTGCTTGTGTTAGCTAGATGAGGGGAACGTTTAATCATTAGTGTGGTTTGCGCAATGTTCTTGTATTTATCTGACCTAGACATGGTTCTGCAGTGGTTTTGTTTTTATCTTGCTTCATAGAGTGGCCTTGTTTGATATCTGTTCTGTGAAATTGTACATGTTCAACAGGAGAACACCATGGCCTGCCTAGCTGTTAGTGCCAGGCAAGCTCCAGCTGACAGCTGTTAGAGGCTGCTTTTTTTCTCTTTTAGCAATTTATTACTTTAAAAGTAGCTTTTGTAGCTAAAGTTCCTACAATATGTTGCTAAGCAGGCCTGGTTCAATACTTAGACAAGAGAAATTTTTCTTATTGACAACCAACAATCCATGTTGGTTGATTTGAGTTTGTTATATAATTGTTGGACAACAGCTATTGTTTAGTATAATTATATAGTTGAAATAGTGTACTTGAAAACAACTATCCTAAATAAGTATAATTTCTTGTTTTCTTTTCATTTGCACTATTTCTCCATTTATTCACATTTTCTTTTCCTCTCCATTTTGAGAAAATAACGCAGATTTTATTTCCTCTGTAAAATGCTCCCTGGCAGGCAGCCAGGTAACTCTCTTTTTAGGTTTTTTTAAAAAAAATAATTAATTTATTTTTGGCTGCGTTGGGTCTTCATTGCTGTGCATGGACTTTCTCTAGTTGTGGTGAGCAGGGGCTACTCTTCGTTGAGGTAGCTTCTCTAGTTGCAGAGCGTGGGCTCTAGGCATGCGGGCTCCAGTAGTTGTGGCTTTCAGGCTCTAGAGCACAGGCTCAGTAGTTGTGGCACATGGGCTTCGTTGATCTGTGGCATTTGGGATCTTCCCGGACCAGGGATTGAACCTGTGTCCCCTGCATTGGCAGGTGTTTCTTAACCACTGTACCACCAGGGAAGTCCTCTTTTTAGTTTTTTAAGGAACTTCTATACTGTTCTCCATGGTGGCTGTACCAATTTACATTCCCACCAACAGCGTAGGAGGGTTTCTTTTTTTTCCACACCCTCTTCAGCATTTATTATTTGTAGACTTTTTGATGATGGCCATTCTGACCAGAGTGAGGTGGTACCGCATTGTAGTTTTGATTTGCGTTTCTCTAATAGCGATGTTGAGCATTTTTTCATGTGCCTTTTGACCATCTGTATGTTTTCCTTGGAGAAATGTCTATGTAGGTCTTCTGCCTATTTTTTGATTGGGTTGTTTGTTTTTTTGTTATTGAGTTGTATGGGCTGTTTGTATATTTTGGAGATTAAACCTCATTTGCAAACATTTTCTCCCATTCTGAGGGTTGTCTTTTCGTCTTGTGTATGGTTTCCTTTGCTGTACAAAGCTTTTGAGTTTAATTAGATCCCATTTGTTTATTTTTGTTTTTATTTTCATTACTCTAGGAGACGGATCCAAAAAGATATTCCTGTGATTTATGTAAAAGAGTGTTCTGCCTTTGTTTTCTTTTAGGACTTTTATAGTATCTGGTCTTACATTTAGGTCTTTAATCCATTTTGAGTTTATTTTGGTGTATGGTGTTGGAGAATGTTCTAATTTCATTCTTTTACATGTAGCTGTTCAGTTTTCCCAGCACCACTTATTGAAGAGACTGTCTTTTCTCCATTGTATATTCTTGCTTCCTTTGTCACAGATTAATTGACCATAGGTGCATGGGTTTATTTCTGGGCTTTCTATCCTGTTCCATTGATCTATATTTCTGTTTTTGTGCCAGTACCATACTATTTTGATGACTGTAGCTTTGTAATGTAGTCTGAAGCTAGGGACCCTGATTCCTCCAGCTCCATTTTTCTTTCTCAAGATTGCTTTGGCTATTCGGGGTCCTTGCGTTTCCATACAAATTAAATTTTTTTTGTTCTAGTTCTGTGAAAAATGCCATTGATAATTTGATAGGGATTGCATTGAATCTGTAGATTGCCTTGGGTAGTATAGTAACTTTAACAATATTGTTTCTTCCAATCTGAGAACACAGTATTTCTTTCCATCTGTTTGTGTCATTTTCAGTTTCTTTCATCAGTGTCTTACAGTTTTCTGAGTACAGTTCTTTTGCCTCCTTAGGTAGATTTATTCCTAGGTATTTTATTCCTTTTGATGTGATGGTTACTAGGGTTATTTCCTTAATTTCTCTTTCTGATTTTTCATTGTTAGTGTATATAAATGCAACACATTTCTGTGTATTAATTTTATATCCTGCAACTTTACCAAGTTCACTGATGAGCTCTAGTAGTTTTCTGGTAGCATCTTTAGGATTTTCTACGTGGAGTATCATGTCATCTGTAGGCAGTGGAAGTTTTACCTCTTCTTTTCCAACTTGGGTTCCTTTTATTTCTTTTTCTTCTTAGATAGCTGTGGCTAGCACTTCCAAAACTATGTTGAATAAAAATGGTAAGAATGGGCATCCTTGTCTTGGTTCTGATCTTGGAGGAAATGCTTTCAGCTTTCACTGTTGAATATGATATTAGCTGTATGTTTGTCATATATGGCTTTTATTATGCTGAGGTGTGTTCCCTCTATGCCCAGGAGAGTTTTTATCATAAATGGATGTTGAATTTTATCAAAAGCTTTTTCCACATCTATTGAGATGCAGCCATTTTTAAGTTCCAGCAGGTTAAAAAGAAGATTTGAAGTAACTCTTGCTTTTCTGAGAGTTCAACCCAGCAAATTAATTTAGTATTTTTGTATAGCTGGGTGGATATGCAAAATTCCATTTACTGTGGAAATAAAACTGATTTTCAAAAATACACTATTTATAGAAATAAAGCTAATTTTTGAAAATCCTTTGGGAAGCTCTGTTGTGTATGAGTGAAGTAAGCTGTCTATAATACTCTGATTTTTCTTCTGAACTCTGTGACATCAGCTAAACTAGTTATTTTAACTAAGTTCCAGAGAGAAATTATTATCTGTCCTACATCACTGCAAACATTTTACAATGCTGAAACAGTCTCACTTCTATTTTTCGAACCCTTTCTTTTTAGTCACTCCTATACTGGCAAACATAGATTATTTGATAAAAGAAAATTATGTGAGGTAAAATAATATCCTTAGCAATTATGTATTTTGAGGATAGAATTGTATTTGGGAACAGGATGGCCAGGCTGTTGAATGAATCATACTCAAAAACTTAACTTACTGAGTCTGGTGGAGATGCAGGCAAGGAAGTGCATAGGGCATAGTCACAGAAAGCAGTTAATTTGTCTAAAGATTGTATTTGCTAGCTTTAGTGTGATCATATATAGTTAGAGATTAAGATTCAAGATGAAGGCTTGGAGGGAAGAGTGATGCAGGAGAACTGTGATATCACTTGGTACCTTTCTCCATTCATTTATTTTTAATTGATCGGTGTCTTTACAAATAAAGTAGGTTACTTGTGGAAAAAGTATAGTTGAGCTCTTATTTTCTTTTAATCCACTTTGACAGTCTCTGTCTTTTAATTGGTATTTTGTCTATTGATATTTAAAATCGTTATTAATGTAGTTGGATTAACATATATTATACTTTTTACTGTTTTCTATTTGTTGCTCTTGTTCTTTGGTCATTTTTTTTTTTTTTTTTGTCTTAGACTTTTTCCCTACCTTTCCTGGTTTTAACTGAGCATTTTATATGATTCAATTTTCTCTCTTTAACTTATCAATTATACTTCTTTTTATGCTTCTTTAGTGATTGTCCTTGAGTTTGCAGTATACATTTACAACTAATCCAAGTCCTCTTTTAAATAACACTCTGTCACTTCATGGATAGTACAAGTTCCTTATAACAGTGTATTGCAAATTTCTCCCTCCTGTCCTTTATAACATTGCTCTTGTTCATTTCACTTATCTGTCGGTTATAATCACCGAATTCATTGTCGCTATTATTATTTTGAACAAACTATCATCTGTTAGATCGATTAAGAATAAGAAAAATAGAAGTATTTTTTAACCTCTATTTATTCCTTCTCTTACACATTACTTTTCTATATGTAGATTTAAGTTTCTGACCATTTTCCTTCTTTCTGAAGAAATTCTTTTAACATTTCTTGCGAGGTGACAAATTCACTCAATATTTGTTTGTCTTAGAAAAATTTTATTTCTCATTCACTTTTGAAGAATAATTTCACAGGATACAGAATTACAGGCTGGTGGTTTTTTTCTTTAAACACTTTAAATATTTTACTCCACTAATGGTTTCTGAAGAGAAGTCTGATATAGTTCTTATCCTTGATTCTTTACAGGTAAGGTTTTGTTTCTCTGGCTTCTTTCAAGATTTTTCTCCTGGTCTTTGACTTTCCACAGTTTTAATATGATATGCCTATGTGTAGATTGTTTTGGTATTTATCCTGCTTAGAATTCTCTAAGTTTCCTGGAACTATGATTTGGTGTCTGTCATTAATTTTTGGAAATTTTCAGTCATTGTTGTTTCAAGTATTTGTTCAGTTTCTTTCTCTCTTCTCTTTCTCATATTCTCATTACATGTATTACACCTTCTGTAATTGTTCCATAGTTCTTGGATATTCTATTCTGATTTCTTCATTCCTTCTTCTCTTTGTATTTCAGCTTTGGAAGTTTCTGTTGACATTTCTTCAAGCTCACTTACTCAGTTCTCAGCTGTGTCCAGTTTATTGATGAACCCACCAAAAGTGTTCTTCCTTTCCATTTTATAGTGTGCTTTATTTCTAGCATTTTTTTTATTCTTAGAGTTTCAATTGTTATACTTACATTACCCACCTATTCTTGTGTACTATTTTTCTTTTAGAGCCCTTAGCATATTATCATAGTTGTTTTACATTCCTGGACTGATAGTTACAAAATTTCTGCCATATCTGAAACTGGTTCTGATGTTTGTTGTCTCTTCAAACTGTGGTTTTTTTGGTTTTTAAGTATGTCCTATAATTTCTTGTTAAGGGCCAGACATGATATACAGTGTGTTTTCCCCATGATTAGGTAACCTCCTTATATAATACATTATGGAATATAGGAATACACAGATTGAATTCAGGACTATTTTACTTGGCTCATGCAACTGGGATGCAGATTGAAGACTTCCAAATCTTGGGGAAACCATTGAATCCCTTGGAGATAATTTGAAATCATCACAAGATTTTAGACATGGAAGAGAATTTAGAGATAATAAAGTTGAATGTATGCCTTTTACAAGTGCAGAAATCAAGTTCAAAGACATTAAGATTACATTAAAGTAACATTAAGGTTAGACAGTGTTGACTATTGTTATATTTTTGCCAAGTTTTTTGCAAAGGAAAATAACCCATTCTGTGCTCTTGAACTAGAGATATAGTTTGAACTCTATTTTAATAAACACCTCATAATGTTTTATTCAGTATAACACATCTATTCCCATATTTCATTAATGTCTTTTTATTAATGTTAATCTCTTGAATGCCAGTTCTTATTCAAATAATGCTTTCATATGTCTCTTTGCCTTTAACAAGCTGTTCAATAAAGCTGTACTTTTTTGGTTTTTTTTTGCGGTACATGGGCCTCTCACTGTTGTGGCCTCTCCCGTTGCGGAGCACAGGCTCCGGACGCGCAGGCTCAGCGGCCATGGCTCACGGGTCTAGCCGCTCCGCGGCATGTGGGATCTTCCTGGACCGGGGCACGAACCCGTGTCCCCTGCATCGACAGGCGGACTCTCACCCACTGCGCCACCTTAATTTTCATAGTAAATTAGCAACGGATAACTACTTTGCAAACAACTCAATGTTTACTTCATTTTTATATTTGAAATTTGTTCTGAAAGGAAAGCTAGATAGCCTCCTTACTCTCCTTAACAAAATAAATAAAAAGAATTTAAGTCTTAGGAATTAAGATTCTGTGCATATTTGGTGAATGAACTCCACCGCTTTTTATGAGATGGAAATAGTAAGAGAACTTTATGGGCAAACCCAGCCAGCCTACAAGGACTATGGGTGAGGAATTGGGTAAACTAAAGTTCTATTTTGGGGAAATACGGGTGTTTTTGAGCTCTTGATGTAAATTTTATTTTTGTTTTCTTGGAATTGTTCCTCATTGTCTCTGTGATAAAAGTGGTGCTCAAGAATGTGAGCAGGTCTTTGTTTTGGATGAAACAATAGCACTATAACACAATAGTTACTATAGCACTGTTTGCTAATAGGAAACACTATGGATACATGATGTGGTAATTTACAAAGTAATTTGGGTGAGTTTTAGTTGTTTTTTATCTTGCTGAACCCACAATTGCTACCTGAAAGCTGACCAATGCCACCTTCAGTTTTAGCTTTTGTTGGCATTGAGTTAAAACAATTTCTAAAAGCAAAATACCCTGTATTAAACCCTAAGATAGTGTTGGGAAATTAATTAAATAGTGTTGTGAAAAGTACGCAGGGGGGAATACACCCCTGCTATAGGAACACCCCTTTATACAATATCCTTCTTACCCTTACTTATTTGAAGATATGTGGTATATTTGATGTTTTCCTTATGGAAACCAATACTAATAAGCATATGAATCTATTCTACATAGTATAGTGCTGGACAACTATTTTTAGTAAGACTTTTGAAGTTTCTTTGAATTCTTAAAAGGTATTTCAATTTTTTTCAGATTTCTCTAAAAGACAGTACTAATCTGGCTGGTCGAATAGTATATATGCCAGAGGATCCTTGAGACAGATAAAGAAATTGAAAGACAAGGAAAGCTTATTTACCCTCTGATCTATCTATTTGGCCAGCTGAGCATTCTTTTTTTTTTTTTTTTTGCGGTACGCGGGCCTCTCACTGTTGTAGCCTCTCCCGTTAGGGAACACAGGCTCCGGACGCGCAGGCTCAGCGGCCATGGCTCAAGGGCCCAGCCGCTCCACGGCATGTGGGATCTTTCCGGACTGGGGCATGAACCTGCGTCCCCTGCATCGGCAGGCAGACTCTCAACCACTGTGCCACCAGGGAAGCCCTAGCTGAGCATTCTTTAACAAAAATATTATAGGGAAGAATTTTAATATAGACAAAAATAGAAGAATATAAAAAACTATATGTATCCCTCACTCAGTTTCAATAGTTATCACATTTTGCTGTTATTATTTTGTCTATTACCCCTTTCCTCAAACACACGACTTTTTTGTTGGAATATTTTATTTTATTAAATTTCATTTAAGTATAATTTCAGATATACAGAAAGATTGCAGAAGTAGTACAAAGAATTCCATATATCTTCACCCAGATTCCACAAATATTATTTTATCACATTTGAGTTACTATTCTTTCTCATTTTCTGTACTGTTTGAAAGTATGTTACAGACATGATGCCCCTTTGTCCCATAAGCTTGTTACATAAGCTTTTATTTTCTTGAAATAAAGACTTAAAAAAAACAACACAGTACAATTATCAAAATCAGGACATCTGCATTGGTATAATATTACTATCTAATCTATAGACTTTATCCAAATTTTGCCGGTTGTCTCACTAATGTCTTTTATGACAAGATAAAAATAAATTTATTTCTGAGCCAGGATCTAATCCAAGATCATATGTTATATTTAGCTGTCATGTCTTTTTAGTTTCCTTTAAAATGGGGCAATTACTCAGTCTTTGACTTCTCTCATCTTGATATTTTTGAAGAGATCAGGTCAGTTATTCTGTAGAACTTAGAAACAATTTACTGGAGTTATTGGTTTACTGGAGTAATTTAAAACAAATCCTAGAGCCTTTGTGGAGCATCTGCCCTGCTCCTTCCCCATCTTCAGCAGTCAGAGCTCCCCACCCTTCACCCCTAGCAGCCTCCCAGAGAGAGGACTACAGAGGCAGAAGCCCTTCTGCATGTTTTTAGTCCCTGCCTTTCCCCTGGAATCTGGGAAGTGCTTTTGTTTTTACTTTTATAGGTCAGCATTGTATTCAAGACAGAAGCTGTGACTGACTGTCAATGCCAAGGAAAGGGGTTTCCTGTGTGTCCCTGGGGTTTTGGGCTCTTCCCAGAGAGAGAGGTGTTCAGTGTCCCCCACTGTCACACCCCACACAGCTCATGAGATGTGTGACCTGTGTTGGTAGCAAAGAGGTGGGGGATGGTGTTTGGTAGCAAAGAGGTGGGGGATGGTGGCAAGGAGGTGGCACCCTCTTGGGAAGCCAGGCAGTGTCCCCTGTGGGTAACACCATGAGTCTGCCAGAGAAGCCCACCACGCTGGCATGTAGTGTTTCTCATTGAAAGCTGTTTCTCAGGCATTCTTTCTAGCCCTTTTTCCCCTTCAGTGTGCCTCAATTGTCTCCTTCACAGAGTGAGAAGGCTGTGACCCTCCCTCTACTGGACTAATTAAAGAAAGACACTTGTGTTCCCAAGTGGTGGTTTTATTTTTTTTAGTTCTTATGTTTGTGTGGGAAATTGTGGATAAAGTGAAAGAATTGTAAATAAATAATGTATTTCCTCCTCCAAAAAGTAAAAATAAAACAAGTCCTAGATATTTATTATTTCACCCAATAGTACTTAAGTATATATTACTAACATGTAAGGATTTAAAAGAAGCAACCATAGTGATACTATCTTAGCAAAATTAATTCCTTAATATTATTTAATATCTAATACTTGTTTAGTTTTTCCCGATTGTCTCAAAAATGTCTTTTTATAATAGATTTGTTAGTATAATGATACAAAGGCCATGCGTCCTTTTTCTTTGCATATGTCCCTTAAGATTATTTTAATTTATAATAGTTCCCTTTCCTTTTCTTCCATGCTATTGATAGTTGAAGAAACCAGGTCATTTGTCTTAGAATTTCCCATATTCTGTATTTCACTGGTTGCTCAACTGAGTGCTCTTAACCTCAGACTTTTTAAAAAGGTGGGCAGTGGCTTAAGAAGGAAATATTGGTGCAAACCACTTCCCCTTGGTCAGCTCTCTTGGTTCCAGAGCATGTTGTTTTCATGGTGGAGGCATTCTTCTTTATAATTGTTATAATGTTGATGATGACTCTTGAATCATGATTTGGCTCTGCTCTTCAGTGTCTGCCTAAGGTGCTCTTTTTACAGTCAGGCATAGGGATCAAGTCCAGTCTAAAAGTATCAACTGAACTAGCATGATGGTCACTGTAAGAATTTTAGTATATGATCAGGGCTTATTTTGTCTCATAATTCTATTTCACTCCATCTAATACAAATATGACTTGCTTTGTTCCTAGTCCTAAAATTGTTACAAAAAAAATGAAGGCTTATTTTTCATTAGCTTGTTCTACTTCTGAGACTAATTTATTTAGAAGCAGGGGCCTGATTCTTATTGACTCATCTGCTTTATCTTGCCTAGGGAAAGACAGTTGAATAAAGTAGAACATAAACTATTTTTGCCAGTACTGACCAGTTCAAGCTAATGCCTTTCTGCCACTCCATAGGATTTAGGTAACTTGGCATTTAAATATTTTTTCATCATTTTTTTTCATGTTTCATCACACACACAGACATAAATATACCCACATTTTCCACTAACTAGACTAAATCATCAGCCTGTCAGGAGGAGAAGGTAACAGTAAATTTAGAGATGCTAAACATAGAGTAAGTGGATTTTAAGGACCTGACAAAGCCAAGGATAGTCAAAATGAATATCTGGTATCATTTTTTACATTAAATTATAAAAGAAGGCAATGATAATAGTTAAAATTTATTTAGTGCCTACTTCTGGTCATGCACCAGAAATACAGTAAGTATGCAGAAAGTATGAAGCACTTTGGAGGGATTACGTCTTTTGGTTGTCATCATAACAACCCTATGAAGTAAGAATTGTTCTTATTCTCATGAATCAGATAAGAAAATTAAAGTTTAGAGAGGTTATATGAATTGTCTAAAGTCACATGACTAATAAGTGTAGGGCTATGATTCAAAATCCAGTCTGTTTAACCTGAGAGTTACACTCTAAGCCAGGTCAAATTTGCCAGTTTTTATGAGTTTCACTATTGCCAAGTCATTTATCACTAGTAGTTCTCTTAATTTCTGCTTATTTATCTGAAAATAACCTCCAACCACTTAAATACTTGAATACTATCTTGGGTGTTTTCAGACAGACCTGCCTAGTAACAAAGGCAGTCCTGTCTGTAAAATAGGCAGGTCTATCTACAAAATCTTGTTACTGACAATCCAAAGGCTTTGTTTCCTTTTTTCTTTTCCTTTTCTGGCTTTACAAATAATCTTTTATTTTGCTCATGATTCTGTGAGTTAGCTGGGCAGGTTTTCTGCTGTGGACCCACCAGCTAACCACAGACACAGGCTCAGCTCTCTCCCATGTTTGGGATCAGCTGTTGGGTTGGCTGGTGGATTAATGATCTAGCATGGCCTCACTCATATGTCTGGAGTTTGTGCTGGCTGTCAACTATGATTGGTTTTCCTCCCTGTGGCTGCTCATTCTCCATTAAGCTAGTTTGGGCTGGATCACATGATGATCTTGAGGTTCTAAGAGCAGCAAAAGACCAGTTCCCAGTGCACAACACTTTTCAAATGTTGGGTCATATGTACTGTTGTCCTATTGGTCAAAGCAAATCACATGACTAAGATAGAGAGGAGGGGAGGATATAGGCTCTACTCATTGATGGGAGGGAAAGAATTTTTGGTCATTTTTCCATCTATCAAAGAACTCCAGGGTGAGAAATACAGTGGCACTTTTGAAACATTTTAGCCAAGACTTAGAGTTCAATCAAACATCAAGACTTTGTGTGGTGTGATTGAGAACCTAAAATTATTTTTCTGAGTAGTTATTTAATTTCCTGAATTCCAATTCCTGAATAATTAATTCCCTTCCTAGTAATTCTTGATGTTTTCTTTATCATATGTTAAATTCAACCAAAAATCATGGTCTGCTTCTGAGATATCAATTCTATTTCATTCATTGGTATCTAGTCCTACCCTAGTAGCATACGGATTTATTTAATCATTACACATTTAGAACATGTTTTATTAAGTGGTAGACCTAGTTTTTTCTTACTACACTTTTTAAAAGTGTATATATTTCTTGCTAAACTTAAGAATCTTAATCTACCTCCTCCAGTACACGTAAAATGCATTGAGATTTTGATTTTAAAAATATATTAAATCCATAAGTTAATTTGAGAAATAAGTAGTACCTTAATATTTTTCCTAACCATGCAGGTATGTGGATCTCTTTCTGCATTTGTTCAAATCTTTTATCTTGGTCTTTTTATCCCATATATTTCCTGTTATAATGAATCCTGATTCTGATATTATGCATTGTTAGTTTTTGCTACTATGAATAAGCATATTTATCCTGAATCCAGATCCTTTAATGAAATTGATGAGTAGATTTAAAAATTTTATTTCTTTCTTTCTTTTTGAAAAATAAAAATTGTATATAAGATATACAACATGATGTTTTGATATATGTGTGCATTGTGAAATGATTACTACAAACAAACTGATACATCACTTCCCATAGTTGCCATTTTGTGTGTGAGTGTGATGAGAATCCTTGAGATTTACTCCCTTAGCAAATTTCAGAGATACATATATTATCATTAATTATAGTCACCATGTTGTATATTAGGTCTCCAGACCTTATTCGTCTTATAATTGAAAGTTTGTACCATTAAATATCTCCCCTTTTTCCCCATCCCACCAGCCTCCTGTAACCACTGTTCTACTCTCTGTTTCTATGGGTTTGACTTCTTTTAGATTCCACATATATGTAAGATCATGTAATATTTGTCTTCTGTGTTTGGCTTATTTCACTTAGTATAATGTCCTCCAGGTTCATCCATGTTGTCACATATGGCAGAATTTCCTTCCTCTTAAAGGCCAAATAATATTCCATCGTGTGTGTGCACATGTGTGTGTGTGTACACAGTATTTTCTTTATCCATTCATCCATCAACAGACACTTAGGTTGTTTCTGTATCTCGTGAATAATGCTGCAGTGAATATGGGGGTGCATATAACTCTTTGAGATAATGTTTTTATTTTCTTTGGATATATACCCAGAAGTAGGATTGCTGAGTCATATCATAGTTCTATTTTTAATTTCTTGAGGAAGTTCCATACTGTTTCCTATAGTGGCTGCACCAATTTATAATTCCACCATTTGTATGTCTTCTTTGGAAAAAAATGTCTGTTCAGGTCCTTAGCCCATTTTTTTTTTTTTTTTTTTTTTT